>NW_015505284.1:120350-121895 GCF_001515645.1 Sinocyclocheilus grahami | reverse complement strand
ACTCGGAAAAACCCGAAGACTCGAGAGATGAACTAATCAATTCTCTTTCCGACTCAGACTGCATTGGTTAAACTTATGGGGCTGTCACGTGATGAACGAATGACTCGGAAAAACCCGGAGACTTGAGAGATGAACTAATCAATTCTCTTTCCGACTCAGACTGCATTGGTTAAACTTATGGGGCTGTCACGTGATGAACGAATGACTCGGAAAAACCCGGAGACTTGAGAGATGAACTAATCAATTCTCTTTCCGGCTCAGACTGCATTGGTTAAACTTATGGGGCTGTCACGTGATGAACGAACGACTCGGAAAAACCCGAAGACTCGAACCAGGTGAACTACTTGACTAATTCCAGTACAGAACCTATAGGATGTTTCACATGCGCGACTGAACGAATCACTCCCCGAGACGACTCGTTCTTCCCGAGTCACATTAAAGATTCGAAATGAACGAATCGTTCAAGAACGACCCAACACTAATACTTGCTCTTCAGATTCTAATCATTCTGACAGCTCCATAAAGAAATGCTGCAAAAGTATATGATAAAAGAGTGAGCAGCATGCTCAGTGTGTGTGTGTTTAACATTCGTCTTCCAAAAGCACTCACACAATATAGGTGTGCATCGGGTGCAGTTCATGAATGTAAGGATTCAGCGAACGCATTCAATAACAGCACTGGTGTGTTGGGCTGATGTCCAGGGTAAACACTGTAAGTGTATGAGTGCCTGGATTCGTGTCCATAGATGTGCAGGCATTCATGTGGAAGCGTGTAGTGTGTGCACTCTGTGGTTTCATGGCTCTCTTCCTTTCTGTTATGCATAACCTCTGCTTTTGAGCCGTTCATATGCTGATAGACCTGTTGTGTGTTTGCTAAATACAATCAGAGAGACAAAAGACCCTCCTTCCGGCAAACACTCACACTCAGAAATACAAAAACACTGAGTGTCTCCTCTCCAAACACAGGCACATGAGAGTTTCAGTCCCCCTTGCTGCGGTTAAGGGTTGTTAAAAGTTTGTGTGTGTAATGGACTCTCAGGAGCCTTTGAAGATGAATAATACAAACAGAAATAACTTCCAATTAATCAGTTAGTATGAGATCATGCCATTAGACTTCAGCCAAAACCCAACCTGCCTCCCAGTCTACTCTCTTTATGTTATGTGTGTGTGTGTGTGTGTGTGTGTGTGTGTGTGTGTGTGTGTGTGTGTGTGTGTGTGTGAATAGTAACAGTTATGCCACACACACATACACACAGGTTTGTTTTTATGGTTTATGGGGACTTTCCATAGGCGTAATGGTTTTTATACTGTACAAACCGTATTTTCTTTTGCCCTACACCAACCCTACCCCTAAACCTGCCCCTTACAGGAAACTTTCTGCATTTTTAGATTTTCAAAAAAATTATTTATAAGCCTTTTGAATTACGGGGACACTGAAAATGTCCTCATAAATCACCTTCTTGTTGTAATACCTATGTCATACCCATGTTATTATACAAATTTGTGTCCTCATAAACCACATAAACATGCACACACACACACACAC
>NW_015505284.1:115080-119708 GCF_001515645.1 Sinocyclocheilus grahami | reverse complement strand
TGTTATGTGTGTGTGTGTGTGTGTGTGTGTGTGTGTGTGTGTGTGTGTGTGTGTGTGTGTGTGTAAACTGGCAAATGGACAACTGAAGCATGCTTTAGTAAAATTACTTACTAAAGCATGCTTCAGTTGTCCATTTGCCAGTTTTCTTCCTGCACAGTGCATATTATTACTTGAATTATGTATCCACTACATACTTATCCACTAGGTGGCAATAATCACATTTGGACAATTGGTTTTAAGAGTTACTCGGAGAAGAAGATGGAATATGCCAATAAAAACAATGAAATACAGAGGTCTAAATAAAAAATGGATATGACAGCAAGTCATACTCAGAGATGTATCAAAGAATACTCAACACCGTGTGAAACACAACAACAGCCAGAAAAATGAACCATACCTTAGGCTGTGCACAGGTTTTAGTTGGTTTGCTGTCATTCTGTCCAAACAAGGTTTTTGAGGCTACAAAAATGAATGCTTTTGAGGATAAACTTATCAATTGGCCAAAACTTCAAATGTCTTAAAAAAAATTCTATAAAATGATTGAAATTGTTACCATTTAGAAATTGGAAGTAGGCCTATGGCTTGGACTTCCAATGCTATCCCTGGAGGGCCTCCTTTCTGCAGAACTCTGCTCCAAACTGCTCTAAGTCCCGAGATATGTTTTTTCAAAGTTGAACTTGCATTAATTTTACATGGCTTTCTAAACATAAGTCTTTACACACTCTTTTGTGCGAGACGCGAGTGCAACGGTGATAGATGTCCCTCTAGAAAATGCGCAAAATATGCACTCTGTGTGAATGGCTTGGTATCAGTTTTGACGTAAACAAGATTTTCTCTGCATTGATGTTCTCTTTTCCCCGCAATATTTGTAATTAACAACGCAGCAGCGCCGCATCTAGTGGCTTCAACTGGATAGGTTAACAAAAACATTCAAATGCAATGGCACTTACATCGTCACCGCATCTCGTGCGCCACTGATAAGGCTGCCTCCTTAACGAACACCTAAAATTCGAATGCAATGTTTTTGCATTCGAATGTGGATTTTTATTTTAAAATTCAATGAATATTCAAAATTCGATTTTTTTTTTTTACAGCCCTAGTAGCAATCACAGACAAGTGTTGATTTTTTGAATGCAATCAACAATCATAGGTATTTAAGTTAGGCAGAATTCACTCACCACTTAAATTACATCTGCATATGGGTGTGTGTTCACAGTGTGTGTGTGTTCACTGCTGTGTGTGTGCACTTAGGATGGGATAAATGCAGAGCACTAATTCCTAGTATGAGTAACCATACTTGGCCACATGTCACGTCACTATAAGTCACTATATTAATGCAGGATTCACTCGAGAAAAAGCAATGATTGGCATAGTTATAACCAAAGCAGTGGACGGGTCAAAAGTATGTCAAAATAGATGTGCATTAAGGCTAGAGCACCATGACTAATATTAGAAGCACCCTCAGTGATTTAATTCTGGGACCGGGCCTGTAAGAAGCACAGAATAAGAAAGAAAATGGATTTCTCTACCAGCAGCTGTGATTTGTATTACTAAATTAGAAACTGGAAAAGAAAAAGCCAGCTTTATTGGGTACACCTTATTCTTAAGGAAAGAGAATAGCACAGGGAGTTCCATAGATGTACGGTGAGTATGTTATTATTCTATTTGCCTTGTTAGGAAAACAAACAAAGTAGTATGCTCTGCTTAAAGAATAAAATATATAATTTTTCTTAATGATCATATATAATACATTTCTTTGGTGTTTACACTGGTTTTAAAAGAGTTTTCTATGCTATAGACCCACCAATCTGCCTTTTGTGCAACAGAAGCACCTCTGGACACGTGATCTAAAGCTTGAATCTAATAGGGGGGCTCGTTTCATTGCGGGGCGATGGGGAAAATAAACTAATCGGGGTGTGAATAGTTCCATAGGGATCTATTGTTTTGATTCACACTCAGTGTGATAGGCCCATGAGACTAGCCAAAACTAACCTAAATATTACACTGCGGCTGCGCCCGAAATCTTAAGCAGCTGACTTTTTATCTTGCCGCCCTATCAGGCAAGGCAGCACTTGTATTCAAAGGTGCTTCCCAAACATGATTTCAGACAGGACTCTGAAGTGGCATAACGGTCTAATGACCTACAACAAAATAGAGAGACTGTTGGTATTAACTAAGCAAATAGTTAATTACTACAATACTAATGTCATAGAAATGAAATGAAAAGTGGATGAAAGTTGTTTAAAAAAACACATTTACACACAGACCACTGACCAACAACTGCAACCAAATTTTTTAGCTCAGCTCTCATGGAATTGAATGCACAGGATATGGGATATCATAGGCAGAGGAGGACACATCTATGCTGCCTTTAAAAATTGATAAGATGAAGGTATCTCAGTGGACATGCTGTGACACATTCATTGGATTTGGACATGCCTTGTTGCCTTCCTACCTTTATATGCAGCCTTTTTCAGTCATGGGACACAGCCAGGATCTCCACATGATTGGTGTTTCAAAGGGAAACCATTGTCATGCACTTCATCTTGTTTCCCTCATTTTCTGCACTGCTTTGCGTCTAAAACTCTGTAGAATCCTGGTGAATGAAAGCATGGTAATATGTGGTCATTTCAGCTTAGAGTACTGCACTCTTTTTGGTAGTTAAAAGAATAATAAAATCAGCAAACATATTAAATAAATAAATGTAGAAATAAATGAATGATGGTCTCTGTCTATAAAAATCTAATTTAAAATTTTGATTTATTAATAAACTCCCACTGAATACCAAATGTAATTACAGAATTACAAAAACCTATGCAGAGGGTTTTGAGGATGACTGAAAGAGAAAGTCACTCAGAGATGGGGCAGTAATGTTTTCTCTTCCGGGTAATTACAGAGCGGGTATTTTTTAAATAGGCCTCCCATGGTCTGTACCACATCTTGCCTTCTCACAGAGTAATAGCGTGTAGGTGTGAAAGGACGGCGACCCCCTGTGTCGAGGTAATTACTGCCCCTCTTTCTCTGTGTGCTCAGGTGGAACACTCGTTACGCCCGTGTTCTCATGCAAACACATGCAAACCTCATCTTTGTCACACACACATACATATATAATGCTGTACAGTCACTCTGTCCTCAAACCAACCAAAAAAAAACAGCACTTTGTCTTTTCTTCACATTTTTTGTTTACATAGGAACTTGTGACATACATCTGTGATTGGGATTAACTCTTTATGGTCCACATTAAAACACTGAACACACACAAGCGTTTGGAGGAGGAGAGTGTGGCGCTGAAGGATGAAATTTGAAACAGTCTGTTCCTGTATTCCCTCAGAAGGCCCCTCACTCTCATAAACCACACTGGGCTTTTTCAGCTCCACTGCACACTTCAATCTCTCATATACACACAAAGCTCACAAGGGCTGACTGCTAAATCCTTCAGGATATTCTGGTATATAGTATATATAATAAACAATGTATATGCTTATAAATCAGATTAAAGTAATTGAGTTTTTCTAGTGATTGACTGCTTTCCTTTTTACATTAAGTACAATAAAAGATCAATAAAAACAAATTAAGCCGATAAAATTTTACATGCAAAATATGATGGAGGGTGGGGATGAGGAATGGAGACTTGAGGACAGAGATGTGATTAAGGGCTTGGTTTTTCATTAGTGGGTCTATACTGCCATCTGCAGGTCACACATGAGATTAGATTTTTTTTCCTTTTCAGGTTTGGTCACTTGGCTGCTAGTGATCCTCACCACTGAGTGTCACACAATTATTTTCATTTATTACAAACCCACAATCTTGGATGATTTGATTTATCACTACATTCTAAAAAGAAATTTCAGAATACATTTATTACCATAAATAAATGCATGATTGCAAATACATCAAAAAAAGATTTTTACAGGGTAAAATAACTGAATATATTTTTTATTTTAATTTATTCCTGTGCTGGAGAAGCGGAATTTTCAGAATCATTTCTCAAGGCTTCAGGTTCCCATGAACCTTCAGAAATCATTTTAATATGCTGATTTGCTGCTCAAGAAACTATAATTATAATTATTTCATGTCAAAAACAGTTGATACTATTCAAAAGGACACAGTATTTTCAAAAGAAATTAATACTTTAATTAAGCAAAACATATAAAAAGTGCCAGTTATGATAGATAGATAGATAAAAACTTCTTTCTGAAGTCCACAGTCAACGCAGCCATCTACCAGGAAATTTTAGAGCACTTCATGCTTCCTTCTGCTGACAAGGTTTATGGAGATGCGGATTTCATTTTCCAGCAGGATTTGGCACCTGCCCACACTGCCAAAGGTACCAAAAGCTGGTTCAATGACCATGGTGTTACTGTGCTTGATTGGCCAGCAAACTCGCCTGATCTGAACTATGGGGTATTGTCAAGAGGAAGATGAGAGACACCAGACCCAACAATGCAGATGAGCTGAAGGCCGCTATCAAAGCAACCTGGGCTTCCATTACACCTGAGCAGTGCCACAGGCTGATTGCCTCCATGCCACGCCACATTGATGCAGTAATTCATGCAAAAGGAGCCCCTACCAAGTATTGAGAATGTGTACAGTAAATGAACATACTTTCCAGAAGGCCAACAATTCAC
>NW_015505284.1:112804-114093 GCF_001515645.1 Sinocyclocheilus grahami | reverse complement strand
CATGATCTTTACTTGATATCCTAATGATTTTTGGCATAAAAGAAAAATCGATAATTTTGACCCCTACTAATGGCTATTGCTACAAATATACCCCAGCGACTTAAGACCGGTTTTGTGCTCCAGGGTCACATAGTTTAGCACATAGTTTTCCATTAAATCACATTATATTTGTTTCATTATATTTACAATGTAACATTGTTGTTAATGAAGATAATGACTTCAACCTGACTGGAAGTGTTTTTATAAGTAATACATTTGCATGTGTGTAGGTTGAACAAAGTCTATGCTTAATATACAGAGATAATATATACTAGCCTTATTCTTTCAGTTTGCGCTGTTTTTACAGCAAAACCTTTTGAGGAAAGAGCTGTTGGCCCCTCTTTTTTCATTTTTGAAGTGAACTTTGTGCCTGTATGGTGATTAGATTTTGGACGGTCTCCTTGAACTGGAGAACACAATGCACCATGGGGCTTCTTGTCCAGTGTGCGTCATAGCCCATTTGAAGTAAATGGTTTGGTTTACCACCAGGTTTAGGTTTCCTGAACAACGTTTTATGAATCAACTTGTAAGTTGATTCACAGTGTAAGTTAGCATTAGGTATTTTGCTCTATTACAGTTAACAGCCATATGTACACACTGCAAAGTTTCAAAATTGCAATCACTGGCATAGTGATAACCATAACAAAAGATGGGACAAAAATATCAGATGTGCATTAAGGCTAGAGCACCCTCACTAATTTCAGAAGCATCCTCAGTGATTTGATTCTGGAACCAGGCCTACTGCTAATGAGTAATCATATGATTCATTAATTTTTAAAACCTTGTCCAGTGTGCGTCATAGCCCATTTGAAGTAAATGGTTTGGTTTACCACCAGGTTTAGGTTTCCTGAACAACTTTTTATGAATCAACTTGTAAGTTGATTCACAGTGTAAGTTAGCATTAGGTATTTTGCTCTATTACAGTTAACAGCCATATGTACACACTGCAAAGTTTCAAAATTGCAATCACTGGCATAGTGATACCCATAACAAAAGATGGGACAAAAATATCAGATGTGCATTAAGGCTAGAGCACCCTCACTAATTTCAGAAGCATCCTCAGTGATTTGATTCTGGAACCAAGCCTACTGCTAATGAGTAATCATATGATTCATTAATGTTTAAAAAAACAATAAAAAGATTTATTTTTGGCATTTTCGCCTTTATTATGACAGGACAGATCAGAGCTGACAAGAAGCGAAGCGGGAGAGAGAAAGAGAGGGGGGCGGGATCGGGAAAGGCCGACCCAA
>NW_015505284.1:105632-112781 GCF_001515645.1 Sinocyclocheilus grahami | reverse complement strand
TGAATGAATGATTCAATGACAAATACATTTTTTAACAGTCAAATGCAATCGACACAAACGTTATTTAAAGAGCCAGTTACTTTCTAAAGATGACTTGCTCCATTTTGTTGGCTACCACAGACATCAATGTTTATATCCAAACTATAAACTTTCATCCCAGTATTTCTGTGATAACATGAATGACTAAGACAGAAATAATACTGTGTAGTTGAAAAGAGTTTGTGTAGCTGCTTCTTATCTAAACATGTAATTGTCTGCTCTCTGTGTCAGCGGCAGCACGAACGCAAAGGTTTAATAGACATGGGCGAATCGTTGTCATTTAGAAATTAGATCAAGTGGGTGTTTGAATCGAGATTGCGATCTTTTAGCGATTAATTGTACAGCTCTAGTTTCAACCTAGTAAGACCTTCATTTGCTGCTTCAGGTGTGTTTAATTAGGGTTGGAGCTAAACTCTGCAGAACACCAGCCCTCCAGGACCGAGTCTGGTGACCCCTGATCTAGATGATACCACTGATTCTGTGACTTCCTACATCGGTTTCTGTGAGAACAAGTGGGTTTTAACATTCAATAATGACAAAACATGGATTGAAACTCAAACAGCTTTGTCAGGTCAGAAAGATTTGCTGAAGCTTCAATGACACTCTAATCAGTGCAAAGTAGGCCTGTACTTCCAACTCTGCTTCTCTGGTCCTTCTTTTTATATGTTTTGCATGTAGGGAGAAAATAAACCTGACAGTCACCAGACAGCCCAAAACTGCACTGGCAACAGAGCAATATGGATGCTTTAAAGTTGTGTAACAATTGTTCAGAATGTTTCTGTGTTCGGTGTGGCATTTAATGTGCAGGATCACTGCACCTCCAACTAAATTGTCAAGTAAAATGTTAGAATGTTCAAGAATCAGAAAAGAGTATTACCTTATGGTCAGAAGTTCACTCCTGGCAATACTGGTCAGGAAAAAGTGACTAAAGACAGGACAAGCAAACAGTTATAACAGAAGAACTGGATAGCAGCTATTGTATCTGCAACACCAACTTGAAGATAAGTTTGGATTTTAAAATCATAAAAATATAAAATCTACTTTTATGCTTTGTATAAAACAGCTGACCACCTCTATTTCAGTTCATATTGTTCTGTAATCAGTGACACATGAAAGCAAGACAGTGACCAGCAAGAAGCATACATTAATTATTTTTCCTGTTTGATTTCAAGGCATTCAGAAAACTAGGCCTAGGTGACACGAATACTGGGCTACCAGTGTACATCTATTTATTTATTTTCTTACTTTACTGACCATACTGTACTGCACAACATATAATAATATTATCCAATATATGTAGCCTAATCCAATTATTTTATCATTTACAGAAAGATGACACCATTTTCTAAGAATATGTTTTCTGTCACGCTTTGGATACCAATCATAATCCTTTTTGGTTCTCTCTGTGATGGTGGCAAAATCTTGGTGGTACCTTTGGAGGGAAGTCACTGGGTGAACATGGACATCATCATCAAGGCTTTACATGATCAAGGACACAACGTTGATGTAATACGCAGCTCTAGTAGCTGGTTCATCAAGGAGAACTCATCTTATTACAACTCTATAACCATACCTAACACCAAAGGAATGAATGAGGAATTTGTGTTAGATGTGCTCAACAAAATGATCGACTATGAAAGAGGAAAGAGCTTCTGGCTAAGTGCTGTATGGCTGTTTTGGGATATGGTTAGTGTCATTTATGAAACCCATGAAATGATATGTCAGCTTATAACAAACATATTTGAAAGTGAGGAAATTCTGAAGACACTGAAGGAAAATCAATACGATCTGGTGCTCACTGATCCGGGGTGGGGTGCAGGCATTTTCCTGGCTCATAAACTCAAGTTACCCATGGTATATAATGTGAGATGGACCTCTACTGGAGAGGGACATTTTGAGATCGCTCCCTCACCGTTGTCCTACATCCCTATCACAGGATCTAGAAACACAGACAGAATGAACTTTTTTCAGCGAGTACAAAATAGTATGTATTATTTGCTAATGTACTTTCAAAATGGCTATTTTAATTTGGCACAGTACCAAGCACTTTGTGATAAATACTTCTATCCACCTGTACGTTTTAATGAACTTCTCCAGGGGGCTGATATATGGCTTATGAGGGTTGATTTTGTCTTTGAATTTCCACGTCCAACAATGCCAAATATCATCTACATTGGTGGCTTCCAGTGCAAACCAGCGAAGGCCCTTCCACATGACCTGGAAGTTTTCATGCAAAGTTCTGGAGAGCATGGAGCCATTATCATGTCTTTAGGATCATTTATCAGTGTCTTACCAGATGAGGTAACAGCGGAAATAGTGACTGCTTTTGCTCAGCTCCCTCAAAAGGTTATTTGGAGATACACTGGAAAAAGACCATCTGCTTTGGGCAACAACACATTGCTGGTTGACTGGATGCCACAGAACGATCTTCTAGGGCATCCAAAGACTAAAGTTTTTATTGCACATGGTGGAACCAATGGGGTACAAGAAGCTTTGTATCATGGTGTTCCAGTGGTTGGAATTCCACTGTTTTTTGACCAGTACGACAATCTTCTTCGATTACAAAATAGGGGAGGAGCCAAGATACTTTCCATCACAACTTTAGATCAAAGCACACTGCACGCGGCTATACAAAATGTAATCAGTGATCCATCCTACAGACTGAATATGCAGAAACTGTCTCATCTGCACAGAGATACACCAGTTAAACCTTTGGACAGTGCGCTCTTCTGGATTGAGTTTGTAATGAGACACAAAGGTGCTGCTCACCTTCGTTCAGAATCCTACAAACTGCCTTGGTACTCCTATTACTCAGTAGATGTTGCAGTTACATGTTTCACAGTTGTTTTGATATTCACTCTCTCCATATTTTTAACAGTTAAATATCTGTGTGTCAAGTGCTGCAGCAGAAAAAGGAAAAATGAGTGACACATTTGCATATGAAGTAGATCACTTACAACAAAGTATACAACTTATTTGACTGTTTTGACTGTCTAATGTGCAATGAAAAGAAAATGGTAAAAATGTATAAAACTACAAATTGCATGTTCCCATTCATCACTGAACAAAATTATAAACGCAACACTTTTGTTTTTGCCCCCATTTTTCATGAGCTGAACTCAAAGATCTAAGACTTTTTCTATGTACACAAAAGGCCTATTTCTCTCAAATATTGTTCACAAATCTGTCTAAATCTGTGTTAGTGAGCACTTCTCCTTTGCCGAGATAATCCATCCACCTCACAGGTGTGGCATATCAAGATGCTGATTAGACAGCATGATTATTGCGCAGGTGTGCCTTAGGCTGGCCACAATAAAAGGCAGCGCTAAAATGTGCAGTTTTATCACACAGCTCAATGTCACAGATGTCGCAAGTTTTGAGGGAGCGTGCAATTGGCATGCTGACTGCAGGAATGTCCACCAGAGCCGTTGCCCATGAATTGAATGTTAATTTCTCTACCATAAGCCGTCTCCAAATGCATTTCAGAGAATTTGGCAGTACATCCAACCGGCCTCACAACCACAGACCACGTGTAACCACACCAGCCCAGGACCTCCACATGCAACATCTTCACCTCCAAGATTGTCTGAGACCAGTCACCCGGACAGCTGCTGCAACAGTTGGTTTGCATAACCAAAGAATTTCTGCACAAACTGTCAGAAACCGTCTCAGGGAAGCTCATGTGCATGCTCGTCATCCTCATGGGGGTCTCGACCTGACTGCAGTCCGTCATCGTAACCGACTTGAGGGCACTTCGGAGAGGTGTTCTCTTCACGGATGAATCCCGGTTTTCTCTGTACAGGGCAGATGGCAGACAGCGTGTATGTCGTCGTGTGGGTGAGCGGTTTGCTGATGTCAATGTTGTGGATCGAGTGGCCCATGGTGGCGGTGGGGTTATGGTATGGGCAGGCGTATGTTATGGACAACGAACAGAGATGCATTTTATTGATGGCCTTTTGAATGCACTGAGATACCATGACGAGATCCTGAGGCCCATTGTTGTGCCATTCATCCACGACCATCATCTCATGTTGCAGCATGATAATGCACGGCCCCATGTTGCAAGGATCTGTACACAATTCCTGGAAGCTGAAAACATCCCAGTTCTTGCATGACCAGCATACTCACCAGACATGTCACCCATTGAGCATTTTTGGGATGCTCTGGATCGGCGTATACGACAGCGTGTTCCAGTTCCTGCCAATATCCAGCAACTTCGCACAGCCATTGAAGAGGAGTGGACCAACATTCCACAGGCCACAATCAACTCTATGCGAAGGAGATGTGTTGCACTGCGTGAGGCAAATGGTGGTCACACCAGATACTGACTGGTTTTCGGACCCCCCCCAATACAGTAACACTGCACATTTTAGAGTGGCCTTTTATTGTGGCCAGCCTAAGGCACACCTGTGCAATAATCATGCTGCCTAATCAGCATCTTGATAGGCCACCCCTGTGTGGGGGGGGGGGACTACAGAAATTATTTCTGTTATTTAGCAAGGATGCTTTAAATTGATCAAAAGGGATGATAAAGACATTTATAATGTTACAAAAGACTTCTATTTCAGATAAATGCTGTTCTTCTGAACTCTCTATTCATCAAAGAAACCTGAAAAAAATCTTCCCTGTTTCAACATAGTAATAATAATAATAATAATAAATTAGTTTTGTTTTGGTTTTTTTAGCAGCAAATCAGCATTTTAAAATTATTTCTGAAGGATCATGTGACTGGAGTGATGCTGAAATTTTAGCTTTGAAATCACAGTAATAAATTAAATTTTAAAATATATTCAAATAGAAATCAGTTATTTTAAATGATAAAAAATATTTCACAATATTACTGTTTTGCTGTATTTTTGATCAAATAAATGCAGGCTTGGTGAGCAGAAAAGACTTCTTTAAAAAACATAAAAAATCTTACTGATCAAAAACCTTTTGACTGGTAGTATATTAAAACATATTCTAAAGTGCCTAAATGTCAAACTTAGTACAATATATTTGTTGAAAAATTCTAATACTAAACACACAATTGAATTATGAGGCTGTGATTTTTATGTTGCTGTCTCTAGCTCTCTCCCTCCCTGTACAATAAATCCATGTGAATATCTGTCACTGCTAAATTTTTTAATGTAACTTTACAATCGATATTGATGTCCTTTAGCACAGTATTATGAACGATGATGATAATGAGGTGCTACTGATAGCCTAACAGATAGCCTACTAGCAGTTTATTACTCAACTACGTTAATAAAGACAAAACTATCTAGCGTATTTACAGATGAAACTGACCTGCACTTGAAGCCCTGAACAGGTCAGTGATGTAGCTACATTTCACTGCTTCTTCTGGCCGCTTCCTCTCCTTCATCAAGTCTCGCACATCGGTTCTGTTTGAAACCGTTTGACGGAAGCGCAGAACAGACGTGAGCCGATTCGTATAGTGCAGTGGTGACAGTCAAGACTAACTGATTTATGATTTATTATCAATTTATTATTGAATGAAAATATCGGAAATGATCACTATGGTACATTGAGAAGGCATAAATATAAAATATTAAAGAGGTCCTATTATGCTTTTTCACTTTTCAACTTTAGTTAGTCTGTAATGTTGCTGTTTGAGCATAAAAATGATCTGCAAATTTGCAAAGCTCAAAGTCCAATTCAAAAGGATATATTGTATTTAACAGAAATCGCTTTTCAAAAACTACAACTAATGACTCGTTTGGACTACAACGCATATTTTCCGGGATTTGTGATATCACAAATACCGACGAATGGGACGAGACCTGGTTGTGCTGCACTAGAGAAGGCAACGAGTGTTATCACTATGTTGGAGACATGCTAGCTTTCCCAAGGCAGACGAACTTAGAGTGGTTACAATCATCCGGGTTTAAATCGCGCTCAAATTTATTTGATATTGACGCAATATTTACACTGAAGCTCGCAGGCGGCTATGGTAAGGGGCATGACATTTCCCGACCAGGCGCCAAGTGGAGCCAATCACAACACACACTGGCCCAGCTAACCAATCACAGCACATTTTGTATTTATCTAAATGAAAAGTTTTATATTTAAAATACAGTTAGTTAGGCAACATCACACAACGTTTTCACCATTACAACTGTTTAATAGTTCAATAAACAGTTCAATAAGCAAGTACAATAATATTAGATCACTTAAATGTTAGGCGGAATCACAGCACATCTCACAGAAACCAGCCGATTCATTGCTGAATGATTCCATGTTCTGAACTAATCGGTTGAGTCAAAGTTTCATTAGCCCATGCATAAACATCTGATGAATCAACCGTTTGAACGAATCGCTTGAATTAACAACTCAGTGACTCACTCATTAAACGCTCACTACTGGCACCTTGCTGGCGTTTTAATTTAGTTAAAAAATATAATTTCCACCATCATTTCTTGTTTGTATGTTCCATAAAATATTTAAAACAATCTCATAATATTATTCAATGCAATTGTATTTTTTCAGTGTAAATGATTTAATTTTAAAACGTAGAGATAACAATAATGACATTATTATAAGTGAATTTATAGATTAAATGTAAGAATTTGAAAATAAAGATGAGGTATTAATGAGGTTAGGGGGGGAAATGCCTAATAAAAAGTATAAAGGTAAAAAATACCCTTGGATTAAATATAAAAAAAACATGCAGATTTATATGTCACAGCTGATAGAAAACTGATAAGAATTTTTTTATGATAATATTTTATGATTTTTTTATTATTATTATATATATATTACTGGTGTCAAACGATTAATCGCATCCAAAATAAACGTTTTTGTTTATGTAATATATGTGTGTGTACTGTGTATATTTATTATGTGTATATATAAATACACACAAATGCATGTATATATTTAAGAAAAATATGTTATTTTATAATTTTCTATGTTAAATACATTCATATATAATATAAATTATATAAATATATACATGTAAATATTTTCAAAGTATATACTCTATGTGTGTGTATTTATATATACATAATAAATATACACAGTACACACACATATATTACATAAGCAAACAATTTATTTTGGATGATATATATATATATATATATATATATATATATATATATATATATA
>NW_015505284.1:94779-105536 GCF_001515645.1 Sinocyclocheilus grahami | reverse complement strand
ATGTGTGTGTACTGTGTATATTTATTATGTATATATAAAAACACACATACAGTATATATTTTGAAAATATTTACATGTATATATTTATATTAATAGAATTTGTATTATATAAACATAACATATTTTTCTTAAATATATACATGCATATGTTTGTTTTCATATATATATATATATATATATATATATATATATATATATATATATATATATATATAATAAATATACACACTACACACACATATATATCATAAACAAACAATATATTTTGTGTGATATATATATATATATATATATATATATATATATATATATATATAAGCCCCAAACCATAGAGCTTAATAACCATATTATTATTAATAATAATAACCTAACTGAAAAAAAAAAACAGGACAGCGGGCCAAATCAGCCGCCAGGCCACCGGGAATTCTCCCAGTGCTCCCGATGGCCAGACTGGGCCTGCCACTGGTGCAGCTGGACATGGTCTCATGCTCTCTAACTCAATAGAGAGCGTGGGTCCCGTATAACCAGACCCGAAGAAATAGCGGGACCAAATAACCATTCATGCGTACAGAGCTTACTGCTCCTCAGAGCAGAAGCATACAAGAGGGGTTTCCACAGAAACACAAATCCCTCATACCTCAGGGAACGCAGTGTACCCACGCAGAGGGGTGATTACTGGTTCAACCATAAGGACAGTGTGACAGGGAGGACCCACAGGCCTGACCGTCTATGGAGCGAGAGGAGCTCTAGCTCAGAGAACGTACATGATGGTTAAGGAAAGACCCAAATCTCAGGAGAACCCTCAGGGTGATAGATGAGTAGCGCACCCTGGCCAGTTTAGGATAGGGAGCATGTCACGAAGCATGTACTCAGAAGAGTACTAGCCCGCAAGAAGGACCCACAGGTGCTGAGGTTGCAGCGCTATACTGGGGACCTGATGCTGGGAGACTTCCGCAGAAATCCAGGCTGCGAGTCCAAGCCGAATATGAGGGCTATCACCAGCCTGGATCCAGTACTGATGAGAGAAACCATCACTATAGTCGGTCAACAGCAGGACGTCCTGACTTAGCAGGGGGGGGGTCAAACCTAAAAAAGTCAGAAAACAGAATAGATCAGAGTAGCGGTGCAGAGAAAGGCTAGTATTGAATACACAAAAACTAGCAGTAGAGTAGATTAAATAGATCGTACTCACCAACCATGGCTGCCGCGCATGACCTAAGGCTGGAGGTGACCCAAGGCTGGAGGTGAAGTCCGAAGACCACTGGGGTCCGGACCATCAGTAGGTAGTTCTATGAGACATAGAAACTAGCCAAAACATCATAGACCCAGCATAAGAGACTGCAATGCAAGTGCAGGAGGCTCCTACCTAACCTCAGTTAGGAGGGAAGTTTTTTAGGGGAATTAAGGGGAGGAAGATGAGAGAAGATGCAAATACTCTCAGAGGGAGGTGAGTAGATGACTAAGGTTTTACTCTGGTCCAGACAAGAGCGTTGAGAATGCCAAGTCTTGATCACCTCCCTCAAATCTTGCCTGTCTCCCTTTGACCCACGCCCCTTTTGAGCCCTACCCGCAGGTGGGGAAGGGGCGTGAGTCGCAACACTAGTCTTCTGAGCCTGCCTTTGATCCTTTAGGCCGGGACACACCAAGCCTACTTCAAAGAATTAGCGGCGACGAAAGCCGACGGTGTTGTCGCCTCGCGTCGGACCAAAAAGCTGCGCTCGAACACACCGCACAGACTACAGCCGACGGCAAATTAACACGTGCGTTCTGCGGCCTTTAGATTGAGACGGGCCAGGACCCATTGGTTGTTCGGGCTAAGACCTGGGGTCTCATTTATAAAACTTTTCGTAGATTTCATTCTAAAATGTGCATAGGCACAAAAGCTAGATTTTGCGTACACTCAAAAGTTTTCAGATTTATAAAACCATGCGTACGGCAGAACCTGTGCAAAAATCCCTTTATAAAACCCAGTCAGGGTAAGATTGTGCGTACGTGCATCTCCACCCCCACTCCTCCCCGAAATCATCATATATGGAGCTTACAACGCCTAGTTTTACTATGCATAACCTCATCTGAATATCTTTTCTATGCATATTCTCATCCATGTGACACCATGTTTAATACTGTCAAAGGTACAAGACATTAAAGAAATATGAGATACGGACTATAAATGCCATTTGTGCCATACACATTAATTTTTATTGCTAAAAATCATATATTATACACCTGTATCCTTGTTATGTTTAAGAATAAATATGTGACCCTGGACCACAAAACCAGTCATAAGGGTCAATTTTTCGAAATTGAGATTTATATATCACATGGAAGCTGAATAAATAAGCTTTCCATTGATGTATTGTTTGTTAGGATAGGACAATATTTGGCCGAGATACAACTATTTGAAAATCAGGGCCCATATTCACAAAACATTTTAAGGCTAAAAGTAGCTTATAATTCGCCGATTTAGGAGAAAATCTTAAAAATAATGGGCATGTCAGTCCTAAATTTAGGACTCCTACATTTTTGTTCTAAGAGTATTTCACAAAGCGTTTTAGCGCTAAAAGTAGCTCCTAAATCTGTGAAATGTTAGGAGTAGTGAAGAGGACTCCTAAGTCACTAAGACCAAATCTGAACTATCCTAAAATAGCAGTTGCCAGCAATCTACCTCGGAATATAAACATTTGTGACCCTGGAGCACAAAACCAGTCTTAAGTCGCTGGGGTATATTTACAGCAATAGCCAAAAATACATTGTAGGGGTCAAAATTATAGATTTTTCTTTTATGCCAAAAATCATTAGGATATTAAGTAAAGATCATGTTCCATGAAGATATTTTGTAAATTTCCTACCATAAATATATAAAAACTTAATTTTTGATTAGTAATATGCATTGCTAAGGACTTCATCTGGATAACTTTAAAGGCTATTTTCTCAATATTTAGATCTTTTTGCACCCTCAGATTCCAGATTTCATATAGTTGTATCTCGACCAAATATTGTCCTATCCTAACAAACCATACATACATCAATGGAAAGCTTATTTGTTCAGCTTTCAGATGATGTTTAAATTTCAATTGTGAAAAATTTACACAAATTGTTATATTTCTCATAACATGAGATGTGCAGTTTACTTTAAAGATAAATTATTGTGCACCTATAGCACTTCTCGCTGTCATTAAAACATAACATACCACAGGAAAAGTAATCAAGCGCATCCACTACAAAAAGGCTATGTCTAAATTTATATAAATTTGGTTTAACTTCTGCGTAATGACTTTATGTAATTTCAGTGCTTATCTCCATTAATGAGAGTGGAATATTTAATGTAAATGTATATGATGAATTGAAAACCGTTTAAAATCGTTGTTTACTTCATTACTTTTCTCTCTCCAGGAAAAAAAAAAAGTCAATACACACGAGTTTGCATGCAGGTGCGGAAATTTTCCCGTCAAGTTTGTTTTTTATAAATCCCACCTTTTGCATAGGAAGTGGCATACGCCTCTTTCAGGGCAGGTTTTGTGCGTACGCAATGGTTATAAATGAGGCCCCTGAACCTTCATGGAATGAAGGATTTAAAGGCAGCTGAGCGCATCTTGGCCTCCTTAAACTTCTCGACCACTGTCTCAACGGAAGTGCCGAAAAGCTCAGAAGGGGAAACTGGCGCAACAAGAAGAAAGCCCTTTTCTTTCGACCCAATATCCACCAGATTCACCCACAGATGTCTCTCTGTAACCACCATGGATCTGCCAATGGTGGCGGCCTGCTTAGTGGCACGGAGTGCAAGATCTGTGGTGCGACGCAACTCAGTCACCTCATCAGGGGATAGACCCTGACCTTTATCCAGGTCTTTAAGCAGATAAGCCTGAAGCACCGCGATGGTATGCAACAAGGCTGCAGCCGGACCTGCTGCCACGTATGCCCTGCCATTCAAACGAGATGTATCCTGAAGGGGTTTGGATGGTAGGGAGGGAGCCTTAAGAGAAGATGTCTCCCCCATAGTGAGATAGCAGGCCAGTGTCTCTTCAACTGGGGGCATCTTCTCATAACCATTCTCAAGCATCCCCTAAATGTTGGCATAACTAGTATGCTGGAATCTATGGATGCGAGATGAGAATGGATTATTCCAAGCCTTTTCCACATGGAGTTCGGGAAGAAAAGGAAGGCTCACCTGAGCTGGAGGGCTATGGCTAGAAAGAAAACTCTCGTCAAGGCGGCCTCGAAGTGTCACTTTCTTGGCCCGCTTCCACGGCAAGTCAAGCCTCGCCGTGGCGCGATCCATAACCTCAAGCAGCTCATCATATGCGGGGCAGGAGGATTGGGAGGACTCAGTCTAAACTTCTTCGTCCTCATCTGACATCCCCTGCTCATCCTGGCTTGGAGCCAGCAGAGCACTAGCCGCTGGATCAGGCGATGTAAGAGAGATAGCATCATTGTCCAGCAGCTCACTCTCGACCGTGACTGATGAGCGTGAAAGGGAAAGACCCTTTTTCAACTCATCAGCCAGGTCCACCTGCGATCCCCACAAGCTAATTTTCTTCCGTGCCTCAGCAGCAGAGGGTCCTGAACCATGGGGAGCTGATGGCTGTCCCTCTTTCCTTGAAAAGAGAGACCAACGAGAGCGAAGCTTTTTCATAGGAAAATGCCCACAGTGCACGCAAACTGCCCCCTCGAGGAGGACATCGTGCGCATGCTCGCATTGCTCTTCGGCCAAACAAAAGATGCAAAGATCGTGTGTGTCATCAGGTGTCAAATAATGAGGACACGGATCCACACACTTCTTAAACGCTTTACTAATAGGGATGGCTGACGCGAAACTGATGTTTCGACACGGTGTCGAGATCCCAAAGCGCAGTTGTTTTGAAACACTGCTCCGAAGTGTGATTCGAAACACCCATGTCATGTGACTAAGGCGAATCAACGCATCGGTGCGTTTCACATGTGTTTCGAGACCCGAATCTGCTTTTGATCGATAGGGTCGGGAACAAACCACACAATCGCACATCAGTCTTAACCTAACTCCCGCAAAGTATAAAAGTGGAGTTAATGCAGCAGAACAATTAATATATTTAAATAAAAATCTTTATATGTAAAAAAATGCCAGGCATTGTGGCTTGATGTCTTTTATTAATGTTAATTTTTTCATGAACAAAATAACATTCACAAATAGTTAATTCAGTTGTCAGAGAGATGTTACAACACATTACAAGAACAGAACAATAAAATGTATTATAATTATACACATGCTTCGAACCTAAAGTGACAAGTTCTGACAACATGCCAATCGTGCACACTAACCACTACCCCAACCCACATGGTGGAATGAGGAGCTCAACATATAAGTTATAATTCATCAATTCGCCTAACTGATTAGTTGTCAATGCTGTTTCAGAGCAATACTTGAAAAAGACCACTAGGTGTCACCGTAGAGGCGGGTGTCGAATTGTTTCATAGCCTCGGCACATTTGCTTCGACTGTTTCAGTGTTTCATGAAGCCTCGCTCTGCCCACCACTACTTATAGTCCATGGGCCAAGCCAGAATTTGGTACCACCTAAGGTGGCAAAATCTCTTTGGTACCAGTTTGTTTGTAGAGTCCATATAAGTACTTTGAAACATGGTAACCATTTCAAATGAGTAGCTTTACTAATCTTTTGGGACAATCATTATTTTTGCCATTATCGTCCTACAGTATCTGCACAGCAGGTTTGTATGAAGTCTATTGTAAGAGGTAGCCATACATGCTATATGTTGATTTTTTCAGGAAAGTCAGGGCTATCCAGATCTGCCATAATTTTACATGATATTTGTTGTATACGTTTTATATTAGACTTCGTATTAAAGAAAACTATTTATTTGCATCTATTAAATTGTTATATTTGTATATCTATCTCAAAAGATATTGATGTTAGGGGGGATATCTTTTCAGATATGGATAGACAAGACTGTCTGTAATCTGGTGATATCAGAACCATGATGGTGGGACAATCCATGACCTAGCAATTTGAAGAAATATGTATGTACTGTATATGAAATAGTATATTATGCAACATCAACGACTGGTGCTAGTTTCAAAACCAGATTACTCCACCATACTTCATTGTACAGATAAGCCACTAGCATCATCTGAAAAGGAGAGTCCTGCTGTTTATTTTGATATGTGTTACCCTGGGAGGCTACAAGCACTTCGCGACTTATTCAGCTATGACTCAGCTGTGTGAAAATGAGTGAAGAAATGACCGATGATTGCAACTTTGTTTAATTTGATGCATTTTCAAATCAAGATTACTCCGACCATCTTTGTTCTACAAGCAAGGTAGCGTCACTCTGAAGCAGAAGGTCCAGTCTTTCATTTGATACCCGTTTTATACAATAACAACTTCGTGAGTAATTAAAAAAAAGATTGATGAGTGTGTGGAGATGCAGAGATGGAAGTAGTTTAAGACGGCTGAAATTTCATGTGATTTCAAAACCAGATTGAAGGACTGATTGAACATCCTACAGTGGTACCATTCACAGACCTGACCTCTAAACTGGTGACAGAAATGGCTGAATGTGGTGTAACACAAGTGGCACCTTCTACAAAGAAACACCTACGTCGCAAGGTTGAAGCTGAATTTGGTGAATCTTTACACATCATACCAAATGACAAAGGAAAGCTGTTGGTATACCCTGACAATTTGACAATGGATGAACTTGTAAAGGTTTGCCAGAAATTAAAAGATGAACTGAAGGAGCACAAATCAAGCGTTAGCGAAGACATCATATCGCAAGTGGCACTGAAGATCAGAGGTGATATTCGGAACCAAGATATTACTCAAAGCATGGCCACCACATGCGTCAGATCTTGAGATGATGAACAGCACTCGTACATCTCTAGTGGAGTTTCTTCAGACACTCCTAACAGGTTCATCCAAAGTAGGTAATAACCCATTACAGAGGGTGCAAAGGCTCACAGCTTCATTCAGCCAAGACCTAGTTTATGCTGTTACTTGCGGCAAAGTCAAGCCTACAAAACATATTGTGTTGCCCTTTGCTGTCAAGTCACTCACTGGAAATGTGGAACTGATAAAGATACTGAATAGACTCGGCCATGGTGTTTCATATTCTCAGGTAGAAGAAATTGACACAGCCCTTTGCCTTCAGAAGCAAGCAGCAAGTGGAGATGCCATCCCACTACCACAAAACATCAAGCCTGGTCTGTTCACAACATTGGCGTGGGACAATATAGACAGACTAGAGGAGTGGTGAAGGGGTGAAGGGACATCACAGAGTAAATGGAATTGCTGTGCAAACAAAGCCTACTGCTGATCATCCTGCTGAGTTTGCCTTGCTGCCTTGCATCCCCAAAACCAAGAAGAGAAGCATTGAAGCAGTAGAGATGGTACTTCCCATTTACAATGCAGGAGAGCGTGCCAATCCTCCTTTTATACAGACGGTTGACACTGATCATGCCTCCTTTCTACAGGATGCAGCAGACAGAAACCACATGTGGCTAATGGCTCATCTTTCCAACAAAGATGTTTGCAGCTGGACTGGGTTCAACATCCTCACCCACAACGATACAAGTGTACAAGAAGATAGTATAGGCTATTTGCCCACAATCAATGCTCCTGCTACACAGTTATCAACAGTACATGAGGTACTTCACCAGTCGATAAGCATCATGAAGTCTCTGCAGCTCAACAACATTGTTGTTGTTTTTGACCAGGCATTATATGCCAAAGCTACAGAAATTACCTGGAAACACCAGGAGCTATTCAAGAACATCATCCTTAGAATGGGGGTTTTCCATACCACCTGTACTTTCATGGCAACAATTGGAAAACGGTTTGCAGATGCTGGTCTAAGAGACCTTTGTGTAGAGGCAGAAGTGATAGCTGATGGCTCAATCTCAGGGGTTATTGATGGTCACAGGTATAATCGAGCAGTAAGGCTCCACAAGCTGCTCTATGAGGCTTTCCTGAGACTAGCATGGAAAGGTTTTCATCCATGGTTAGAACAGAATCATCAGGAAGATCTTATTCACTTGGAAGCAACTCTGCAAGCAGTCGAAAACCTGTGTGAAGAAATATCTCAGACAAGATTTGAGGGAACCCTCGAGCAAGATTCATGTCAACGCATTCTGACACGATTCAATGAGTTCCTCAGCTACCTAAGAGAAAACAATGGTCCCCTGTCTGCCTTCTGGATGTCTTATGTGGACATGGTTGAGATTTTGCTTAGTCTTATTCAAGCATCAAGAGAGGGAAAGTGGATGATGCATCTTGAATTACCAGGCAGCTGTCTGGAGGCACTGTCTGGAAGGACAGCCAGACATACCCGAACCAAAAGGACATGGATGGACAACTGATGACAAAGGTATGCTTATAATAAATACAATAATTACATTTTCTAATAACTAATAATAAAATAGTATAAATATGTATAGGTTATTTCTAGACATTTGGACACCTCACTGAAATGGATGAGAAATATCTTCCACTTATTTGTACAGGTATGCTGATGTTAGACTGGATGCGGGGACCCCCAGCACCAATGGCTGTTCTGGAGCTTATGGCCTGCAAGTGTTCACGGACCTGCAAGCTTCCCGACTGTTCCTGTCTTGCCAACAAATTAAAGTGCACAGAAATGTGCAAGCTACAAACCTGCAGCAATCAGAGGGAGGAGGAGGAGGAGGATACTGATGTCATGAAACTGGTTGAATATGATGATGATGACGATGATGATGATGATGATGAATAAACAGAAACAGTTTGCAATGACCAAATAAGTTCATGAACAAGGTAGAATTATTTTGTTTTTCTTTGTATGACATGTTCTGTTCAAATAAAGTAACAAGATTTTTTAATTCTTTGGCTCAACGGTTAGTGTCATTGAAAGCTGATTTCTGTGACAAAGCTACCACTAACAAAAGGTTATCATGTTGTAATATCATCTAGAGATATGTACAAAAAAAAAATCATACTAGAATTTGCCACCTTGGGTGGTACCAATTAGTGAAAATTGTGGCCTGGGCCCACGGACTATTACTAGTGCTCGCCATGGTAAAGAAGAAGAATTGTTCTTACCAGAAATGCACGCTTCAAACAAAACAGTCCTTGAAAACGAAGAAGAGCATGACCTGTTCTCCCGGCGCCCTTTAATACTGTGGACATGCCGGGTGATGATGTCAAAGGCTGTCGCTGGCCAATGTTACTAGGCTTGTTTGAGATGCGCCTCGCCTCGCCTGAAATGTAGGCAAGAGTAGTCGGCTGCAGTGAGGGGAGGAGTGAAATAAGCGCAGTCAAGACGGACAGTTCTGCCCTCTCAAAGTGGAACAGATACCAACGAGATCAAAGGCAGATATCGCATTATTCTCACTCACGTGCTGTGTTGCTTACAAACATGATATAATTTCAGTTCTGATGCTTTTATATGAAAATAAATATTATGACCAAGACACTCAAAGTGCTTGCTATTTAATTCCATACGAAAGGAAAGACATTCTCCAAAAATGGACTACTCTGGATTTGATCGGTCTTCATGGGAATCACGCATATCAAAGGACCACATACACTGTGTCGTCAGTCAGTCGTTTCCCATCATGCTTTTGATCAGCGCAGTCGGTGGAGAGCAACTGCACAATCCGACACAGCCGCCTCGCTGTTGCGAGAGTTTTTTGGCACACGTCAGACACTCAAAGTGCTTGCTATTTAATTCCATACGAAAGGAAAGACATTCTCCAAAAATGGACTACTCTGGATTTGATCGGTCTTCATGGGACACACGCATATCAAAGGACCACATACACTGTGTCGTCAGTCAGTCGTTTCCCATCATGCTTTTGATCAGCGCAGTCAGTGGAGAGCAACTGCCCTCGACTGCACAATCCGACACAGCGGCCTCGCCATCGCAAGAGTTTTTTGGCACACGTCAGCATGACATCAGAGCAAGTCAGACGTAACTCGGACACTTTTCTAACCGGCATGCATCTCGTGGTGATCGGTTCTGTGCAGATTTTGCTCATCTCAAACAAGCCTATTGTGCAGTCAAGCGCAGTTGCTCTCCACCGACTGCACTGATCAAAAGCATGATGGGAAACGACTGACTGACGACACAGCTTAATGGTCATTGGTTCAGACAACTGTAATGCTGCGGTTCTCTTCTAAAATATTTTATTTTTTGTATCTGATTTTATGTGATTATGTATTTAAATTATGCATGAATGTTCCCAAACACTATGACAGTGCGACCTCTGTGTGAGATCATGTGATTGTTGTCATATTTCTATAAAAATCTAAAATACATGTTTGTATTAAAGTAAAAATGGATGATAAATACACCTTTCGTATGGAATTAAATAGCAAGCACTTTGAGTGTGTTGTTCATCATATTTATTTTCATATAAAAGCAACAGAACTTAAATTATATAATGTTTATTAGCAACAAAGCATGTAAGTGAGAATAACGCGATATCCGCCTTTGATCTCGTTGGTATCTGTTCCACTTCGAAGTTCGAGAGGTCAGAACTGTCCTTCTTGACTGTAGTGTTGGGTCATTCTTGAACGATTCGTTCATTTTGAAAGAATCTTTAATGTGACTCGGGAAGAACGAGTCGTCTCGGGGAGTGATTCGTTCAGTCGCGCATGCGCAACATCCTATAGGTTCTGTACTGGAATTAGTCAAGTAGTTCAGCTGGTTCGAGTCTTCGGGATTTTCTGAGTCGTTCGTTCATCACGTGACAGCCCCATAAGCTTTAACCAATGCAGTCTGAGCCGGA
>NW_015505284.1:90663-92588 GCF_001515645.1 Sinocyclocheilus grahami | reverse complement strand
CATACACTGTGTCGTCAGTCAGTCGTTTCCCATCATGCTTTTGATCAGCGCAGTCGGTGGAGAGCAACTGAGCTCGACCGCACAATCCGACACAGCGGCCTCGCCATCGCAAGAGTTTTTTGGCACACGTCAGCATGACATCAGAGCAAGTCAGACGTAACTCGGACACTTTTCTAACCGGCATGCATCTCGTGGTGATCGGTTCTGTGCAGATTTTGCTCATCTCAAACAAGCCTATTGTGCAGTCAAGCGCAGTTGCTCTCCACCGACTGCACTGATCAAAAGCATGATGGGAAACGACTGACTGACGACACAGCTTAATGGTCATTGGTTCAGACAACTGTAATGCTGCGGTTCTCTTCTAAAATATTTTATTTTTTGTATCTGATTTTATGTGATTATGTATTTAAATTATGCATGAATGTTCCCAAACACTATGACAGTGCGACCTCTGTGTGAGATCATGTGATTGTTGTCATATTTCTATAAAAATCTAAAATACATGTTTGTATTAAAGTAAAAATGGATGATAAATACACCTTTCGTATGGAATTAAATAGCAAGCACTTTGAGTGTGTTGTTCATCATATTTATTTTCATATAAAAGCAACAGAACTTAAATTATATAATGTTTATTAGCAACAAAGCATGTAAGTGAGAATAACGCGATATCCGCCTTTGATCTCGTTGGTATCTGTTCCACTTCGAAGTTCGAGAGGTCAGAACTGTCCTTCTTGACTGTAGTGTTGGGTCATTCTTGAACGATTCGTTCATTTTGAAAGAATCTTTAATGTGACTCGGGAAGAACGAGTCGTCTCGGGGAGTGATTCGTTCAGTCGCGCATGCGCAACATCCTATAGGTTCTGTACTGGAATTAGTCAAGTAGTTCAGCTGGTTCGAGTCTTCGGGATTTTCTGAGTCGTTCGTTCATCACGTGACAGCCCCATAAGCTTTAACCAATGCAGTCTGAGCCGGAAAGAGAATTTATTAGTTCATCTCTCGAGTCTTCGGGTTTGAGTCGTTCATTCATCACGTGTCAGCCCCATAAACTTTAACCAATGCAGTCTGAGCCGGAGAGAGAATTGATTAGTTCAGCTCTCGAGTCTTCGGGTTTGAGTCATTCATTCATCACGTGACAGCCCCATAAGCTTTAACCAATGCAGTCTGAGCCGGAAAGAGAATTTATTAGTTCATCTCTCGAGTCTTCGGGTTTGAGTCGTTCGTTCATCACGTGACAGCCCCATAAGTTTAACCAATGCAGTCTGAGCCGGGAAAATAATTGATTAGTTCATCTCTCGAGTCTTCGGGTTTGAGTCGTTCGTTCATCACGTGACAGCCCCATAAGTTTAACCAATGCAGTCTGAGCCGGGAAAATAATTGATTAGTTCATCTCTCGAGTCTTCGGGTTTTTCCGAATCGTTCGTTCATCACGTGACAGACCCATAAGTTTAACCAATGCAGTCTGAGCCGGGAAAATAATTGATTAGTTCATCTCTCGAGTCTTCGGGTTTTTCCGAGTCGTTCGTTCATCACGTGACAGCCCCATAAGTTTAACCAATGCAGTCTGAGCCGGAAAGAGAATTGATTAGTTCATCTCTCGAGTCTTCGGGTTTGAGTCGTTCATTCATCACGTGACAGCCCCATAAGTTTAACCAATGCAGTCTGAGCCGGAAAGAGAATTGATTAGTTCATCTCTCGAGTCTTCGGGTTTGAGTCGTTCATTCATCACGTGACAGACCCTTAAGCCCAAACCCGAAGGCTTGTCAGATAAGAGGTGAGGTGAGCTAATCATAGACTGAAGACCCAGGTAAACAATGAATTCATCTTTTCTGTTTCTTATAGCAGTTTTGTATTGTTTGTAGTGTGATCAACGTTTGCGTAATAGTAGACGTATTAGGGAAGTAACACGTAACATTTTAATTATA
>NW_015505284.1:73236-89559 GCF_001515645.1 Sinocyclocheilus grahami | reverse complement strand
CTGAGCCGGAAAGAGAATTGATTAGTTCATCTCTCGAGTCTTCGGGTTTGAGTCGTTCATTCATCACGTGACAGACCCTTAAGCCCAAACCCGAAGGCTTGTCAGATAAGAGGTGAGGTGAGCTAATCATAGACTGAAGACCCAGGTAAACAATGAATTCATCTTTTCTGTTTCTTATAGCAGTTTTGTATTGTTTGTAGTGTGATCAACGTTTGCGTAATAGTAGACGTATTAGGGAAGTAACACGTAACATTTTAATTATATTTTGCTAAAATGAACAAAATGACTTGAAAAAAGATTTGTTCATTTTGCTGAACGAGACTCAAAGGTCCGAGTCGGTAAAATGATCCGAACTTCCCATCACTAGTAGTGCTTATTTCACTCCTCCCCTCACTGCAGCCGCCTACTCTCGCCTACATTTCAGGCGAGGTGAGGCGCATCTCAAACAAGCCTAATCCGACACAGCCACCTCACCGTCGCGAGAGTTTTTTGGCACACGTCAGCATGACATCAGAGCAAGTCGGACGTAACTCGGACACTTTTCTAACCAGCATGCATTCTAACCGGTGATCGGTTCTGCGCAGATTTTGCTCATCTCAAACAAGCCTATTGTCACGTTTAGATGTACTGCATGCTTCAGACACTGGTCATGCTGAAGGCGTTCCCCATAGCGACCTCTAGAGGATGCAGTTCGAAGTTCCCTCAGAAGGGAACTAAGTACAACCCTATTTCTAGAAAAGTTGGAAAGTTTTGTAAAATGATTAAATCTGTGATTTGTTAATTCTGTTTAACTTCTGTTTATTTGATTGACAAAAGTACAAAGAAAAGATTTCACTGACCAACTTAAATGTATTTTGTAAATATAAACACATTTTTATTTTGATGTTTGCAACACACTCCAAAAAAGTTGGGACAGAGGCAAAATAAAAGTGAAAAGGTTGTAGAAGAATAACCAAATAAACTTTTGAAACTGTTCACAGCAAGCAGGTGAATTTGTAATAGGTGAGGCTGTCATGTTTGGGTATAAAATGAGCTTCTCAGTCTTTGCCAGCAAAGCTGGATCATGGCTCAACATTTGTTTATATTAACAAAATAAAATGAAGTTGGCCAGTGAAAACATTGGAATTTTTTTCTTTGTACTTCAGTCAATTAAATAAAGGTTAAAGAGAACAAACGACATATTCTTGATTTTATGGCATTTCACAAAACGTCCCAACTTTTCTGGAGCTGGGGATGTAGAAAGATCGGATACATATGCTCCTCATTTTCAAAATAGTTACTATTTTAGTGTTGTCCTGATTTATATATTTGTTATAGTCATTTAAATTTCAAAACTTGCTTTTTTTGTCAGTGTGGTGTGCCAGCAAAAATAATAATAATAAATGTTTCTTAAGCAACACTGATTTCTGAAAGATCACAAATACAAGTGACACTGAAAGCTGGAGTAGTGAAGCTTAGCTTGAGAGGAAAACACATATTAAAATATAATATAAAACATTTTCTTTTCAAATTGTAGATTTACTGTTTTTACTGTTTTTTTAAACAAACAAATGCACAAAATATATTTTTTAATTAATCCATGAACAAATCTTACTGTCCTTTTTTTAATGGTAGTGTATTTTATTTATAATATATAGGCATCTCATGCTTTATCGAGTCTAAATGCTTGCAGAAAGTCAAGCGAACACTGAAGGAAAATGTCGTTGCTAAGGAAATGATACACCATAGTCTAGAAGCAGCAGTATTGGTGTGAAGTAGCAGCTAACACAACATTGCTGGCCGCGAACGGTGCGACACGTTGCGTTAAAGGGGTCATACGATGCTTTTTTAAAGATCATTATTTTGTGTATTTGGAGTAACAAAATATATTGACATGCTTTAATGTTCAAAAAACACATTATTTTTCAAAAACTGTACATTATTGTAGGTCCTCTATGTAGGATCCTTTAAGATCCCGTTATAATCGATCATTCAGTAACTGAGCGCAAGCGCTACAGTAAACGAATGCTGCGTTCTATTTCTGACGCATTCCACGCACTTGCGCTACCGACAAATTGATATAGAAAATGCGCTTTGATGCATCCAGTACAGAGACGGCGTTAGGATGTGGCAGTCAGACCATTTTATTTTGCAAGTTTCAGCTCATACATCTTTGGTGAAAACTCGCCTTAACCAAACACCCCTCAAGAACACCTCAGCTCCCCCTGATGTTCCCCAAACCGCCCCCGTTGAGAAACCCTGATATACAGAATAATACAATTTGAATTCTGCTTTCCTATGTACTATAGTTTTATTTTTTATAAAATGTTTTATGTATCTGAATTTGGCTTAACAGTGATCTTCTTAACAGAAAAACATTACTTAAACAATTATGAATATTCACATTACTCAAATATAATTGTACTGAAAACAATGTGGTATGGTGCAGTGACATTTCCTAGTTAATACTATTATTAGCCATTTTACTTAAAAGAGTTCAAGTTAAAAGAGACATATAAAACTATAAAAGAGACATGACATAAATATAAATGAAAATAAATGTAATTTTATATTTCGAATATATTGTGCCGTGACTAAACCCATTTGAATCAACATCTGTATAATTATTATACTGTACATGCAGTTTCCTTCTGTTATTAATTGAGAGAGAGATTTAAAAAATATTTTGCAAGTATAATTTATTGACTTGATGCATTATAATTGGTAACTTTTTAAATCCAAGATTGCAATATTTGGAGAGAATGTCAGCTGTATGTTAGCTGTAAACTACTTAACTGCGGCAAACTCAAAACTGCTGAATTTAAACATTAACCTGACCTGTTGTTAGTAACCAGTTTTAACTCACAATGCTATCTGTGTTCTGTTTTATCAGCACCCTGGACAAACATTTACACACTTTATTAGTAAGTGAAGGGGTGAGGTTCGATTATAGTTTAAAGGGGAGATTCTAACCTTAACCTGAATTTTATTGGACATCAAGTGGTGATAACCCCCCCCACACACACACACACACACACACAAAGATTTACAATTTCTCATGAAATTTATGAATTATTTTATTTTTGTTTCTAAATATCATCTACATTTTTATGCTCTCGTCAGCCAATAATTCAAAATACATTGTTGTTGGCACAAAATATGGAGCTGTATTTAATCAGTGGACGTGTAAATTCACTGCTTTGGTGCGACAAAACATAAGTCAATCATTTTTAAACAATCTTTAACAGTACATTGATTATATGTCTATGTTAATTAATATTTTCAAAATCATAAGAAACATTGAGACACACAGAAACAGTGCTGCATTCAGGGCTAGACTTTCACAGAAACTCTTCTATTGGTTAGACCTGTTTGTCACATCCTAAAGAAAAGGCCATTCAAGGAAGTATGAGAGTCACTGAGATGCTTGACAATACTTACGGTTAATGGTACAGTACTGTATTACATGCAATAATTAGCTTTTTTGTTTTTAGGTGTGAACTTATTAACTAACATCACATTAAACTTTTCCTTCAGCACAGCTTCTATTTCACAGTCAGGGATTTCCTTCATGTCCACCATGTCACAGTCCTCCTCGGGGTTGTATGTGATCTCGCTGTAAGTCCAGCCAATCAGAGCTCTGAAGCCGTTGGGCGTCTGAAGGGAGCAAATGGACTTCAGCACAAACCGAGAATCAGGACTGGTCTGCAAGCAATCCAGGGTCTCCACAAAATGCTCTTTCTCACGGGGTGTTAATGGAAAGCAATACATTTTCTTCGTCAGGCGCCTGTCAATGAGGCTGGAATGAGCATAGGCCTTGTCTTTGACCACTTGCTTTCTTGTAGTCTTCTCCAGAACCCACGTCATCCCATTGTTTAGCAGGCGGAACACACCTGGAGGCTGCGGCTGATCTTTACCCGAGATCATCTCTAAGGGATACCACAGTTGGCACGACACTCCATAGCTCACGTCGGTAATGTAAGGCTTCCCATCAATCTCCACTATATTGATGAGATGAGAGTCCACGGGGTAGAAATCATTTTGGAACTTATTAAACACCTTGGAGCCTAGTGTGGTGTATTTGTAACCCATCTCCTTTAGGACCCATGAGAACAAGAGGTTGTTTTCACAACACCAGCCTCCACGATTGCTTTTGACTATTTTATCATAGATGATGTTCAGGTCCGTCGTGTTCTTCTCCCCACAGTGGATGCTGAGGTTCTCAAATGGAATGGTCATAACATGCAGCTTATGGATGGTGCGTAATGTGTCCAGATCAGGTTTGTCATATGGTCCAGTAAACCCGATCCTGTTTAAGTACCCTCTTAGATCCATTAGATTCCTTCAAGAAACAATGCAAAACAGTTTTTAAGCTAAAATATGAATTTCCCCTCTTATAATTTACTATTCAATGCACAGTGACAACTAATACTCCATTTGTAGGTTAATTTTCCTGAAAAGTATAAATACTGTGTGTCTGTGCTGCTATCAAAACATTGCTCCATTTGATCATCCTAAACCAAGGTTAGGGTTAATTTGGGGCAGGACCAATTGTAGATATGGGGTGTGTGGGTCATTAGTGTATCCTGTCATTTGTGCCTCTATTATCTTTCTCTTTGAGAACGGGCCTGTCACAATACCCACACTTGCTCTCTTTGCAATTAACTACTTGTCTACTTTCACATTGTATTTCCTATCTTTGGCCCAAGTGTTCAAGTGAGCAAGAAGACCGCAAGTGTGTGGAATGTAACATTTTCAAAGACCTTTGTTTATACATTTTGATTTTCAGTACTTTACCCTTTTAGAATAAACTTCTCAATGTCTATTCAGATATGTAACAAGATAAAATGTATTTAGGTGCTTCTACCCGTAATTACGAGATCAGAAGCAGTTGCAAATGTTCTACAAAATATATATACAGTACTTGTCTCTGCACATACAATGTGCAACACTTTATGTTCTACCACCAAATTATATGTAATATTTAATTAATTTAACATAGGCTTAGCCTCAGATACCACTCTGAGCGATATCATTAGAGAAAGTGTGAATTTAGTGTATTTAGCTCAAGGGCACTGAGCTTTGGCTTTTTTCAGACATGGGACAGTTTTGCACACTTATTTCCTGTCATGTGTATCTCAAATGGCCAAGACCACAAGTGTGGGTATTAGGACAGGCCCAATTATGTCTTTTCAAAACCAAAATGGCCATTTCCTTATCAGGGGAGGCAAGATGAGCATGTTTCAATCCCTTGCCGACTTGCTAAAATCATGAAGGCCCACCCCTAAATCTAGACCCAAAAATAGTTAGGCTAAAAATAGTTTAAAATTCGCATTCATAATTCGTAAATATGTTCTATTATACATCAGATCCAATCAACAGCGTGCCTGATTATCAACTATACATTGTGGATGCATCCGCTTAATTAGAAACAAATTATGTGAATGTGATATTTTAAAACTAATTTGCATTTGTTCATGTAGATTGCCTGTCCTATAAAGAGAGAATTGTCAGCTCTTATTTGGTTCCTTTCTCTGGCTGCAGCCGTCTACTCTCATCTACATTCAAGGCGAGGTGTTTGTCATCTCGAACAAGCTTATTGTGTTTGCATTTGTGTCTGATGAAGCTGGTTGCCTGGCTTCAACAGATTTTACCCATTCTCTAGTGTTACACTGTTTAAGAAAAATTTAGGAACTTGAAATGTTAAATCTGCTGCACACAACAGAAAACCAACCTTTTGACTTTTACATTTTATTTAAAAAATATTTTTACTTCTACAGTAAAGTTACCTTGTTTTCTAATGGAAAACAAGAAAAACAATACTTGTTTGTTTATATTGTTTTGATATTTCTACTGGAAAACAAGACAAAAAATACTGAAAATATGTTTTGCAAGATAACTAGATAACAGTTTTTAGAACGATATTTTACTTCTCTAAACAAGAACATCTATAGTCACTAAGATTAAATAGCATGTTCCAGTATTTGAATTGCAAGTGCATATTTCATAAAGAGTTACTTAATGTATATTGTATAAATTAGGTGTAAATAGGATGCAAGGATGAAGTTGTGAAAGGCATAGACAAAGAAGATTTGGGAGTATGGAACTTACAAGATGAAAATATACAATGAGAGGCTATAAGAAAAAAGTTTAAGGACCTATTTAAAGAATGGTAACACATCAACAGAAATATGAACAAAAAATAAACAAATACAAAATAATAGAAGAAAAAACCCTCTTACCCTTAGATGAAGCCAGTGGGTTGTCAAGTGAATTTGCTAGTGAGAAGCAAAACAAGTGTTACAAAGACTCTGAGTGAACATCTTCAGAGTGAGGGACTGGATGTTGAATAACCAAGAGTTAACCCTTGAACCACAATGCAGTGTCACAGGTTTAAATAAATGAATTATTAAAGACATGAGCTGAGAAAAAAATCATTTAAATATGTCTAGTCAGCATACTTACTAATGTGTGTCAAAGTATATAATTATTTTATTGTGTGTTATTAAAATGTTTTTTTTTCATAAACAGTCTCAGAACAAGCGATATGAACAAAAATGAGACAGAATATGCCGCCATGATGATCATAAATGAATGTTCCGAAGTGAAGTAAACTTTACTGGATTTCCCCTGCTCAGGGAGTAGGAAGCAGTGTAGGGACCATGTCAATCGGAACAAAGTTCATGCACGGAGCTCACTTCTAACAAACTGGTTATCTGAATCAGGTGTGTTAACTAAGAGAGACATGCAAAATATGCAGAGCGGAGGGGCGCAAGGACTAGAATTGAGAACCGCTGCCCTACGTACATGTCATCGTAGGGAAAAAGTCCCACCCATTTGTGACGATCTCTTCCCTATTAGCATAGACACAGCCCTGAGTGAGAAGCAGCAGTCCATCATTACTGTTTTTTTGTTGTGTTTTTTGCTGTAGCTGCTTGAGATAAACAATGTCAGTGCTAAAGAGGCATTGCAAGTGTTGTGTTTTGGGATGCACCAACAAACATAGGAGTCTCCATAGATTCCCTCCATCTGAGCCGCTGAGGGCACTGTGGTTAAATTTAATTTTCGAAGGAAATGTCCCAGAAAAAAACGATAAAGTCCCCTGTGTTTTGGGATCAGTAGTGGATGTTGGGGGGGCACGAGTGAAATTAGACAAATGTCCTAAAAGGTTGAAAACCCCTGTATTATGACATATATTATGGTTAACATCACAGCCTAGCAAAACCATGATTATATACATTTACACCTTTAGGAGTAAACTGTAATTTTTATAACATCTTCATGAAGCACAATAACTTTAACACAATAATTTTTATTGTAAATTTTATTGTAATGAAATCAGCATACAATGTTTAACGTGATGCAGCATGTTACAGCATAAATTACAGCGCTCAATTGCCACAAGTTGCATAGATGTTTTGAGGACTACAGTAATAAATATAATAATAATGTAAAAACTTTATCCAAGCCAAAGATTTTTAAATTTTATACATTCATGTGTTTTAGCTGGTACTTCCAGCATAGCTGGGAACAATGATGTTGGCCCATTTATAGATGACAGGAATGAAAAGCAGAGCAGAGCCAAGCACTGATAGTAAGAGAAACACCCACAGGAAAACCCGGTCCAGAACCTGGGCCACAAACTTCCAGTCCTGAACAACCTAAAAGGAGGTACTACATTAGAATTTATTAGAACTCAAAGCTTATTTAGTCTAAAGTGAGACAATAATAATCTTACCTTTCTGACTTCATTCTCCTTCACCACATGAAGCGTGATGTAGCGTGATGTAGATTCTAAGGCTGCCCGCAGACTATGTTCTGCATTGAGCAGAGGAGTGGTATCCTGGCCCAAACTCTTCCCATAGCCCAGACCTTCTCTTCCGTTTCTCGCAGCGGTGGTGGCGTAGCGGTCCACATGGCTGGTGCAGAAAGATACGGCGGACCCAGGGTGCCATACTGTGATGAGTGGATGAGGAGCGATGATGGATGTTAATGGCAAAGACAGTGATGACGATGGAAAGTGTCACGAAGATCATAGTGAAGACCAGATATTCTCCAATGAGAGGAATCACTTGGGACAGAAAACATAAGAGCGGAGCAAAAAGTCATTTGGCAATTTGAAAATGAGAACGAAAGAATGAAAATAATCACAATCATCACTGGAAATAAATAATTTCAATATTTCTTTAAAAAAATAAATAAATTGTATTAATATAAGATTTTATGTATGTTAATTAAATTCATTAAAGGGATTATATATATGTAACTTTGCCAGCCCCAAAACATTATTTTTTTAAATTATTTATTTTCTGTGGTCCTCCTTACACTCCCAGTGGCACACCAGTTATTTTAAAACTGTTCAGAACAACTGGAAATATGGACTAAGATAGATATAGATTTAGATATATCGGTCACACTTTATTTTAAGGTCCAATTCCCGCTATTAATAAATCATTTACTATGACTTTTGCCTCAATAAACTCCTAATTTGCTGCTTAACAATAGTTAGTAAGGTAGGCTAGTTGTTAAGTTTAGGTATTGAGTAAGGATGTTGAATATGGTCATGCAGAATATGTGCTTTATAAGTACTAATAAACAGCCAATATTTTAATAGTAGGCATGCTAATAAGCAACTAGTCAGAATTGTTCCCTATACTAAAGTGTTACCGATATAACATGTATACCATTCTATATATTCAAAAGTGTTACTTATATGGTTCTATCTAGAAATGATGCATTGCAGTTGGAGTTTTTGACATCTAGAGGTGAGTGACAGAATCTGCCACCACAACTGCAGAATGACAAAAGGGCCCTCAAAGTAAATACAGAAAAGCACTTCAATGTCTAAAATGAATGAACTTCCAATAGCTGAAAAACACTGCAATGTTATTGCTGACAATAATGTGAAATAATTCAAAAATATGTGTGGCACACTGACATACAGTACACATCAATTAAATATATAAATCACTTAATATAGCTTTGAATTCTTAAAAAGAGTAAAACCTTTGAGGAGGAAGGGATGATCTCTTCTATCACCAGAAGGAAGACAGTGAGAGAGACGAGGACAAACGTGCAGAGGGAGATTTTCTCTCCATTAGATGGGAGATAAAACACCAGCATGGTCAGGAAAGACAATCCAATGCAGGGGATGATGAGGAAGAGTGTGTAGAAAAGAGGAAGACATCTGATAATAACAGAGTAAGTGATGGATTCTCAAACCCCAGCTGCCTATGGCTGTCACAATCTCCCATTCACCATTGTCAAAATAGTTACGTTTGTCCACATGTACATCCTCAAGGAGAATGTCCACCTTAAAAAAGGAATAGTATGCAGTTGTTACATTCATTTCCATATATTAAACACAAAAAGCTATGCTTCAGAGGACTTAGAATATACAGTATGAGTAATTTCAGTTACTTTATCTGTACTATTTACAGATAGCTAATTAGGTCAAATTTAGGTAAATTTTTAGGTAAATTCTTCCTTTATAGATGTAAACATTGGATTTTCATGCCTTTAATAACAGTTTAAAACAGCATACCTGGGAACCATCGTAGGTCCAGGAGCCAAACTTCATGGAGCAGTTCTGAAGGTCAAAGGGGAAGAACGTCACATCAATGGTGCAGGCAGATTTATAGTTAGCAGGAGGGGTCCAGGAGATAGTGCCGTCATATCTCACCGCCGCTTTTGTCACTGTGGCCTCGAAATTGCCATCTGCACTGCAAGTGAGAATCACTCAGTCATCAAGCTGAGATACAGGCAGGTCCAAAATTAACATTCTCATATAGTCAAATGAAAGTAAAAATTGTCTTTTTTTACTCAGAGTAGCATTTCAAATCACAAAAGTCAAGATTTTTGTACTTTTACAAGCAAGGCAAGAAGTTGGAGACATTGGGAAATAAATATTGACCTAATTGAAATGATAATTTGGTAACACTTTATTTCGATAGTCCACTTTAGACATTCTATTAACAGTAAATAACTTTGCAACTACATGTCAACTAGCAGTTAGTAGAGTATTAGTAGACTGTCTGCTTAATATCTTCTAACACTTTCTTTGTCAACATTCTACTAACCCTAAACCTACCCTAACAGTCTACTCTGAGAGTTAGTAGACATGTAGTTGTAGATTAATGAGAATTAGTTGACATGTAGTTGACATGTAGTTACAAAGTTACTTATAGTTAGTAGAATGTCTAAAGTGGACTATCGAAATAAAGTGTAACCGATAATTTTTTTAACGGTTTTCTCTGACATTTCTACAGGGGTCGAGCACAAAGGATTTGACTTGTAAAACCATCATTTTTAAGTGTAACAGTTTGGTTTTCATTTGTCAGGTTACAAAAATAAAACTTTATCAGGCTTCAAAATAAACATTTTTAAGATTCTTCTTTTAAGAACGCTCAACGGACTATCTAGTACCAAACTGCTTTCTTCTTGTTCTTCTTCAGATTCAAAAAGGTATTTTATAATAATGGTTACTCACAGTTTAGGCGTATGTATGAAATAAGTAAGTCATGCGATGCAGTATATGTATACATAACATAAATTTTAATATCCATAAAAAAATATTATGAATCTCTATGATATTTTTTGTTCTAACAGAAATGTTAAACGTCAGGTTCAGTCCCTGTCTGGTTTCCTTTCTGACTCATACAGTAGGCACTGAGTGCCAACACATACTTGTCATAGAGCACAATGTCAGGAATCCAGATGGAGTCTGAGGGAACTCTGATGGAGGTGATGCCCAGATAATGATCTGGATTCCATCGGAGCTTCATGTCTGTCCATTCCTGAATGCAGAGACACATGGATTTATCTGCAAAGCTGATCCCCACACAAATAAAAAGCAATGTGTGTCAGTTGTGTACCAATGACTAAATACTACCAGAACAGAACACAATGACAAAAGCAAAATAAAGGTCTAATAAATATAATTTATATTTCGTATTAATCAGATAAACGTTAATGGATTAGTCCTGCTTTACCTGCTTCATCCAAACATTGGTTGTCATCAGCTGGTTCTTCTCATTCTGACCAAAAAAAAATGTGTTTATTGTAAGACAAGATTTTGATAAGGAGATTGTTGTTTCAGCATCACTACTTCTCACCACATCCATTCCTGTGGAAATGAGATGGCTGCATCTGTGTTCTTTAATTTGCACATTGTCAGAACTTTACACTACCATCAGAGCTTTTATGGAATTGCAGTCACATTCTAATTTGCCCTGTTTAGTACCGTATTGACCGAATATAAGACAATGTTTTTTTCTTGAAAATACATCTGAAAAAATGCGGTCGTCTTATATTTAGGGATTTGTTAAATATAAAAACAAAATATATATTGTGTGTTTGATTGGTCCAGATGCTACAGCTCTGTTCCAAAAACCCAGTGAGCTGTCTGTTGCCTACAATATACGGTCACATCTAATGAAAGTGTCCTAACTGAAATGGAACCTCAGAAGGGACTTATTTAGAATGATTTACTTGCAGTAACTCTACAAATGACAGTAGAAGCACAACTTAGCACGACAAACGAGTTTTTTGTAAGAATGTTGCTAAAATGACAATATGCATGTACAGTATAGACCTTTTTTCTTCACATTTTCTATACTACTTTTGGGTAAGTAAAAATATGTTGAATAATGAATGGTTTTTTTTTATTGGTCTTATGAAGTATTCTAATTTGTTGAGATAGTGAATTGGTGGGTTTTTGTTAAATGTGAGCCAAAATCATCACAATTAAAAGAACCAAAGACTTAAACTACTTCAGTCTGTGTGCATTGAATTTATTTAATACACGAGTTTCACAATTTGAGTTGAATTACTGAAATAAATGAACTTTTCCATGACATTCTAATTTATTGAGATGCACCTGTATGTGTGTGAATGTATTTATTCTTACGCACACAAACCTGTTTTGAATTTTTTTTTCTGGAATTCAGTTTTTTGGATGTCTGAAGCTGGGTGTAATATAAGACCGAATCAATCATCTAGCCTCACTGAGTCTCAAGGGAATGGTTTGACCCAGAAGCCATAAAACACGGTGAGTGTCATTTTTCTCATTTCTGTCTAAAACTGAGGTTGTTAGCCATTGGTATCCATTTATCACGACCCAAATAGCATATATTGATTGCATTCTGTGCCTATTATTCAGCTCTGTATTTTGATATTGATTGAATTTTGCAATTGTATCTCCGCCCCAAAGCTCAGTTTCTGTGCTTATAAATCTTGATGCTCTTTAACTGTTCATTTCACAGACAACCGCAGATGGTATTCTGGTTTCAGCTTGTTTTCCCATTGATCAATATCTGTGGTCTGGTTTCCCTTAATCAATAAAAACTGATAATAAATAAACCAGTAAAACTGATTAGAAAATGTATTAATCCTCAGGTCACACTGTTTCAGTGGACATGTACTCTATCATAAAGTAATAATCAATGTTGGTAAACATATAAATCATGACTTATTAAAACACCCTGAATCGCTTCAGGCATAATGATTTCTGCTCTAAATTTCTGCTCTTAATGTGCAAACACTGTTGAGCTTTTCATTATATTTTATCTTATAATAAAGTCATTTTTGTAGAATTAAAATTAACTGGATTGACAGTCACTAATTTAAATGCAAAGACTGACAGTAACAAATGCAATATCCATGTGCCACTGACAATACAGCCTACAAGCACAGTCCCGGCGCCATGGGCGGGCATTGGGGGGGCCTGGCCCGCCCTGTGAGTCACTAGTGCCCACCCTGGACGAGCCTGCTGTCTCCCTTCACCTGTTCACCAGTGCATTTAGCCCTATGTGACGTCTGTCTTTATATTGACGTTTTTAGTTGTTTTAATACTACAATCGATTGCTTCTGTTGTCCTCATTTGTAAGTCGCTTTGGATAAAAGTGTCTAATAAATGACTAAATAAATAAATAAATATTGTTTGTCAGCACACATAGCCTAAGTTACTATGTATCTGGATCAACTAGCCGAGTAGACAAATAGTAATGATTATTCATAACCATGCTGAAAATAAGTCAATGTTAGTTAATGCTAACTGTCTAGCTAACTAGCTTGCTGGTGCTAAATTTAGGTGTTTTTTTTAAGTCCAAATATTTTTATTCAACCACCTAGATAGATTACATCTGAGGGAAAAAGAAAGGATGTGATGTTCAGAACATGGTAACTACAGTAATTATCAAAGTGGGATGTGATGCCCTCTGGGGGCATTTGGCCAAGGGTGTTTTTACACCACAGACAAGGTTTGAGAAGAAAAAAAATCATTATGAAAATCTAATTATATTTTCCTTATTATATTCATTATTTCCTTTATTTTATGGATCTGTACTTTTACTCAAGTACTTCGTCCACCACTGCCTGGGTGTGTTTCATGAGATTTCACTCAGGCACAAATGGGGCATTGAGCCAAGATCAGAGACACTCACCTATACAGGAGCAGAGGACAGCACAGCAAACTAGCAGGAGGACAGATCTGACAGCGTTTTGAGCTGTTACCATGATACCATCAGATTCAGCAAAGCCACTGAGAAGACCTGCAAGCATCCATAAACGTGCATGCACTTTATACGCACAAATACAGTCCCAGCTGTTATTGAAGACTCACAAGCTTGTTAGCCATTAAACATATATGTGATATGCAGTGAAGACCTGCATGCTGCATCTTTCATGTTTGTGCAAATGACCACAAATATATCTATTCACAAACAAGCCATGTTATGTGACAGTCTATAGGAATATCACCATGTTCTTCATCATGCACATGTGAGCAGACCTTCACACAAGAACACAAAGCATACATCTATCCACCTGTCTGTTGAGATTACACACATTCTTCAGTCTGCAAACAACCAGTGTCCCTCTATCTGTCTCCATTTTTCTTTATTTGTCCTTTTCTTTTCCTTACCTGATTATGGACTGGAAGGAAGCACAATCTTTAGAATTTTTTTTCCCATTTGCCTGTCGTGTGTCCATACCAACCAGCATGTGTGTGGCTGCTTACTCTCTCTCACACACACACACACACTCCATCAGCTCTCCTGTTCCTCCTCCTCCTCCTCCTCCAGAAAGGCAAGCCCACCCCCTCACATTTTCCCGCACAGAAAAAAACAGCCAATCACAGCCTGGGATCCTCCATTATCTTGTAAGGTCTGCCCCCTTCTGCTCAAAACATGCACACATGTTAATGAGAGCACACCAGAGGTCTTCAGCCGTTTTAGGCTAATAACCCTTTGGTGGATAGAGAGACTGAGTAGAGACTCTTTATTACATAATGTGTAAAGAAAAATCGACAGAGTTATTGCTTGGACTATAAATGAAATATTTATAATTAAAGTCAACATGAAAACTGGACCTATTTACAATCTTCTATTTCTATTCTTCTATTTAATCTCCTCTTACATTAAAAACCTGAAAAAACCTGCTTGTACTTATACATTGTATTGTTGTTGAATATTTCTATATTACTTAGCAATGTATTTGTTACAACACTATAAAATAAAGTTTTGCCAAGTAACATTCCCAGTGTTGGTCGGGAAGATCGCTCATATGTAATCAAGTAAAATTAAATGAAATGCTAGCTTCACTAGCATGTTACTGCCCCCATCAAATAAAATAAATTATATAAAATATATATATTTATAAATATAATTATATTATATAAATACATTTTAAAAATGGACAGAAAAAAAATTATTTAGAAGTCTTTAGAATTGCATACAAAAAAACAGTATGTCCAGCTATAGACAGGCTCTAAAAGTTGCCAGGGCTGAGCGTCTCCATTAATAATCAAACAATCCCAGGTATTTATTTAGTACAGTGGCAAGAATAACAAAAAAATTAATTTTTTTGTCCAAACAGAGTATTTTGTCACTGTTTAGTAGTAATGACTTAAAGAAAATCGAAAGTATCAGAAAAACAATAGTAGGTGTACAACTTTTGGCAGTGTCTTATGATTCAATCTTATTTAGCGACCCCCAAAAACTAATACAATGCTTTATAAATATAGGACAGAAAAAGCTTTAAAAAAATTAATAAATAAATAAAATGAAACCAACAACATGCTTGGTATGGTAATTTCATACCAACTAAATTAATGTAAGAAGTCAAGTCAAGTCAAGTCAAGTCCTTTATTTATATAGCGCTTTTAACAATACAGATTGTGTCAAAGCAACTGAACGGCATTAATTAGGAAAATAGTGTCAATAATGCAAAATGACAATAGTAAACACAAATTTTTCAGTTTAAGACAGTTCATCATTGAATTCAGTGATGTCAACATCCAGCTCAGTTTAAATAGTATCTTTGCAATCATGTCAACAATATCGATGAAAAAAAAGTGTCCCCAACTAAGCAAGCCAGAGGCGACAGTGTTACCTGTAGCAAGTGTTACCTGTAGCAAGAGAGCCTCCTCACAACATTATCAACTCCTCTTTATCAGTCAACTACCAAAATTCTTCAAGTTGGGAATTATTAAGCCTCTTTTTAAGAAACCACAACTGGATCCAAATGAATTAGCAAATTCCACTAATTTCCAATTGTCAAAGTCTAAAATATGGGGAGTGGGGGGGGGGGGGGGGTATCTGCTCAGTTATGCTCCTTCTAATGAATGATATCTATGAAAAGTTTCAGTCAGGTTTCAGGCCCAGTCATAGCACAGGAACTGCACTAGCTGAAGCAAACATCCATCCCTTCTTAAAAGTCTGTGTTAAAAGAGAGCTGCCTGTTGTTCCATTTAATTAAGCCGACTGCTGTAACGTTAGCCTATATCCAGCTTAGGCTGTTTTCCCTAAATTTGTATATATACTGTTTGAATGAAAGCTTGGTAAATCTGTTGGCGATCAAATATTCAATATCACGACTCATCATAAGTAGGCTACTTGGTACATTATCAGTGCAGCGGCAGACGTTCAAACTAATATCACGTAATTTACATCTCTATGATGCTTGGTTGATATCAGAAGGGAGGCTAGCCTCCCTTGCGAGGTTTCTTTTCTCAACACTCCTCAGTGCTGAAAGTGAACACTCGATGGTGATTGGCTAATTTTTTTACCAACGGAGGCACGAGAGCTCCGCGCTCCCCTGGCCTCCCCCTCTCTTCTCTATCATTAGCAGTTGTAATTACATCAGCAGATTCGGCACATTCGCAATAGAAAAGCAGCGCTTTCACGTTATGGTATTACAACTGTGAAATTACAAACAAAAAATACACATTCTGAGACATGAACTGAAATGAATTGTGAATTTTATTAACATTAAATCGTCCTCCTCCCATTTTCACCTCAAAATTATGGGGAAGCTGTGCCTCCCCCGACGAGCCGCCACTGTATA
>NW_015505284.1:47668-71554 GCF_001515645.1 Sinocyclocheilus grahami | reverse complement strand
GTTTCATGAGATTTCACTCAGGCACAAATGGGGCATTGAGCCAAGATCAGAGACACTCACCTATACAGGAGCAGAGGACAGCACAGCAAACTAGCAGGAGGACAGATCTGACAGCGTTTTGAGCTGTTACCATGATACCATCAGATTCAGCAAAGCCACTGAGAAGACCTGCAAGCATCCATAAACGTGCATGCACTTTATACGCACAAATACAGTCCCAGCTGTTATTGAAGACTCACAAGCTTGTTAGCCATTAAACATATATGTGATATGCAGTGAAGACCTGCATGCTGCATCTTTCATGTTTGTGCAAATGACCACAAATATATCTATTCACAAACAAGCCATGTTATGTGACAGTCTATAGGAATATCACCATGTTCTTCATCATGCACATGTGAGCAGACCTTCACACAAGAACACAAAGCATACATCTATCCACCTGTCTGTTGAGATTACACACATTCTTCAGTCTGCAAACAACCAGTGTCCCTCTATCTGTCTCCATTTTTCTTTATTTGTCCTTTTCTTTTCCTTACCTGATTATGGACTGGAAGGAAGCACAATCTTTAGAATTTTTTTTCCCATTTGCCTGTCGTGTGTCCATACCAACCAGCATGTGTGTGGCTGCTTACTCTCTCTCACACACACACACACACTCCATCAGCTCTCCTGTTCCTCCTCCTCCTCCTCCTCCAGAAAGGCAAGCCCACCCCCTCACATTTTCCCGCACAGAAAAAAACAGCCAATCACAGCCTGGGATCCTCCATTATCTTGTAAGGTCTGCCCCCTTCTGCTCAAAACATGCACACATGTTAATGAGAGCACACCAGAGGTCTTCAGCCGTTTTAGGCTAATAACCCTTTGGTGGATAGAGAGACTGAGTAGAGACTCTTTATTACATAATGTGTAAAGAAAAATCGACAGAGTTATTGCTTGGACTATAAATGAAATATTTATAATTAAAGTCAACATGAAAACTGGACCTATTTACAATCTTCTATTTCTATTCTTCTATTTAATCTCCTCTTACATTAAAAACCTGAAAAAACCTGCTTGTACTTATACATTGTATTGTTGTTGAATATTTCTATATTACTTAGCAATGTATTTGTTACAACACTATAAAATAAAGTTTTGCCAAGTAACATTCCCAGTGTTGGTCGGGAAGATCGCTCATATGTAATCAAGTAAAATTAAATGAAATGCTAGCTTCACTAGCATGTTACTGCCCCCATCAAATAAAATAAATTATATAAAATATATATATTTATAAATATAATTATATTATATAAATACATTTTAAAAATGGACAGAAAAAAAATTATTTAGAAGTCTTTAGAATTGCATACAAAAAAACAGTATGTCCAGCTATAGACAGGCTCTAAAAGTTGCCAGGGCTGAGCGTCTCCATTAATAATCAAACAATCCCAGGTATTTATTTAGTACAGTGGCGAGAATAACAAAAAAATTAATTTTTTTGTCTAAACAGAGTATTTTGTCACTGTTTAGTAGTAATGACTTAAAAAAGTATCAAAGTATCAGAAAAACAATAGTAGGTGTACAACTTTTGGCAGTGTCTTATGATTCAATCTTATTTAGCGACACTAATACAATAATACAATGCTTTATAAATATAGGACAGAAAAAGCTTTAAAAAAATTAATAAATAAATAAAATGAAACCAACAACATGCTTGGTATGGTAATTTCATACCAACTAAATTAATGTAAGAAGTCAAGTCAAGTCAAGTCAAGTCCTTTATTTATATAGCGCTTTTAACAATACAGATTGTGTCAAAGCAACTGAACGGCATTAATTAGGAAAATAGTGTCAATAATGCAAAATGACAATAGTAAACACAAATTTTTCAGTTTAAGACAGTTCATCATTGAATTCAGTGATGTCAACATCCAGCTCAGTTTAAATAGTATCTTTGCAATCATGTCAACAATATCGATGAAAAAAAAGTGTCCCCAACTAAGCAAGCCAGAGGCGACAGTGTTACCTGTAGCAAGTGTTACCTGTAGCAAGAGAGCCTCCTCACAACATTATCAACTCCTCTTTATCAGTCAACTACCAAAATTCTTCAAGTTGGGAATTATTAAGCCTCTTTTTAAGAAACCACAACTGGATCCAAATGAATTAGCAAATTCCACTAATTTCCAATTGTCAAAGGGGGGGGGGGGGGGGGGGTATCTGCTCAGTTATGCTCCTTCTAATGAATGATATCTATGAAAAGTTTCAGTCAGGTTTCAGGCCCAGTCATAGCACAGGAACTGCACTAGCTGAAGCAAACATCCATCCCTTCTTAAAAGTCTGTGTTAAAAGAGAGCTGCCTGTTGTTCCATTTAATTAAGCCGACTGCTGTAACGTTAGCCTATATCCAGCTTAGGCTGTTTTCCCTAAATTTGTATATATACTGTTTGAATGAAAGCTTGGTAAATCTGTTGGCGATCAAATATTCAATATCACGACTCATCATAAGTAGGCTACTTGGTACATTATCAGTGCAGCGGCAGACGTTCAAACTAATATCACGTAATTTACATCTCTATGATGCTTGGTTGATATCAGAAGGGAGGCTAGCCTCCCTTGCGAGGTTTCTTTTCTCAACACTCCTCAGTGCTGAAAGTGAACACTCGATGGTGATTGGCTAATTTTTTTACCAACGGAGGCACGAGAGCTCCGCGCTCCCCTGGCCTCCCCCTACCCCTCTCTATCATTAGCGTTTGTAAGCAGATTCGGCACATTTGCGATAGAAAATTGAATTTTATTAACATTAAATCGTCCTCCTCCCATTTTCACCTTAAAATTAAGGCTCTGCCTCCCCCGACTAGCCGCCACTGCTTAGAGCACCTACTAAACTACACTGGTATTCCGGGACAGGCATTCAGGCTCTGATCCTATCTGTCTGATTGTTACAATTTTGTTTATTTAAATGAAGAACTATCTAGTTTAATACTTGTAAAGTATGGCGTGCCGCAAGGTTCTGTTTTAGTCCCTCTGCTACTGTATGTTCAATATACGCACATATTTTCCCTGGGAAATACTGTTAGAAGGCAGTGCGTTACTTATTTGAAAAAGTAACTCGGATATTCTCTTGTAAATTTAAAAGTAATGCGTTACTTTACTAGTTACTTGAAAAAAGTAATCTGATTACGTAACTCGCGTTACTTGTAATGCGTTACCCCCAACACTGATTATTAGTTTCCATTGTTATGTCAATGATACCCAGCAATGTGTTTCATCAAGACCAGGTTGTGTTTCTAAATTATCTGAGTTAATTGTTAGTGCACAGATCCACACTCTCAGTTTAAATCTTGATTAAACACATCTTTTTAGCCAAGCATATACAAAATGCATGAAAATATCAAGTTTCATATTAAGTAATTAAAAGGATGAACAAAGTTTATGGATAGTAACTGCTCTCACTGGGCAGGCGTATGTGCATTTTGTTTGATGTCATTTGAAGTTCAGTGGATTGGAGTTACAGAAAGTCGTTGTGTAAATTTCCACTGCAGTGCAACTGAGTGTGGTTAAAGCTATTATTTACGGTACTAGGCGTGTGATGCAGAACTTTTCTCTATTTCTAGTTTCGCTTCTATTGAGGCGGCATTTGCTGAGACATATGATAGGAAAGTGGTTAAATACAGTATGTGAGGTGCATGTGTGTGTGTGTGTGTGTGTGTGTGTGTGTGTATGTGTGAGCGTGAGAGTGAGAGTGGGTGGTTATACATGTGTTGCACATATGCACTTGCCCATTAGTTTGAAACCTGTAATATACTTATTAGAAATGTGTACTGTGTGTCATAACGGTCATACCCACTTAAGCCACTAGCACTGAAACGTTTTGAAAATTTTCCATCAGGTGTAATTTTAAACACACTGCTGAAGTGGCAGAGAACACAACATAACATTTCTTTGGTTCTTCTTTATACTTATACAGAGTGAGAAAACGGACAGCTAAAGTAATCTCTGTGTGATATATAATGTATGTAAGTACTCAATAGACAAGTAAACAAACAAAAACAAATAATGTGTGAACATTCTTTCTGATTTCTAATTTAAATTTTAGTTTTGGTCTGTTTATGTAAATGTGTTTTGACCAGTTTAATCTATTTTAGCACTGAAATTCTACTAATGTAAAAAGAAACCCAATGTATCTCAAATGCACATCTGCATTACAGTAATGAAATCAGAATTCAGGTGATTTTTATGTGAAAGAATTTAAAATCTGGGTAACACTTTATTTCGATAGTCCACTTTAGACATTCTATTAACAGTAAGTAACTTTGCAACTACATGTCAACTAGCAGTTAGTACAGTATCAGTAGACTGTCTGCTTAATATCTTCTAACACTTTCTTTGTCAACATTCTACTAACCCTAAACCTACCCTAACAGTCTACTCTGAGAGTTAATAGACATGTAGTTGCAAATTAATGAGAATTAGTTGACATGTAGTTGACATGTAGTTACAAAGTTACTTATAGTTAGTAGAATGTCTAAAGTGGACTATCGAAATAAAGTGTAACCAAAATCTGAAATATAACTGCTCTTAGCCTCTTCAAACACAGAAAACGCAGAGTTGTACATATTTCTGCATAACTAAAAAGGGTTAGGATGCTAAACTGCTAACATACAAGTAGTTTCCTGTAGAATCAATGTATCTTTTATGTACTTTTATGTAAAAATAGATATGTACAGAAATTTTAGTTAGTATGATAAAAAGATAAAAATAATTGTCATTTAAATTGCACATATGAGCTGAATATTTGTACAGTAGAAGCAGATATCCTTTCACAGTGCGTTATACTTTTTTGTTGATATTTTCCAGATAGTAAAGAGAATATTTTTGTAAAAGAGCATTTACGGTGTAACAAATCAGAATTTGAAAAAATATATATATATAATTTATTTTTACTTGTGGATACAAGTTCAATAATCCTGCACTTTAAGTTAAGCTGAGCATAAACATTACATAACTGTGTTATTGAACATCCTTAGTTCTTTTCTTAGTATAACTTGTGTAATCAATTTAAGCACACTAAAAAGTTTATATAGAGTTATTTATTTACATCCAAAACAAGTTGTATACACATTCCAATGGAAGAAACTTCACCAATGAAAACATGAATTACTCTACTTTTACAGCAAAATCTAAACAAAAACACTACATGGAATTAAAAATGTATTCTAATTCTGAATAACAAATATTTGCAATCGCAGGTCCCCATGCTTTAAAAAGGCCCAATTATTAAACACAAAAGTGTATCCTCAGTTTTTTTTTAGTTTTTTTTTTTAGTATTTGGTATAATAACTTGTTCATACTAAATTACCTAAAATTCACTTCAATTTAGTCTTTATGTAATGTCAACATTTTGTACATTTGACAGTTCAATCAACCTTTAAATAGTTTGTCTGACAAAATGAAAGTTTGGAACTGAAAAATTAGGAAATATGATCTGTAACTGCTGAAATAAATTCCAAGCGTTTTATTATGAGATATTCTCCAGAACGTGAATACAATAACACGCTGCAGATTACAAAATAAAATCAAATAAAACCAACAACAGTTTGTTTTTACAACAATTTCATGTTACATTAACAATATGTATATTGTATTTTAATCATAAATTCTGAGAGTTAATTTCCAGTCTTGAAAGATCATTTACAGTAATGTTTACATAAATGTGCACAGTGACTAAAGTCATGGTCAACACTCAGTTGGTCAGTGTCATAAAAAAATCAACAATAATGACAGTAAACAAATAGTCAATTAAAACAGAAACTTAAAAAAACAAGTTAAAATAAACCACAAAAAGCAACAGTTGTAAAACAGCAATAGCATCGATAACACCACAGAGCTGCAACAGCATCATTTAATCATGCCGTAATCCATGCAGATGTTGTATTGCACATTACACTTCATTATACTCTTCATCTGTAAAAATACAATACATTTGTGTAATGCAGACGCAGCTAGTCATTGTAATTGCACAGCACAAAATGACTAAATTTCAGTTTTACAATACTGTAAGATTGTTTTGATAACTACACAACATTCATTCATTCATTCATTCATTCAATTCAGACTTACCATTAAAAGAGGAATTCTCCGACTCTGAGGCAGCCCTGAGCCATGGACATTGATTTACACAACCACAGCATTTTTGTAGAAACAGTCAAATAAATAAGAAAAAACAAAACTAATCAATCATTCATGTGAAAGCTGATATTGAAACAGACAAGAGAAAAGACATGTGAAATCAGTCAGAAGTATGTAAAATAAAATATGAAAATAGCACAATAAACAGTACGAAGATAAAACAGCACAAAGCATATTCAAACATAAATGACTGGCTTACCAGACAGCACGTTGTATGTGGCCAGTACCAGATGAGTCAGGTTTGTCAATTTCTATAACATAGATTTCTTAATGTAAGATACAAAATTACAGAAGGAGAGAGTAGAGGAGAGAGTTTTAGGTCTTTTTAGTCAATTTCTTTAGCTTTGAGGTTATCTGTATTGTAGTATACTCTTAAATGCTGACTAAATTAAATTTTAGCAAATATATTTAAAACGTCCATATTTGTAGCAGCTTTAAATGTGTGTGTGTGTGTGTGTGTATGTGTGTGTGTGTGTGTGTGTGTGTGTGTGTGTTGCTGCTACAAATATGGACATTTTAAATATACATACTTTTGTGCTCCACAGAAGTAAGTCATTCAGACATAAGGATGAGTCAACGACGAAAGAATTGCCATTTTTGGGGTAAACTATCCCTTTATTATGTGTACCACTGCTACTTAAATTTATGTACAGAAATATCTCAAACTTTTAAGAATGATTGAACCAACACAATATTGCGGCAATTATTTTACTTTTTGGCAAATTGATAGCTAATTTTTATGAATTCATACAATCTGCCTATATGGCCTATAATGAAGCTTCATGCTTACTTGTTTTTCCTAAAAACTGTATGAATTCATATGATACTTCCACTTTGTAAAGTAGTTTGATTTTCTCATGAGATCAGGTTGACTCGGCAATGTATGAAAGTTATTAAACAACATAACAGTTAATTAACACAACGGTTAATTAATGTCCATGAGTTCAGTTGTTATGTTTAGCAACAGCCTACCCCAGCTTCCTGTTTTTCATAGGAAATAATCCAACAAGAAACAAGAACTATACAATGGATACCTTCATATAACGTTTCTGTTCCTCTGAGCTCTGTCTCATTTTTCGAGGATCTGTTGATTAAGAATGCATCAGAATCGTCCTAAATCTAATATCTGGTATATTTTAATTTCTTATTTACTGTAGTTTCTCATAACTTCTTAAACCAACCTTTCATTTTGGATTCCAAGGCATCCTATTAGAAAGAAATAAGAGTATTAGGATTTAAACAGAACAATTCAAGAAAGTGAAATCTGTCAGTGTTTTTAGATCTAGAGAAAATACTACCTCGTTTTCGGATCAGTGCCCAGATTCCCAGAAACAGACTGAGAAGTAACACTATGGTAGAGCACATTATGACAATTATGACTTTGTCAATGCCGCTGTTAGATGTTGCTGTCAAAGAAAACCCAGAAACACAAAAAGGGTCTTATTTTGACAGTTTACTTAATTCTCATATTTTAGTGATCTATAAGAACTGTGGCCACGTCTCCAAGATGCTTCAAGAAACCTACTTGCAAAGCTACCTGAAAAACTATGCACAAAAAAAACTATGCACTGTGAAAACTTTTAACAGTACTGTAGCTTTGCAGGTAAGTTTCTTGAAGCATCTTGGAGACGTTGCCACAGTTCTTCTGGATTTAGTCTGTCTCAGTTTGTTCTGTTTCTTCATGTAATCTCAGACAGACTAGATGATTATGAGATCAGATCTCTGTGTGGAGCACTGGCTGTTGTCAGACAAAAATTTCACTGGATTATTACAATTAATGGCAAAATGAATGTTTGGAAATGTAAACTGATATTTCCAACTGACACTCTACAGCAAAAAATAGAAATAGAGATAACTGACTTAAAACCATTTTTAGCTTGTGAAAATACAAGTGTTCTAATCATTTTGCCCACCACTATACTAAATTGCAAATTCATAATTATGAATGTGTAATTGTAAATATATTTAAATAAATGGCATGCAAGTTTCAGTAGAAATCACATAAAGTGTACTGTAATTTGCCATAAATCCACGTCAGTACACACTTTAACCATATTGCAGAAAACAGAATTATGAAATTGCACATCATTTAAGTCTTATGTGGGTTGGAACTACTGAAAAGTTCAGCTAATAGAATAGCTGCTTTTAATACACTATATAAACTATATATATGTAATAAACTATAATACATTTTCATCTAATTTCATGTAATTGCAATTAATCAGCATTCTTACCAGCACCCCCACCCCCGCCCATTCTTACCAGTTATCTGAAGATCAACTTTAATATTTTGATGAAGTCTCATTCCATGGTAAGGGAATATGTTTAACAATATAACACAACTGTATATCCCAGCATCTTCCATCTGGACCTCTCTGAGGGTGAATGTTGTCATCATCTTCTCTGTGTCCCAAATATTAACTTTAATAGGCTTTCCATTTTTTATTAGATAAACCAAGATTATGTTCCTGGACTGTTTTTTGTGTAAAGGATTGGATGTTGTGCAGTTGAATTCAGCGTTACGTCCCACTGGCACCTCAGACTTACTCAAAAGTATCTGTGTATAAATAAAAGATTCTGTGGCGAGAAAGAGAACACTAATGGGTAAATGTTCTAGCGTGCCCTTTAATATATTCTAGGACAAATCAGTCCAAAACAAAAACACACGATATCAAACATTTCTCTCTCATTAAAAGCCATTTTGAGTCTACTGTGGTTCATTTGCATGAGTAATTTAACATTTCATCTGTGCTCAGGAATCAAAAACACTCACAAATGTAAACAAAAGTGTGGTACACCTTACCAGTCACATTTATGAAGATGGAATTATGACCATATCCCATCACTTTGTTTATTTGCAGCTGCTCTTCTGAAAACACACAGCTGTAGTTGCCTGAATGGTTCATTTCTATTCTCTCTATTTTAAAGGTGGTGTCTTGTCGAGTGGGTCCGTTTTTCATATCAATAGCTTTACCATTTTTACACAGATATAAATAAACTGCCTTTACTGTAAAACCAAATGTGCTGCAAGTAACTTCCAGTCTACTACCTTCTAGTACTTCTGTACTTTCACTGAAAATCTTAGCTTGATTAATCTTTTGACCTGCGAGGGAAAGAAGTTAGAGACATTTTAATCCTGAAAAGTACAATATTACATTTACAAGTTGTTTATTCAGTGCATTACTGGAACATACCTTGACATTTAAGGAATAAATTCACGGAGATATCTGAAAATAATAATCAACATGTATTAAACAAACACCACCAGCATTTATGTTTATTTAATCTATTGATCCTTAATGATAGATTTTATAGTTTCAGTACTTACACGCAAGGAGAAACACACCAACCATGGCTGCTGAGCAAGATTTCATTGACTTTTCCTGCACTCCACAAGATAATTGAGTTTCTCGTAGCATGCAACCAATATGTTGTTACAGGGTCACTGCATTAGTTTAAACAGGCAGTGGCAGTGTCTATAATAGTCATGCTGTGAAAGCGTTCTGAAGGCGGAAACACTGTCAAATAGTGCTGAAAGCTGTATTTTACATTACATTAATCATGTATAACTACAGTACATTTGCACAATAACTATTCACCCCTCACATTTGATTTTTCTGATGGATATTCATTATTCCTCATCATACATTTCAAAAATACTTTCCATAGCTAAGATTCCATACCCTTTCGACTGCTATTTCTATAAATGTTGTACCACTAATTCACACAGATAACTATTCACATTCTATGTTTGTTTTCTAATTTCTAGAAAGTGATTATTTCTTACACAGTAACAATAACAGTTGTGTGATCTGTGGATAAAGAGTTAGTGAAACAATGACAAGGAAATTCAACCAAGGTATGTAGTTTGACTGGTATTTTTAGCATCCAACACATACACTCCAACCACATATATTAATAGTGTGATAGTAGTTCAGCTGCTTTCAAAACAATGTAGTTTTCCAGTAACGTGCGATACTTTGTTGTTTTCATGTCACATTTGTATTGTGAATGCAACTTCACTGCCGAGTGAGCTGAGGGGGAAAAAAATCTAGTCTATTTATTTTTTTAGTCATGCTGAACAGTCTCTCTTGCTCTCTCTCTGCTACTCATGAAAATGTGCTTTGATCCAAACTAACACGGTAATAGCGCCACTGAAAGGACAAAAGCAACAAATGCATGTTGCTGCAGAAACAGCAGCAACAGCAAAATAAAAATAAATGAATAAAACTGATTCAGCATGAGTACCCTCTGTATGTAACTTTGGGAATTCCAATTGAATTGGTTATTGTAAAAGATTCCAAAAGATTCACTGATTCCAGTTTATTTATTGTACCAGTTGACTCTCAAGTTTAATGTAAATGGTAACACTTCAGATTAGGGAACACATATTCCCTATATGTTACAACTACAAGTGTAGTTGTTGTAGTAGTTATGTTTAGGTATGGAGTAGGGTTAAGGGATCTAGAATATAGTCGTGCATAATAAGAAATTAATATGTGCATTATATAAACAGCCAATATGCTAGTATAATGCATGTTAATAAGCAATATTGAATAGTGTTCTCTAATCTAAAGAGTTAAAAATGTACACTAAATCTAGATTTACACAGTATTTAGTGCAAGTGTTATTTGAGGTTGCCACCCAAATGTGGATGTTCATTTATAGTTTTTTTTTTAGTATTTATAGTATTTCAGTAGCTTGACAAATTATTTCAAAGTAGTGTAACATTGAAGATTTACTAATGATGCCTGTGAGCCATTGGTGGTGCTGTGAAGGATTATTTGCCTGGATATGCAAGTTCCTCACACATTCTAAACACTCCATTTAAATGTTTATTTTTTTGCTAGTCCTACTTTTAATCTTTGGATGCTATGGTAGCTTCACTAGTGCTCCTGCAGTGCATGCTGGGAACTGCAGTGCTTCAATGCAAACAGCACTAGTGTAGGCCCATACCACAAATATTGTTTCATAAAGCCTAAAGCAAGATTACACATATTCAAATTTCACTCTGTTTCACTCATTACTGACATTTGAAAGGAAGCATGGAACACAAAATAACATTTTATTTCCAAGCTGAACAACTGGATGTGCAATGTGATTATGAGATTATGTATTAATGATTCAAATACATTTTTATTATTTTTGTATTTTATTTTATTTCATTTTTTTTTGGCACATGTTCCATTTATGCATACATTTTTTTAAGTAGTAGGCACTATTTTCTATATACTGAATACAAGCAGCAGGCTATAAGTAAACATTCAGTCATAGGCTGAGTTCACAAACTACAAAAGATCCACACTACAATGCAGTTTTATCCTCCAAGCCTTTCTAAAGCTTAGGTCTAAAGTCTAATGTCAGGAGAGGGGTTGGTTAGCAACATGTCTGGAGTATTTCACCATGAAGTCACAATAGAAGCACTGGGGGAAGTGAGCATGGTGTGTGTTTTCATGTCAGGCAAAAGACAGAACTGAAGAGCAGGGAAGGGGGACACACTGGCCCTTAATATATGCAGCACTATTGTGTGGAGTCAGTGCAGCATGATAAAATGGGGCAAGTGAGGGAGAAAAACAGTGGGGAGACAGGAGAATGAAGACAAGGAGGGAAGCACATGCAATAGTGGGGTCATGAGGATTTGAGGATATGTGTCTCGTGGACATCCATCTGAGCAGGTTGCAGGCAAGTTTCTGTCTCTTACTTAGCTTAGATGCACCTCCAGGAATATTCACAAAAACAAGAGTTTTAAAACTTGCTATTCAGCTACTGTTATTCAAAAGACTGCACTTAATGTGGTAAGGAGACAAATTGCTGACAGCATCTTTGTCTGAGGGTGAAAACCACACCATGTGCATTTCTGATTGCTGATTGGAGTTTGGATTTGTCAAATGATAAAACGCATGAAAATACAAGCTGAAAAAAGCTAGACTGAGACCACAAAAGGAAAGAAGCCAGTAGAGGTAAGATAAATACCTGTTTTTTATACCTCTATTGTGCTCAAATATAATGTGTATTGGTTTAAGTGCTCTGTAAAAAAAAATTAGAAATTCATAAATGCATTATAACAAAAAAAATTACTTAATCTGCAGTTGAAAACACTGAGCAAGTGGATCAAAGCCACACCCAAATCTGTCATTAAAAAAACACAATCAAATATAACTTAATTGTATAGTTTTATAATTAATAATATTAATACTGTAGTTGGAACTGAAAGATAAATGTTCTTAAATAAAAAACAATCGCTTTCATAAAACAATACCTGCCACAAAATCTTGGTTTCAATATGTGATATATCTATATGTCAATCATTCTGAAAATATACAGGCCTGCCTTTTAAATCCTTTATTAAAAATTTACTTTATTTATTTAAATAGGTAAAAATCAACGTTTATGTATATTTACGTGTGCCGCTCTGAATAGGCAAACAGAGTGATGTGTGTATAATAAAACAGCTCACAACATCCGTCTCACGTGTAACGCTTTGCAGGTGTGATGCATCTTTCTATAAAAGTTCAGGTGTTTTAACCAGTGTGGAATGATGTGTGAAGGGATGAGCTCCTGGATTTTGACCCACCAGTGTGTCGTGGTGCTGTTCATCTACTGTATGCCAATATGCCAAGCATTTCTTCCCAACTTCTGGTCACGTGTACTAACATTGTCCTGGGATTCAAACACACACCAGTACATGACAGAACAAGCTATACTGAACATCACAATGGAAACTCTGAGCAAAATGATGGAACGTCAACATGATATAAATCATGAGGATCTGGTAGGTATCATGCAAGTGAATATTTCCAGTTGCTGCTTTTTACTGCTGAATGTTTTCATCTCTAAAAATGTTTTAGAAATGTTTTAGATACACAGTGATGACTTGAAGATTTAGTCTCACTGATTTGTTTGTTCCAGTATACTGGGCTTGGTCGAGGGTTTTGGCATGCTGTGGGTGAGGTAGCAAGTGCTAATGCTGAAATGGATTTCTTGAGCTCCACATGCTCTGATCCAGTCTACCACTTTGACTCTGAGAGAGTGGAAGGAGCCACCCAGATGCTACGAGAGTTCTGGGGCCGGACGGTACTGCTGACCCAGGCTAAAGAGTACCAGGGGGCCAGACGTAGCTTGGGTCAGCTTTTCCACTCATTACAGGTTGGCTAACACATTATATTTATTATTCTGACAACATCATATTTATTACCCTGTTGAAAAAACCAGCATATGCTGGTTAGGTATGTTTTGAAGCATGGCACCTGGTTTGACCTGGTTTAAGCTGGTCCTAAGCTGGTTGTGAGCTGGTCTGAGTAGGAGCTAGTTTCTTATGATCAGCACATGACCAGCTCAGGACCAGCTTATAACCAACTAAGGACCAGCTCAAACCATACCTAACCAGCATATGCTGTCTTTTTGCAACAGGGTTGTCTGCCAATATTACTCGATTTGTAATATTATGATGTTACGGTCACATGTTGTATTGGCCATTAGACATTTGTAGCATTGTAGTTTTAATGTTTATAAAACAGAATATTGTTAGCAATACAAAATAAGATGACTGTTGAATGCATATGTTTGTAGGACTTTTACAGTCACAGTAACTGGGTGGAGATGGGTCAGCAAGCAGTGTACCTCCACCTTCTGCACCCAGAAGAGCCATCAGTTCCTGTAGCTTCAGGTGAGTCCCTCACAAAGCATTTTGCAATAAATCATTAACCACTCAATGTTCACCATAAATGTTTTTGTTATTTTCAGAGGAAACCCCAACCTGTGCAGAGTGCTACAGATTTAGCTGTTATAATAATCTGCTAGAGGAAATGATTCATCAGACAGAACCGCTACTGACTACTGGCTATTTCAGCGCTTACCCTGTCAAACCACCAGGTATAGGTGTCATCATGCAACTTAAGTGAAAAAAAGTGTCCTGTAAAAAGTAATTATATCTTGCATAATGAAAATGAAGCCTATGTGTAAGACAATTTTTCTTTGTGAAATTATTTTGTGACAATTAAGAACATTTCCCTCTTAATTTACTGTAATGTTTTGAGATTGTATTAATTTGTTCATTTGTTTATTTGTTTGTACTTGGATTCCCATTACTGTAGTACTCTAGTAAAAAAGGTAATATATTTAAAATACATTTATTTCATACTAAGAATAGTTCAAATCTATTAACATATTTTCTGACATATCGCAGAAGACTTAATGATATAAAAAAGTATAATGAAACTTTACGTGGAGTACTACTTGTGCACAATGCACATTTCTTAATATTAAGCCTAAAATGTGTGATTGGTCCAGACGCTACAATGTGTTTTAATGTTACTATTGATGAGGATTGTATGGTAATGTTTTAATAATATCGGTCTTTAAATGCAAATTTTCTGTAAAGTGTACCTAAAGTAAACTTGCAATAGTTCCACTTTAGCACAATCAAATATACTTAAGTATATCTTTAGAGCATTAAGCACAAAAATAGTTGTTCCAATTTAGCAGACTACTAAAGCAGTTTAGTATACTAGCAGTTTATTGTACTAAAAGTATAATTGCCTGGTGTTTTTATTAAGTACATAAATATATAAATGTATTTATAGTATACTTAGCATGAAATAAATGTATTTCAAATACATTTTAGTATATTTATTTTTCACTATATGGGACTTTTTACTTTATTACAATATAAAAAATACTACAAAGATGTAAAAATACTTTACAATTTTCATCATGGTAATTGGTGCTGAATTGTCATTAAAATAGTGCCACTTTGCAAAATATCCTACAAATAATCTTAATTTACTTTTACTATTTAAAAAAATATAATTTCGTATTACCTTTGGTAATTACAGTTTGGGGTGAAACATAAGTTTGTGGTAAAATATAGCCTGGAAACGTTCTTTACAGATTTCATGAGATTCACCTCTTTATTTGTAAGTCATTCTGAAGAATCATATCTGTTAAACTAATAAAGATAATCTGAGTTATGATTCATTCTGATGATTTAGTAAGCTACTTATAAGAAAAGCAACATGTATTGACTTGTTATTTAAAGGAAAGTGCAGTCACGGTGGGATTCTGGACAGTAGTCGTCACCAGGGAGCTGAGGGAGGAATCAACAAGGACAGCACATCTCCGCTGTTCTCCCCTCATCACTACCTCCATAAAGAAGCTGCCCATCTGGCTACCACAGCAACCCTCAGAGTGCTCCAAGACCTCCGCAATGAGGTGGGGCCCAAAAGCTTCTTCAGGTCAGAGGTCAATTTAATTTAACATCAATACTGCTTACAGTGATCTACAAGGAAAGAGTGGAATTCCTGTTTTACTTAGACACCATGTGTGACACCTTTTGTTAATATTGAGTGCATTTGAGAGCGTTTTTTACCTTCTTGTTTACAGTTTTATTTACATAGTTCGGACGGGCTTTTTCATTATTTTTAATTCAGTAATTGAAACAGAATTATCCAATGATGAAAAAACGCACAAGTGATGTACAGTCTGTGGAAACCTGTAGGCTCTTCAGTGTCCAGCAGCCCCCAGCATTGGTCTTCGTCATGGACACAACTGGCAGCATGTTTGAGGAAATCACAGCTGCCCGACTCAGAGCCCTCTCCATCATACAGGCCCGTGAAAAGAGCCAACACACTAGTCTGCCTGGCACCTTCATTCTAGTGCCTTTTCATGACCCTGGTTAGAATGACATCTTATGCCTATTACACTGAAATAACACTTCCCGCTTTCATCTTTAAGATTTTCTTTTAAGCAAAATTAGTTGTATTTAGATGTTTAATTAGTTCTACATTGAGTACACTGACGATATCTCAGGTTTTGGGCCAGTGATGGAGACAGACGACCCGTATCAGTTCATGCAATACATGGAGGATCTGACCGCTCTTGGAGGTGGGGATGAACCAGAGATGTGTCTCTCTGCCCTTCAGGTAACCATAACAGACATTTTACATTCTCAATAAACATTGAACACAGTTAAACAAAATTATAGCAGACTTACTATTGACAAAATCAACAGGGAAACCCCCATATTTGTGGACCACTAATACAATTCTTGGGGGTGAGCAACCTTTTTGGTCCCCCCATGTCTATAACTGTGTTCCAATTCAGGTGCTGCATCCTCTGAATGATGCAGACATCATAGGCTTTGCCTTGAATTGAGCATTGTTAAATGGGATGGTCTAGCTAGACTATGGCGGATTGTTCTTGTAGCCTAGCAGCTGTGATAGCTGCAGTTGATGAGCAGAGTTTGTATTGGACATTTTTGAAAGTGATATTCAACTGTCTGAAAACAAAACAGGGCTCAAACCTGTCTAAATATCTTTACCTTGGTCCATTTATGTACAGAAAGCCCTTAAACTATCTATAAAAACCTGATAAGAGATCAACATTCAAACTGCTTTAAAGTGTTTTAGACATTAGGTTATTAATTGCAGTCGTCTGATGTCAGTCACCACGGGTTTAACACCTCCGACATATCTAACTTTTTGGTCTACAGTTGAGAGAGCCAATTTCATTTTCTCAAATGCAATTTGTCATTCACTGTGCAATTAAAATTTTCAAACTTTTTGTTGTTGCTCATGAGCTACTCAAAAGAAGATTGGAGACCTCCTCACAATCTTGGATCCACGTCCAAAACATTTCCATCTCATACCCCTGGTAAAATTTGGAATTATTATTGACCATTATTGATCTTGTTGCTTTACTGATCAAAATTTCCTTAGACACCTTGTGCCCTACTTCCCATTTCTTTGCCAGAGAACTCTACATAGTCAGTAATATATTTATGTCGTTACCCCTAGTTGGTTAATATAATAGATCTCACTATACCAAATCCAGCTCAGATTTAAACTGACTGGTGAATCAAGCTCTCACTTTTGTCAATGAACTTTCTTTCCCTTCATTGAGATATACAGTAGGGCTGGACTGGTACCTATTGAAAGCAGATTCAGAATGTTAGTTTAACAGAGAATACAAAGAACTGCTTAGACCAGTAAATAATTAAAATCAATCAAGTTAATATTATAACTCACAAAATTTGAAGCGGTCTCTGTAGTGATCATTGGAAATGCAGCACGTGCCCACAAAGGGATGGAAGCTCTTCTGTGCATTAGATCATCAACATGAAGTGGCATTCAAAGTTCTGGTGTTGTGATGTATGGGCTCTGTTGTCTCTGTCCCTCTTCGATATGACTTTTGATTGATCTACCACAATTTTACATGGCAGGATGTTCTCTCAAGTGAAAGTTTCACATTGCATTGAATACAGTGGGGAAAATATTTATTTGATCCCCTGCTGATTTTGTAAGTTTGCCCGCTTACAAAGAAATTAAGGGTCTTTTGTTTTTATGGTAGGTTTATTTTAACGGATAGAGACAGAATATCAACCAAATCCAGAAAGAAAGAAAAAATTATATAAAGGTTAGAAATTGATTTCCATTTCAGTGAGTGAAATAAGTATTTGATCCCCTACCAACCAGCAAGAATATTGGCTCCCACAGATTGGTTATGTGCCCATGTGGAACACAGATTAGTCCTGCCACTTTAAGAAGTTACTCCTAATGTCAGCTCGTTAGGTGTATAAGACACCTGTCCACACAATCTGTATCGTCCATTCCAACCTCTCCCACCATGGGCAAGACCAAAGAACTGTCAAAGGATGTCAGTGACAAGATTGTAGATCTGCACAAGGTTTGAATGGGCTACAAGACCATCAGCAAGAAGTTTGGTGAGAAGGAGACAACTGTTGGTGTGATTATTCAGAAATGGAAGAAATACAAAACAACCATCAATCGGCCTCAGTCTGGAGCTCCGTGCAAGATCTCACCTCATGGGATAAGGATGATCATGAGAAAGGTGAGGGATCAGCCCGAACTACACAGAAGGAGCTTTTTAATGATCTTAATGCAGTTGAGACCACAGTCACCAAGCAAAACATTGGTAACCCACTACGCCGCAATGGACTGAAATCCTGCAGCGCCCGCAAGGTCCCCCTGCTCAAAAAGGCACATGTACGGGCCTGTTTAAAATTTGCCAAAGAACATCTAAATGATTCAAAGAAGGCTTGGGAGAAAGTGCTATGGTCAGATGAGACCAAAATTAAGCTCTTTGGCATTAACTCGACTCGCTGTGTTTGGAGGGAGAGAAATGCTGACTATGACCCCAAAAACACCATCCATACAGTCAAGCACAGAGGTGGAAACATTATGATTTGGGGCTGTTTTTCTGCTAAGGGTACAGGACGACTGTAAATGGATGGGGTCATGTACTGTAAAATCTTGGACGAGAACCTCCTTCCCTCAGCCAGAACACTGAAGATGGGTCATGGATAAGTCTTCAAGGATTACAATGACCCAAAACATACCGCCAAGGCAACAAAGGAGTGGCTCAAGAAGAAGCACATTAAGGTCATGGAGTGGCCTGGCCAGTCTCCAGACCTCAATGCTATAGAAAATCTGTGGAGGGAGCTGAAACTTTGAGTTGCCAAACGACAGCCAAGAAACCTTAAGGATTTAGAGAGGATCTGTAAAAAGGAGTGGACCAAAATCCTTCCTGAGATGTGTGCAAACCTGGTGATCAACTACACGTCTTAAACTCTGTGCTTGCCAACAAGGGTTTCTGCACCAGGTACTGAGTTATGTTTTGCTTGGGGATCAAATACTTATTTCACTCACTGAAATGCAAATCAATTTCTAACCTTTATATAATGTGTTTTTTCTGGATTTTTTGGTTGGTATTCTGTCTCTATACGTTAAAATAAACCTACCATAAAAATTACACACCCTTCATTTCTTTGTAAGTGGGCAAACTTAAAAAATCAGCAGGGGATCAAATAAATAATTTTCCCCACTGCAAGCAACACTGTCCATGTTGACTCCTCAGGAGTGTCAACTTCCTCTTTCATGAGGGGAGCTGAAGTGTAGTGATCATTGGAAATGCAGCACATGTGCCCACAAAGCCACTTCCTCTTCTCTTTGCAGCTGTGTCTCTGCTTCTCTTCCACTTGAGCAGACTCCAGTCTATTTGCTCCCATTTGTCAAGGCGGCAGTTCCAGAAGCTGTCTGGTCACATATAAAATTTGAAAACTCAGAGAACCACATAAATTCAAATGAATCTTGGTAAACCCCAAGCACAATTGTCTTTGAGCAATCAGCTCTTTGTCTGATTCCACTTTTTAAACTATCTCTTTCAATGTCCCTAGATTTCATAAATCTCATCTGGTTGACAAAAGCAGTTCCTCATTCTATTTTAAGCTCTTCTTCACAGAGAAAGAGCAAGCAGTTTCTTCAATGCAAAATGCAGAAAACAGTTCCTCTAATATAGAATATGGTGTATAATATAATAGCAACAAATTATTTGTCTTTCCTGTTTTACTAGAAAATAATAGTGAAATGTCTGTTCTATTTCTGTTCAAATCAAAATTTCTATTTTAATTCAGTAAAGAATTACAGCTACCCGACGCCTAATCAAGTCTCACACTGAGTTGGACGACGTCTCGCCTCATTTGAACACTATCACTTGGTTACTGATTACTTCAGCTGGTTTCCTCAAATCACGCATTATTATTAGTATTTCCAGAAAGATGTTTTGTTCATGTTTAATACTGCTCAAGGTTAGGACATTTCTGTTCGCTAAAGTGTACTTAAAGGTTAGGCCTGTCACAAGGAAAGAACGTGTTAGCCATCAACTACATTTATGAATAATTTAAAATGATTACATTTACAATTTCCTCCACAGCAGTGAATGATCCATTTGTTGTATCTTTCATGACCCAAGAAAAAAAGGACACATTTTAAGGCCACATTTGAAAGAGACTTTAAATGCAGCCTTCAAAGGATGCAGCCCCTAATTGAGACACAGCTTATGTCTAGTAAACTGGGCCTGGGAAAATATAATGAACACTACACAGCACTAACCTTTTCAAATTAAGTAATTTGCCCTGAATTGTATGGTCCAATGGTGCTACTACAGATAACACATTTTTAATATGCTTTAGCTCAAGTGGTAGACCATAGTGCTAGCAATATCACTGTCATGGGTTTAAATGGCATGGAACACATATGGTTGAGATAAATAAATTCTACAAATTACAGTGATGTACATTCTAAGTGTGTCTCTATCTGTGTGTCTTATGTGTGTGAATGTGTCTGTGGGGCAGTTGGCTCTGACCCATAGCCCTCCGCTGTCAGAAATATTTGTATTCACAGACGCTTCTCCTAAAGACCATCATCTGCAGAGTGCAGTCCAGGCTCTCATACTGGAGAAGCAAACAAAGGTAAACCACAAATACACACAGTTTAACAATTAAATAATTAGGGTGTTGTGTTGGTAGCTTAGCAGCATACTAACATCAAACTCTATTGACTCTCCTGGGCAGAGAGCTATAAATGTGATGCATATTCCAGATCAGTCACTTATGATGTTCCATTTCAGCTATGATACTACTTCAGAAAGCTGTTGCCTACAGTATATAGGCAAGGCAACTTAAGGTTTTGGAACAGAGGCATTGTTTTCATGCATCTAATCTTGGTACGTGCTAGGTCAACTTTTTGCTCACTGAAGATCTAAGCCACACGAGAAGAGGAAAAGGTATGAGAACAAGGAAAAGAAGAGAATCTTTACCTCCTGGTAGATTCTCTCTGTATTCCTCTCTTTCTTCTTTGTCTGGAGGAATGACTATTTTCACTACAAAAACAGACATCCGTAATGTGTCAGCCATTGTAGAAGACACCACCACCTCCAGCAAGGTAGAGTCAACTGGAAATACAAGAGGACCAAAAGACCTGTTTTAAGAATTAAAGGATTAGTTCACTTCCAGAATAAAAATGTACTGATAATGTACTCACCAAAGATGTTCATGTCTTTCTTTCTTCAGTCAAAAAGAAATGAAAAAAGGAAAACTTGCAGAAGTTTTCTGCTTATAATGGACTTCAATTGGGATCAACGGGTTGAAGGTCCAAACTGCAGTTTCAATGCAGCTTCAAAGGGCTCTACACGATCCCAGCCGAAGAATAATTTTCTTATTTAGCGAAGCGATTGGTCGTTTTCTAAAAAAAATAAAAATGTTTATAATTTTTAACCACAAATGCTCATCTTGCCCTAGCTCTGCGATGCGCATGCGCAGCTTCACGCATTATGTATTCACGTTGGAAAGGTCACGCGTGGTTAGTTCTTCATCTGTGTACTTTGCTTCAAAGAGGTAGGGTAAGGTGAAAAAAAGTCCATCTCATTTTCTCCTCCAACTTCAAAATCGTCCGACATCATTGTTTTAACTTTTTTTGTAAAGGGCGTTCAACTTTCTTTGCATGGTCGATTTGTCAACACTGGGTACTCGGTACTTCCACCTACGCCACGCGTGACCTTTCCAATGTGATTACATAATGCGTGAGATCAACCTAGTGCAAGATGAGCATTTGTGGTTAAAAAGTATATAATTTTTTTTTCTAGAAATGACTGATCATTTCGCTAGATAAGACCTTTATGCCTCGGCTAGAATCATGTAGAGACCTTTGAAGCTGAATTGAAACCTTCAGCCTGTTGACTCCCATTGAAGTCCACTATATGGAGAAAAATCCTGGAATGTTTTCTTAAAAAACTTTCATTTATTTTTGACTTAAGAATGAAAGGCATGAACAACTTGGATGACATTGGGATGAGTAAATTGGCAGGAATTTTTTATTCTGGAAGTGACCTAATCATTTAAATACAGACAAATACAATTGTCAGGATTGTGACTGCAAGATTCTGTATAACCATGTTTCTTTCTCTAAATAGGTGACTCTGCTTCATGCAGAGAGTGAATCAGATTCATCAAACTCCTTCAGAGTGGACAAAGCTGTGACAAAAGTGATGCTGCACATCACTGGTCAGCTTACACTTTGTGAGCTTGTCAGTCCCTCAGGTACCCATACTCACACTTAAATAACTTTTAAGCATACAGTCCATCCACGTACCTAAGCACAACACAGTCGGCTTTCCTCACCACTAGTTCTTTGATGTCCGCTTGGTGTGTCACAACCTTAATAACCATACAAAAATATCCAAATCTTTATGTACTTTGGTGGTGGAATGATCTTTGTAACTCCAAACAGCATAGTCCTTCTCTAACGTCATAAAAAAGACAGAAACATCCCTTAACTGCTTGACTCACAACTGTTAATGCATTTAACAAACACTTTATTCTGTCTCTGCTTTCACTGTATCACCTACTGTATATCTCTGTACTGTCTCATACCATTTTGAGCAATTGTGGCACTTCACGTTACAGTCTCCCCATGGTGAATCACTTACTGTACATTGTAGATTTCCTAATTTTGTAAGAATCTATCTTTATTTCTCAGGTGTTCAACAATCACTTCCTGGTACTGACTGTCCTCTGGCAGTGCTAGACTCGTCTAAGGGTCTAAATAGAATAAGCCTGCTGCCTCCACTAGAGATAGGTATATGGCAGCTTACAGTCAAAACCATTGGGCCAGTGACATTCAACGTACTAGGTAAAGATGCTTGCAAAAGCACCCAGTCTTGATATGATTACGTTAGTGATAAAACTGTTACAGTCATGTGTTTAACCCTCTAGGTGATAGCAGCTTGGACTTCCTGTACTATTTTGCAAGAGAAGCCAATGAGACACATCCAGGACTGAGGAAAATGGAGGGCAGCCCTATAGCAGGTCTTTCTGATTGTTCTCTGAGCCATTTGTGTAATGCTAAATTAATATTGTATTTTTTACTGTCTATACACGTCAAAGGATTATGTGAGTACTTACCATCACATTTCTTCATAGGAGTCCCAGTGTTTTTAGTGGTTGCAGTAACAGGCATGTCACCCAATGAGGAGGCCTCATTCAGTCACGTCACCCTGTTGGGGTCAAATGGGGAGAGCCTGCAGAAGGTATTACTAAACTCCACGTCTTCTCATTGGTCTGAAGAGGAGCTAGTGGGGTACATGGACTCAGTTCCCAGGATGCCATTCAGCATGCGTCTCTCTGGAAAGGATAGAAGGGGAAACTTGCTCGAAAGAGTTTCCACTGAGATGATTCAACCGACACATGTACAAATACAGGTATAAATGGAATAAATTCAAAAATAATGTGCTGGCAAATTGAAAAACAGCTAAATGAAAGTGCCCTTCATCTCTAGGTGCATTCAGCTCCACAGCTTCTCCCAGGTCACAGCTCGACTGTGCTTTTTGAGATTTTTAATCATGGCCCCAGCCGTCACTTCAGACTTTCAGCAAAAGATGACCATGGGTATCTCTCCCACCCAGACCAACAAAGGTGAGAACGGTAGAAGGAAAGCTAAATGACACAAATACACCAGCATTTAGTCCTACTAATTGTATATAAAACAGGTCTGCCCAACGACTGAACGTTTATCAGTTAAAGATTGATACACTTTTATATTTCAGCCAGAAGGATTGGATACTATGTCACTGTTATTATTCCATTTTTAGGCTGTTTATCAGTGCAAGGGGCTCTGTGAAGAGGGAGGTTGAACTAAGAACTCCTCATACTGCCCAGGCAGGGACAGCCATCACTCTGACTCTGACTGTTCAGGCAGAAGACTTACCAGACTCAAATTATGCTGTGGTACATCTGGCAGTGATACTAGAGGTAAGAACCATCATATATGTCTCTCTGTGTGTGTGTGTGTGTGTGTGTGTGTGTGTGTGTGTGTGTGTGGGTGAGCTCTGTGGGTGGGCAGACAGTTATGTGAGACTCACTTT
>NW_015505284.1:26737-47558 GCF_001515645.1 Sinocyclocheilus grahami | reverse complement strand
GTGTGTGTGTGTGTGTGTGTGTGTGTGTGTGTGTGTGTGTCTGGGAGCCCTGTGTCGGTGGACACAGTTTTAAGTGTGACTCAGTTTATGGGTTTACTGTCTCATTATGTGAATAAGACATTATAAATGTTTAAACGTGGTCATGTAACAATTCCAGGAGCCTGACAAAATGCCTCCGGCATGTTCTTCCCTGCACGTGGAGTCCTCCTGCCCCTCTCTGTGCTCTCAGAGCAGATGGAAAGTCTCATTTGTAGCAAAAGACAGAGGTCACTCTGGACTGGCATCCATACAGCTGGCACAAGGAGAAGGCACTCTCATTCTGTCCGAAATGTCTATGCAGAGGCATGAAGAACATTTCCCACAGCTTCATGAAGAGACCACAGGAGGAGTCCATCTTCTATTGCTACAGCCACAAAAGGACACCTCAGAACAGCACTTTGGAACAGAATCTGAACAAAGGCTGGACGGAGTCCAGTTATTGAAGGGGGATCATCCAGTGAACATCAGTGAATGGACTAAGGGGAAACCCATAATGATGCGTTATTCCTCAGGCTGCTGTGCCCCTCATGCAGAGATAGTGCTGTGGGATAGAGTGGGAAATATGAGACACTGTTATCTCAAAGCCAGTCAGGAAAGAGCGTTACGAGAAAAGAACAGGGCGCACAGAGGGGAATCTACTTCATGGCTAGTTCTCATGTTGTGGGGCCACTTAACATTGAGCTTTATCTATGACCACAAATGAAATTTGTTGAGTTACTCTTATTATGCAGCTCTGTGTGGACACATATTATTAGTCTTTTGTACCTAGCATGCTTAAAGGGATAGTTCACCCAAAAATTAAAATTATGTCATTAATTACTCACCCTCATGTTGTTCCAAACCCGTCAAACCTTTGTTCTTCTTCGAAACAAAAATTAAAGGTCCTATTATGCTCTTTTACAAAGTTTTGATTTTGTTTTGGGGGTGTACTAGAACAGGCTCTCATACTAGGTTGTTCGAAAAACACATTATTTTTCACATATTTTACATTATTACAACACCTCTCTCCCCAGTCTGGCATGAACGGCTCAAATAGCTCCTGTATCAAATGAATGTGCTGTGATTAGTTAGCTGGGCCAGTGTGTGTTGTGATTGGCACCACTCGGCGCCTGGTCGGGAAAGGTCATGCCCCTTACCATAGCCGCCTGCAAGCTTCAGTGAAAATATTGCGTCAAAATCAAATCAATTTGAGTGCGATTTAAACCCAGATGATTGTAACCACTCTAAGTTCGTATGCCTTGGGAAAGCTAGCTTGTCTCCGACATAGTGATAACACTCGTTGCCTTCTCTAGTGCAGCTCAACCAGGTCTCGTCCCATTCGTCGGTATTTGTGATATCACAAATCCAGGAAAATATGAGTTGTAGTCCAAACGAGTCGTTCGTTGTAGTTTTTGAAAAGTGATTTCTGTTAAATAAAATATCTCCTTTTGAAGTAGACTTTGAGCTTTGTAACTTTGCAGATCTTTTTAATGCTCAAACAGCAACATTACAGAGTAACTAAAGTTGAAAAAGTGAAAAAGCATAATAGGACCCCTTTAAGATATTTTGGATGAAATTCAAGAACTTTCGTGTGGTTATTTTTTGTTTTCTTTGCACACAAAAAGTATTCTCGTAGCTTTATAAAATTAAAGCCCTAAGTATACTTCGTTTTTGTACATGTACGCTAGCGTATGCGTACAGTTGAATGCATAGCCTTTCAAAGTATACTCCATTTGATGTTGTGCGCAAACGCGTGCGGTCGACACATGCGTTCTTGAAAGCTTCATCCATGTCCAGTGTATGCTCTATATTCTCCTATAAGTCATGGCCGATAACAAGTATTTTTGAACTCTTTTAAACCAAAGCTGAGCGGTCTCATACCCTCTCGCTCACAAGCACTTGTCAATGTGAGCGTCTGTTGTTGTTGCAATCTCCGCTATTTTGTTGTTGTTGTTCTGTCTCTTTAGTTTCGTTTTCTACTGTCAAACATTATTTGTTGACAGTAGAAAAGGTTGTATTTACCCTGTAACTACATGGAACAAGGGGGGAACAAAGCACCACTTTAATTTACAGCCCGCAGATGTTGAATTTACCCTGCAACTACATGGAACAAGGGGGGAACAAAGCACCACTTTCATTTACGGCCCGCAAATTTTGTATTTACCCTGTAGCTACATGGAACAAGGGGGGAACAAAGCACCACTTTAATTTACAGCCCGCAAATATTGTATTTACCCTGTAACTACATGGAACAAGGGAGGAATAAGTTGGACTTAAACACAGAACAAGTGTATATTTGCACAGTGATTACAGAGAAAAATATTGCACTAGTTTTAATTTAATTGTTCGATGGCCAAATTAAACCCTCTAAACTTTTTTGCTATAAAAACACCACAATATACATCCACTTAAATTTAAATGTTGTATCATGTATTTTTTCTGCGAACAGCTGGAAAGATGTAAGCTTGTTTTAAGCTGCATTGAACCTTGATGGTATATCATGCAAAGTTATTTGGTGATAGTGGTGTTGAGAAGTTGCTGGTGTGAATTTGCTGAAATCTATGAATAAGCTTTCATTAGTTAAGTAGACACGTGAATTATAAATCATAACAGAAACTGAACTAATTTCACTAGATGTCCAGTTTTGTTGTTTAGTAATCTCCATCATGTCCATCCTTTAATAATAGAATGTGTTATATATAGTATAAATGATTTGTTACCCCTTTATTCCCTAAACTTAGCATATTATTCCCTTATTCCTACACGGAAGTACTGAATAGGTACACTATAGGCATGGGCCGATTACCAGTATTTCAAGTCTCCTCAAAGACTCACTGAAAGGAATCCCTCGGGTTGAGTGCAGTGTAGAGAGTAACACGACCCTCCTCCTCCTGTTGGTGAGAGCGAGCGGTCAGTCACGTGTGTGTTCTGTGAAGACCAGAGAGGTTAAAATGTCTGTAAGGAATTTTAGTCTGTTCTCTGTCTTAGGTGGAGGGGAAAAGTCAATCCGAAGAGCTTGTGGTCACTATCACATGTTTCCATGTGGCGGTCACGCTGTGCATCTCTTTTGACCATTATTCTTGATAACTTGCCCCAAAATTGACAATCTCCTTGGAATTGTCAATAAGTGTTCGTTTGTGTTAATGTTGAAAACTGTTCTGTGACAGAGTGGTTTAGGCTTGCTTCAGACTGGCTAATGCTCGGGTCTGATTTATGACATCCTGTTGTCTTGGGCCTCTTGTGGAATGTTTTGACTCCTAATGTTTCAAACATGTTTTGACCAAAACTTAGATTGTCTAATTCGGTCTGATATCCTACATCACTCACTGTTCATGATGCACAAACTATTGGAAGTAAATCCTCAATGTTGATTTGGGGGTTTATATAAATGTGTTTCTGAGTGGAACTGTAATGTTTCAAGTGCAGGTAAGCATGAAGAGTCAGATTCCAGAAGTTACAATTCAAGGATTTATTAGCATCAAAGGCCAACAGCAAACACAGCCTGCATGCCACATGGTTGCTCACATTCAATTATTCTTCTACACCTTTTATAGGTACCAACTTAGTAACCCATAGTGCCCTCTTCTGGTGAATCAATAATACAAGAACACAACATATTCCCCCATTACTTAAATCATACATTCCTCACTGAATCCCAAAATTTAAAGTTGGATGTCCTTTTGGAACATGAACTGGACTCTGTATATGCACCCAATCTCCCTGTTTGAAGTTAGGGGTATGAGCTCTTCGTCTAGAATCCATATATGCTTTCATTTTCTTTTGTGACAGGGATACTTTCTGACTCACAACACTTTTGCTGGTTACAGGAGGAGGAATGATGTTCAGACAAGTACGCATTTTCCTACCACAGAATAACTCAAATGGAGATAATCCAGTAACAGAATGCGGAGTAGCACGGTAAACTTGAAGAAATTGTGTTACTATTGGGTTCCATGGCTTCCCAGACACAATAGCAGATTGAATACAGCTCTTGAGCACACGGTGAAATCTCTCAATGGCACCATTTGCAGCTGGATGATAGACTGATGTACATATATGCTGAATATCTCTCTTTTTCAGAAACTCAGGAAACTCCACTGAATGGAATTGACATCCATTGTCAGACACAAGGTATTGAGGATTTCCAAATCGACCAAAAACAGATGTCAGAAACTTAACAACATTTTGAGTTGTGATCGAAGAAGTAAATGCCATTTTAGGCCACTTACTATGGTAATCAATCAGAGTTATCATATAACGACAATCCCAAGTAGCAGTTTCAAATGGGCCCACTATGTCAACAGCTACTTTTTCCCATGGGCCAGAGGGATAAGGTACAGGTTGCAAAGGTGCAGCAGAAACAATAGCCGTTTTGTCAGAAGAGACACAAACTTGACAGTTCTTGACCTTTTCTTTGACCAAAGAATCAATACCTGGCCACCAGTAGAGTTCCCGAAGGCGCTGCTTTGTACGCATAATTCCTTGATGGCCATCATGGGCCAAGTTCACCTAGATCTGCCGTAGTGAAACAGGAACAAGAAGACGTGCTCCTCTGAATACATATTTCTTTTGAACACTTAATTTAATCCCTTACTTGAAAATAGGGACGTAGTTTTTTATTAACAGCCATTGACGAAGAAGGACATCCACCATCAATTTGTGCACGTAACGAAGTCAATTCTGGACATGATGCAGAGGCAGAAGCATATTCAGTTGAAGTTATAGCAGACATCTCAGAAGACAAAAATGCAACGAATTCAGGTTCTGCATCAGAAAGATCCTCTTCAGAAGCTGGTAAATGCAATCGAGACAGACAGTCAACAGTACGATTTTGAGAACCAAGACTGTAAACTTCTTCATAGTTAAAACATAAGAGTCGTGCTGCCCAACGTGCAATTCTCATTCCTGCACGATCTGTACCTTTGAGAGAAAGAAGCACTTTTAAAGCTTTATGATCAGTACGCAAGAAAAATTTTCGACCCAAAAGATAGATTCTCAATTTTTGACAGCCCAGACACATGCTAAGGCTTCTTTTTCAATTGTTGAATACTTGCGTTCAGCAGTTGACAAAGTTCTTGAAGCAAATGCAACAATGCATTCAGTTTTATCTTCATGAATTTGAGCCAGTACATCACCTAGTCCATAGTTTGATGCATCAGTTGAAACCACAACTGGCAAACTAGGATCAAATAATGCCAAAGCAGAACTTTTAAAGTAGCAACTCTTTCACAGCGTTGAAACTTTTCTGAGCCTCTTCCGACCAACTGAAGTCAACTCCTTTCCTGATACAAGCATGCAATGGCTCTACCACAGTGGCAAAATTTGGAATAAACTTGCTGTACCATGAGATTAATCCAAGAAAGGAACGAAGCTGGTGTGCATCTGTAGGAACTGGTGCATGAAGCATTGCATTAAGATGATCCTCGTTTGGATGAACACCTTGTGCGGACACTGTATGACCCAAAAAACATAGACTTGTCTTACTGAATTGACATTTTGAAGTATTCAATTGAAGTCCTGCACTCTGCAAGAGTTGAAGAACTTTGTTGAGCATGCAATCATGTTCACTCTGTGTCCGACCCCAGACAATGATATCATCGAGATAGTGGGCGACATTTGTCAATCCTTGCAGTACAGTTGCTAACATTTTCTGGAATGCAGAAGGTGCCGAAGCTAGGCCAAATGGTACACGGCAAAACCTAAATAGACCTTCGTGTGTTATAAATGCAGTCAAATCACGACTTTCTTCATGTAATAAGAGTTGAAAATAAGCACTCTCCAAGTCAATTGTAGAGAAAACAGTTGCTCCACATAGCTTAGACAACAATTCCTCAATATGTGGCAGAGGATAACTGTCCGTGATCACAGCTTTGTTTGCTTCTCGTAAATCTACACACATGCGAATGCCTTCTGATTTTTTCTGCACTACAACAATTGGTGAAACCCAAGGTGATGCATCAACTTTCTCAATAACACCTAGGTCAAGAAGACTTTGAAGTTCTTCAGAAACAGCATTCCGAACAGACAATGGTAAACGTCTGAGTTTTTGACGTACAGGTGCAACATTGGAAGAGATCTTTACCTTATGCAGGAAACCTTTTGCACATCCCAGTTTATCCACAGGCACTGAAGCAGAAAGGCCCATCACATGTGCTGGAGGTTGAGCAGATTTTATCGGAACAGAAGATGCTCCAAAGTGAAGATGCAGGCCATTAATTAAATCCATTCCGAGAAGAGCAGTGCCAGACTCAACTATAAAAATGGAAGTCTCGCAGTTAACATCATTCTTGGTGACAGTAACAGGTAAGCATCCAAGCACTGGTATTGGATCACGGGAATAAGTCACCAATTTAACAGAAGGAGGCAGCAAGGAGTCTTTCTTAAAATATGTCTCGTACACAAATTTTGGCAAAATGGTAACAGAGGACTCAGAATCCACTATCAACTCCACAGGTACAGAAGCAGAAGCAGTTGTGATTGTAGCAGTACACTTAATCTTATCAGTTAGCACATTTTGCATGTACAAAATTTGAAGTTCAGGCAATTCAATTTCATGTACGAAGCATGTTTGTTGTGAATGACATACTCTTGAAAAATGTCCAATCTTTTGACAATTATGGCATTTTCCTGAAACAGCAGGGCATCTAGAATCATTTGCAAGATGTTTTGTTGATCCACAACGATAACATGCACAGACTGATGAAGTCATCTTAGAAGCCTTAAAGGTTTTAGTGGAAACAGAAGGCTTTGTAGATGCAGAGTATTTAATTTTATACTGACCAACAGCTGCTATAGACCTTCCTTGTATTGCTTGCACAGGCACCACCTTCCGGTCTGATATGGTTTTTAACTTGTTCACCAGCAGCTTCAATTTGAGTAGCATTTGTGATGGCTTTACTAAGGGTCAAGTCAGTCTCCAACAACAACTTTTCTCTAATACGATGACTGGTCACATTTTCTACTAATTGATCACGTAACATTTCATCAAGATTTGATCCAAACTCACATGTGGCTGCTAAATCTCGGAGTGAGGTTACATACTGTAGGACTGTTTCACCAGGTACTTGAGCTCGTTTTCTAAAAGCATGCCGTTCTGCAATTACATTCCGTCGAGGAACAAAGTATGCTTGTAAAACCTCAATAGCATCCTCCATCGTCTCTCCTTGATTTGGCAAGGTATAAAATAATCTCTGACCTTCTGTGCCCAAACAATGAAGAAATAGAGCTCTCTTTCGTGCAACAGGCCATTCATCTCCAGATGCATTAACGACCAGTAAATAATTCCTGAACATCTTTAGCCAAACATCAAAGGGTATCGAAGGCTCACCAGGACATGGCAGGAATGGCGTAGGAAATGAAGCAACTGCAGCCATCTTTCATTCATAAAGGTAAAATCCAGGTAAGCATGAAGAGTCAGATTCCAGAAGTTACAATTCAAGGATTTATTAGCATCAAAGGCCAACAGCAAACACAGCCTGCATGTCACATGGTTGCTCACATTCAATTATTCTTCTACAACTTTTATAGGTACCAACTTAGTAACCCATAGTGCCCTCTTCTGGTGAATCAATAATACAAGAACACAACAGACACTTGACACATTTTCGTAAGCTGTGTAATTAATGCAGCAATGATTTTTATAGCATCAAAGGCCAACAGCAAACACAGCCTGCATGTCACATGGTTGCTCACATTCAATTATTCTTCTACAACTTTTATAGGTACCAACTTAGTAACCCATAGTGCCCTCTTCTGGTGAATCAATAATACAAGAACACAACAGGAACTGACTGTCTTCAGAAAAGTTAAAGTGGTATTTTCTTTTCATCTTGTCTCTGTATAGTTCATATTAAAGCAGAGTCTAGCAGCTGCTTTGTTTACAGCGGTAACCAAGGAAACGCTGTATCTGGTGTTCCATGAGCGCCTCCTGCTGTCAAAGAGTGAATATGCGTCTTATTGAGAGCTTATGCTGTTTGTTTCATTCAGGCATGTAGTATAATTTCACAAAGCTAGTCAGAACATTCTGTTTTTGCTTCAAATTGGGTTATTATTGAATCAAATTATGTATATGAAATTATATAACTAAATTATATAAATGATATGCATCTGAATTATATAACTAAAAATAAATAACTAATTACAGATTTAGGTTAAATAAAGATGTAAGTCTTTTTTCTTCTTCTTTTTAGGAAACAAATCAAAGAAACAATAAACAAATTCTACTGTTCCTAATATTCTGTATGTTGCTCAAAAACAAAATATATTGTGTTCTGCAGAAAAAAGTTTTTTTTTTACCCAATCATTTAAAAATAACTAGCTATGACAATACTGTGATATCGTGAAACCGTGATATTTTTGCTTAAGGTTATCATACCGTCAAAATCTCATACCGGCCCATGCCTAGAATTACAAAAAATTATGCTGTAACTTCAGTTTACTTGCGCAGTTCTTTGCAGGTTGCATATCTGGTTGTTACCCCCTTATTACCCAAACATATTGTTCCCTTATACCTACACGTACGTTCTTTATAGGTATGTTATAATTACAGAAACGTACACCGTAAATTCAGTATACTTAGGTAGTTCTTTGCGGGTTGTAATCTAAAGCATTACCAAAAGTTTTTCTAGGTTTAATGTTAATTGGAAGCACAAATCTGCTGCATTGAATGTCTTCCTAGACTGGAGGCTTTTTAGGTTTTACATACTGTTTAATCAAACCTTGTTTTAATACCAGTCACTTTGCATTCTTTACTGATTTTGCCTACCTGTATTTTCTGTTTCTTTAAAAATTTAACTGTGGTTGTAAGTTCAGCTGGGGAGGATCTGTCAATAAATCGCTTGACACATTTGAATAAACTAATGTTAAGCAGAAAACTAACCAGAATGCAGTACATCAACCACCACTGCAGAATTAGTGCAGTCTGGACATCAATGGAAACGTGTGAAAACTGTGTGGAATGGACAGAATAGAAGGACAAATAGAGGAGAGAGGGCACTGGGGCAGTAAAGCAGAGTTTCTTCTGGCTGTGGCAGGGAATGTGATTGGACTGGGTAACGTGTGGAGGTTTCCTTACCTCTGCTACAAGTATGGAGGAGGTATAAAACCAGCTGCAACCTAAATATACAATACACTTACTCCCTTAGCATTATGTCAGTGATATTTAAATTATGTGTTTTTGCATTGGTGTGTACTCAGGGGCATTCCTGATACCCTACCTGGTGTTTGTGGTTACCTGTGGGGTGCCTCTGTTCCTGCTAGAGACATCTATGGGACAGTACACGCAGGAAGGGGGTATTACATGTTGGCATCGGCTCTGTCCACTTGCTGAGGGTGAGAGTTATAAAAACGTCTCTTTATAAAATGTTTAATTACATTTCTTTAATCTTTTTGTATTGCACTTTTTTCATGCAGTTTTATACATATGTCGAAGTGGCATTTTTTTTCTCTTTATATCAGCTATTTCCTTTTCTCTTTTTTTCTTTGTTAAATTAACAATATTAATTGTTATAATTAACAATATTGTCTTCATGTAAAAATATGAATGTATGTTTCAGTAGAAAAAGACTGATGGAAGAAACCATCTGGTTTAATAAATAATCAGTAGAAAGACACAAAACTCAAAGTGCAGTGTAAAAGAATCCAGCATTCATTTAAACTGGGTAAATCATCCTTTAAATCTTGTTTTGATTCTCTTCTAGTCATTGTATCTGTTTGCTTTTGTCAGGTATTGGCTATGCAGGACAACTGATTCTTCTCTACAGTTGCATGTATTACATCGTCATTCTGTCTTGGGCGCTTTTCTACCTCATCTCCTCTTTTAGCTCCCAACTTCCGTGGGCCAGTTGTGACAACACCTGGAACACAGGTGATGATCTAAATAAATAAATAATCATAATATTAAACCTGTCTGCTGCCATCTTCTGAATATCAAATCTTAATTTCCCACTTTTCTTTTTCTTTTTCTTTTTCTTAGATGACTGTGTAAATCTTGCTGCAAAGAATTTGACCCTCAACCGAACAACGCTGATTAATTCAACACCTGCAGCTACTGAGTTCTGGGAGTAAATAATTACAGTGATACAGGGTTTTGCAAGAACATTGTGAACGATATCTTTTGGGGGACCATCAAAATGAAGTGTTAGCAGATATTTAGCAGGCAGTCATATTTACCAACACTCTAATGACTGGTAGTTGACACGTAGTTAAAGTTACTTCGAGTTAGTAGAATGTCTAAAGTGGACTATCAAAATAAAGCGCTACCAAAAACAAAAGCATATTGTTTCTGATTCTCTCATTACAGACGCAGAGTGCTCTCTCTCTCTGGAGGTATTGAGGAGATCGGTAGGATCAACTGGGAGATTCTTCTGTGTCTTATTGCAATGTGGGTCATATGTTATTTCTGCATCTGGAAAGGAGTCAAATCTACAGGCAAGGTGTGCAAAAATGTCACTATTTGTATGTACTACTTTCTGAAAAAAAATCAATTAGTTCTATTTATTGGTAAGAAAGTAGTGTTTTGTCACATTGCTTTCATCTATGTGGCAGAAGGACGATAAAAAAACGATTTTTGGCAGTAATTTAATATTGCAATTGTGCCTGTAGGTGGTGTATTTCACAGCTACATTTCCTTATGTGATGCTGCTTGTGTTGCTGATTCGTGGGTTGACTCTTCCTGGAGCTCTGCAGGGGATTGTGTTTTACCTGTACCCTGAACCGGCCCGTCTCTTTGATCCGCAGGTAACCCCAGCATCTGCCCTCTACCCCAATGTGACCTTACAACCACATATAGCCTAAAGCTAATGACTAGATCACATTATTATTTAAAGGGGTCATATGATGCAATTTCAAATTTTCCTTTCTCTTTGGAGTGTTACATGCTGTTCGTGCATAGATAAGATCCCTAAAGTTGCAAAGACTAAAGTCTCAAATCAAAAGCGATATTCTTTATAAAATTAAAGACTTGTCCACGCCCTCCTAAAACGTCTCGTTTAAACACGCCCCCACATGTCTACGTCACAATGTGGGATATTTGCATATTTGCAAAACACCGCCCAAATGTTCACGCAAAGAAAGAAGGCATAACTTTTATTCTCGCTGTAGTATTGTTGCCGCTGCCGCCATGTCGTGGAGACGCTGTGTGTTTCGTTGTGAAAGCGAAACTACTTTGTTTGGAATTCCAAAAGAGGACGATATCCGCTTAGTCATGCCTAGAGCTGATCCGTGCTGGTCGCTGAGGAAATACATCAACTTCGTGCTGTGGATAGCCGGATCGGCTTTCACCGTGGATGAAGCGGAGTCCGCCGGGCCGCTCCTTTGTCGAATCCGCCGGCCGCCGGTCACTCAAGTCCGCCGTGTGTGACGCTGTGTGTTTCATTGTGAAAGCGAAACTACATTGTTTGGCCTTCCAAAAGAGGACACAACTAGAAATCAGTGGTTAAGTTGTATTTACAACACTGTTCCAGAACACTTCAACCCAAATATTCAGATGTGTGCAGCGCATTTTATGGAGGACTGTTTCCTGATCCTGGAAGAGTAGACTACAGTGCCAGCTGTTCTGACTCACAGACTGTAAGTACGTTTTCATATTTAAAGAATTTGCCACTGACGATTCAAACATGAGTTTTGAGCAGTGTAGAGTAGCGCTTGTTGTTTGTCATTTCTCCGATCACAAATGCAAACATGGTTTTATGTTTACGCGGCGTGATGCAACGCAACGCGTAAAAAGACAGTATAAGTCATTATAATCCATAATGATGTCCCCACTGGATGCAACAAATGCCTAGTTTATAATGGGTTTTTTAATGTTTTTGTTTCGTTGCTCAATCACAGTATGGTAACGGGCGTAACATTTCCGTCACATGCTTGAGGTATTCAGCCAATAACAATGCACTGGATAGCTGGCCAATCAGAGCACACCTCGCTTTTCAGAACGATGAGCTTTGTAAAAATCGACGCGTTTCAGAAAGGCGGGGCATAGAGGAGAAATAATAATGTACAGTATGTGGAAAATAATGTGTTTTTTGAACCTTAAACCACATAAACACATTTCATTCACCAAATACACAAAATAATGTTCTTTTTGGCAACATCATATGACCCCTTTAACATTTTTAACGTATCACTACATTTTAACATTAAAAAGTATGTTTTTTTCTGTACCTAGCAACACATTTATACTATTACTGTATTTAAATTTCTATGTGTGTGTGTGTAGGTTTGGTTGGAGGCCGGAGCTCAGATCTTATTTTCCTATAGTGTGTCTGTTGGCACTCTCACTGTTTTAGCCAGCTACAATAAATACAACAACAACTGCTACAGGTTAGTATTGATGCTTTCCATAAAATGACAAAGAATAAGAATATAAAATGGTTAAACAATTGAACAAATTAACTATTTGTTATGTTGTATTAGCTAAATGAAATTCTTGAAATTTATACTGCATGTGATTTTCAGGCAGCAAATGCTAGACAATGAATGACGTTGTTCGTGTGTGTTTTTATAAACTACTCTGTCTATCAGGGACAGCTTGTGGCTTTGCGTTCTGAACAGTTGCACGAGTTTGGTGGCTGGCTTTGCTGTGTTCTCGGTATTGGGCTTCATGGCCCAAGAGCAGGGCATCCCCATTGCAGAGGTGGCAGAATCAGGTAATGCAACATTTTATGAAAACACTGGATGTATTTAAGAGAACTGAAAGCTTAATGAAATACTGCAAACAGAGACTGTATTCAAGTTATGACTAATAATACGTACTGCTCAAAATCTGATCTCGAACTGTCTCTGACAGGGCCAGGACTAGCATTCATAGCTTATCCACAGGCAGTAGCTATGATGCCTCTTCCTCAGTTGTGGGCTGTTTGTTTCTTCATCATGATTATTTTGCTGGGGCTAGATACACAGGTGAGCTAAAACTGACTAAGAAGTGGTAACAACTTGAAATGCAAATCACTACAAATTTTGCTTTAACAGTATAAAATTAATCAAAATTGTAGTTTTCTGAATGCTAGTTTAAAATTTAGATTTAACATTTATATGTACAACTAAAATTATATTTACACTGAATATTTATAGTTCCCCTTCAGGAACTCGAGCTGCGTCGAGTCGCTTTGGGAACGCCCTTGCGTGACCGCGTTCTGAAGCACGTGTCAAATCCGTCCAATGGCGCAGCGAGACGTCACGAGCAGGGTGACGTAAGCACCAGAAAGCATAAAGGCACATCCGGCCGGGCGCAAACCAGCTTCTGCTCTTCAGTAGCGCTCTGTGTATGTGTCTGTCTATTTACTGTTGTCTGTCCGCACAAGCACTCATATATATAAAACAATGAGAAAGTCTATGGCGAGCGAACGGCATTACAAACGCTGTGTTTCTCCCTGCCCACGATATCTGGCGGCAGGGGATACACACGATGTGTGTGTCGTTTGTTTAGGAGCAGAGCATGCACGGTCAGCTTTCGAGCAGCTGATTGTCATCACTGCGAGCTCTCGCTGCGCACGCTCCGCTCTCGCCTGGCTGCGTTTGATGACAGCGGCCAGGCTCGCGATCCCGCTGTTGCCGAGGCACAGCGCAGACTGTTGTCGTGGGGATCGCGGGTGGATTTAGCGGAGGGATCCGAGACGGGCTCGTCCTTTTCTCGGTCCTCATCCGCTAGATCCGCGGCTCTCTCTCTCTCGCGGCCCCCCCCCCCGCGAGAGAGAAATATTCTCGTTCCCAAAGCGACTCGACGCAGCTCGAGTTCCTGAAGGGGAACGTCTCTAGGGTACGTATGTAACCATGGTTCCCCGAGGGAACGAGACGCTGCGTCTCTTTGCCATACTCCCTGCATCCCTGCAGGCGCTACTTCATCGAAGCTGGTTTGCGCCCGGCCGGATGTGCCTTTATGCTTTCTGGTGCTTACGTCACCCTGCTCGTGACGTCTCGCTGCGCCATTGGACGGATTTGACACGTGCTTCAGAACGCGGTCACGCAAGGGCGTTCCCAAAGCGACTCGACGCAGCGTCTCGTTCCCTCGGGGAACCATGGTTACATACGTAACCTAGAGACGTTTTGTTATAAAATTAAATATGTGTACAGCATTGACCAAAAATATTAGACCAAAGAAAAAAGCAGGGTTCATGAATTGCAAACATTTTATTTAGAGTATTTTCATGCTTATGGAGTATAAATACAACAGCAGCTCCAAATTCACTTGGGATCTTTTGGTGTTAGTTGGAAAACCAGCGTTCAGTGTGCTGAAGCGATAGTTCACCCAACAATGAAAATTCTGTTATCATTTACTCACCCTCATGTTGTTCCATACATATGACTTTCCTTTTGAAGTTTGTTTCAATGGAAGCCGTCACAACGTCAGTGATGGACCTGTTCCCCATGATTCTGCGCAGAGAAGGACGGCGAGAAATCTTCATTCTGCTCTTCTGTCTCACTTGCTTTTTGGGCCAATTCATCATGGTTACAGAGGTCAGAAGAAACTGTGTTTAGAGTGAGGAGAGTAAAATGAACTAAATTTGAATTTCCCTCTGGGATTAATAAAGTATCTAAAATGAGTTATCACACTAAAAAAATGAACTGAGCCTACAATATAAAGGCATAATGTTAAAATGAACAGTAAACCAATTAATTAATTAACAAACCAAAAAAATTTACTGAACCTATAAAGGCCAATGTTCAAAAACATTTTTGTTATCATGTTTAAATTGAAGATAATAAATAGCCAATTTAAACTTCTAAAAATTCCCATGGAGAGCTGTAAGACTGAGAGCCTGTGCAATTGTATTTCTTTAATTTGTGTTTTATATTATTACTGCCACAATACCTTAACCTGGCCCTGGTTATAATGTTGTATTGTGACTTGCAGGGGGGGATATATGTATTCCAGTTGTTTGACTACTATGCCTGTAATGGAGCCTGTGTACTGTTCCTGTCTGTGTTTGAATCTCTGGTCATGGGTTGGATTTTTGGTGAGTCGCACACAAGCCAAAACCATAACATGATAAAGCCAACAGAATACATTGTCAATGCTGGAAAGCCAGTGAAGCTAAATCTTCTGCACACCACAGGGGCTGAGAGAATGTTTGACATCATTGAAGACATGACAAAGTCACGGCCCAACTATATATTCATGCTGTGCTGGAAATACCTGACTCCTCTCGTATCTGTGGTGAGTGTCTCTGCATTCTGATTGGGCCTGTTTTGTCCTAAAATTTATAATATTTGTGAATATCTGAGGCATTTCTTAGCCATAGTGTTGAACTCAGTTCTTGCTATCTTTTTTCTTTTGCATCCTTTTTCACTCTTTCTCTTTCTCTTCTGTCCATTCTCAGGTGTCTTTTGTCTGTTCTATGGTGGAGTACACACCCCTCACTTTTAACCGCTGGTATGTGTACCCAGACTGGGCGTATGCACTAGGCTGGTTACTGGCTCTGTCCTCCATCGTACTGGTGCCTGGATGGGCGCTGGGTCAACTGTTTGCTGGGAAAGGGAGTCTGAAACAGGTCAGGAGGAAAACATGTTTATCCCTGGCATTTTATAAGATAAACAAGGCAAGAAACAGTAAATGCTAATCTACACAACTAACCAAGAGAATATGTCTAGTCCACTTTCAAGTTTTAGTACTACCTCACTGTTGTTTTCCCGTGTTTGTGTGTCTCGACAGCGTTGGCGTCACCTGTGTAGTCCTGATCCAGAGCTTCCTCTCACCTGTAAACAAAGAGCTGAAATGAAGGAAACTACTTTCACTGCAGAGATGGAAGATTTAGTTAGGGCAAACATAGATTAAGATGAAAATGGACTCTAAAAAATATATATATATTTTGTATTCAATATTTTCATTACTATTTGAGTAAATAGTCATGAAGGATACTTAACAACCTGCAGAAACAAGGCCCAAAATGAATTCCTTTATCTCTGCCAACAACTAGTAATCCTATTTGCTCAACACAGAGTCAGAGGACATCCCTAAACCAGACTAGTTTAGGGTTGTTGTAACAAGCTGTTTCACACTACCAAAAAAATTTGTTAGAATGTTTCTGCATCTCATCAGGAAGTATTTTAGAGTACACATATCTATATTAGGGCTGTCAGTTGATTAAAGTTTTAATCTAATTAATTACAGGGTGCAGCGGTTAATTATTCTAATTAATCTCAAACTAAATTTGGTTGTGAAAATACTCCCAAAATATAATTTAAAGCTATTATTGTGTTAAATGTTTAGGCTACAGCGGCCTAACATAAAGTATGGAACATAAAAGAAGATAATTTGAGAAACATCTCAGTATTTTTTTTCATGCAATGAAAGTCACTGGTAACCAACAGCTTAGATACCAACAGTCTTCAAAATTACTTATTTTATGTTGTGCAAAAGAAAGTAAGTCATTCAGGTTTGAAACAACATGAGGGTGAGTAAATGATGACAGAATTTATTTATTTTTTAATAAATGAAATTATACTCTAAAGAAGAAACTAAAACTACCAGCATTTGGCAGTAAATGTCTTTATGAATCGATTTGTTCAAACAATTCTGCTGTGGCTTTATAGGTAATATTTTCGTTGGCAAAATTGAAAAAAAAACACAATATTGTGTTTAAAATATAACACAATATTACCTTCTTATTTACTGAACTGTGGTATAAAATCACATTTGCACTAGTGTTCTTCATGACAAAAACAGCACTTGTGTAATATTGCTCTCCCTGCTAGTGCGGCTTATTATGTGATATAAATATGAGACAAAAACTAGCAATTTTTTGCCCCAAAATCTTGAATTTTGTGGCATAACGGCATTTATGGAGTTGTTGCCCTGCATCATATTTGTCAACAGTCAACTGTATGAAATGGAAGATGACGTACAGATCTGGCGACGGGGCCAGTGCGTTAACTGCCTTAAAATACTTTAATCGTGTTATTTTTTCATAACTAATTCATTAAGTTAATGCGTTAAACTGACAGCCTTAATCTATATATATTAGCCTTCGTGTATTTGGCCCTTATTGTTCCTTGTTTCCTGTTCATTGTCAGGTTTTGTCCATTTGGAGCTATAATTAGTTCTTGATCTTAGTCTTAGTTCTTATCTTGTGTCTTGTTCCTCAGTTTCTTGTACATTTGTGGGGCCTCATTTCTAAAATGTTGCGCAGAATCCATCTTAAATTTGATCATCTCTCAAATTTGCGTGTAATTCATAATGAACGTACGCAGTAGGCTACGCACAGAAAACGCACATACGCCTCTCTCTTCAGATGTGAAATCTATGAATCGCAAATTATCTTGAACTTGCACGCAACTGAATGGTTTCAGCTCTCTGCCTTGTAAACGACTTCTAATTAATGTCATTAACATATAAAAGATCACCAGTCATCATCCAAATTATTTAATATAGAACAGCAAGCTTCAAGAATAGCTTACACTTCCAAAAACCCTTAGTACTCCGACAAGAAAAAGTGCGTATGTGTGCTCAGACCCTGACGTGACGCTAAGCACTTTTCCACGCCAAAGGCAGTTTTTACAAATATGATCGTTGGTGTGGATTTAAGCGTACACACACTCTAAGATCAAATCTGTGCATTTGCACGCTTTATAAATGAGGCCTGTGGTTATGTATTCATTAAATACGCTGCACTTAGATCTCACACTTGCTATCTAAGACTCATTTCTTATCAGAAGACCTAAAACTGTGATTGATCCAGCAGTTGAACTCCTGTATTTAAAGGGGTCATATGATGCTGCTAAAAAGAACATTATTTTGTGTATTTGGTGTAATGAAATGTGTTTATGCGGTTTAAGGTTAAAAAAACACATTATTTTCCACATACTGTACATTAATGTTTCTCCTCTATGCCCCACCTTTCTGAAACGCGTCGATTTTTACAAAGCTCATCGGTCTGAAAAAGTGAGGTGGGCTCTGATTGGCCAGCTATCCAGTGCGTTGTGATTGGCCGAATACCTCAAGCGTGAGACGGAAATGTTACGCCCCTCACCATATTGTGATGATGTCCTGTCAGGCCGGAGCGATGATTCAAAAACATGAAAACCCATTATAAACGAGGCATTCGTTGCATCCAGTGGGGACATAATTATGGATTATAATGACTTATACTGTCTTTTTACGAGTTGCGTTGCATCGCGCCGCGTAAACATAAAACCATGTCTGCATTTGTGATCGGATTGAAGTCCTACTCTACACTGCCCAAAAAAATTGCTTTAAATATATAAAATATAAAAACTCTTTAAATATAAAAAACATACTTACAGTCTTTGAGTCAGAACAGCCGGCATTGTAGTCTACTCTCCCAGGATCAGGAAACAGTCCTCCATAAAATGTGCTGCACACATCTGAATATTTGGGTTGAAGTGTTCTGGAACGGTGTTGTAAATACAACTTAACCACTGATTTCTAGTCGTGTCCATTTTTGGAAGGCCAAACAAAGTAGTTTCGCTTTCACAATGAAACAGCGTCACACACGGCGGCCTACAGTGAGCAGAGGCCAGGGGCTAGCGTGAGGAACGGCCGGAGGGTTAGAGTGAGCAGAGGTGGCAGGCGATTTCGACGAAGGAGCGTCCGGAAGGACATGTGACGACTTCGGGCTGGACTCCGCTTCGTCCACGGTGAAAACCGATCTGGCGATCCACAGCGCAAAGTTGTAATATTTCCTCAGCAACCAGCACGGATCAGCTCCAGGCATGACGAAGCAGATATCGTCCTCTTTTGGAAGACCAAACAAAGTAGTTTCGCTTTCACAACGAAGCACACAGCGTCTTTACGACATGGCGGCGGCAACAACAAAACTACAGCGAGAATAAAAGTTACAGCGACTTGAATTGCTTTCTTAATCCTACCATGGATAAACCACCTTCATTTACTTTTGTTCCACACGTTTCTAGTTGGATATGTGTTGCTTGTTATGAACAGAATCTTCTTGATATGGAGGTTCCACAATCCCACTTGTAATTTTTTCTCATCCACATCAAACTGCTTCTCGTATTGATTATATATTTATTTCATGTCATATGGCTCATCAGGTCAACCAAGCAAATATTGGTCCCATTACCATCTCTGACCACGCCAGGTTACTATTTCTATCCACTTAGTATGTAGTCCAAAAGCTTCTAATTTTTGGAAACTAAAGCCTTATTATTTGATGTATGACCAGTTTGTGGAATATTTAAGAGAGCATTATTCCTAGGGATCTTATATTAGAGGTATGATAATTTCCTACGTAAGCAAAAAATAAATAAATAACTAAATAAATAACAACAAAGCCAGTATTATATTTCATAATCGGAAGATATACTTACCAAAATAAAGCACTCTAGGACATTATTAAATGACATAATGATATCACAGGCTGAGATAGATGTTATTTTTGCTAGACAGTGCTTGTTTGAGATGGGAAATAAATCAAATCGTTTGTTGGCAAAACTTATAAGGAACAGACAAGGTAAAATTTATATTTCAGTGGTGAGAGATAGAGAGGGGAGAAGATGTATTGATAAAGAAATCGGCAATGTCTTTAGACAGTTTTATGTTGCACATTATTCATCTGAAGATAATTCATATAGTCTAAAAGTTTTTTTTTTTTACATTTAGAGGTCCCAGGTATAACCACTAGACAGCACAAATTATTAGAAGCCTCTCTCTCTTAGCAGTTAAATTTTATATTTCTTCTTTACTACCGGGGAAATCTCCAGGCCCTGATGGTTTTCCAGTTGAATTTTTTCAGATATTGCACAACAAGCTTGGTGGTTACATTTTTTTTGGCCCTTTCTAAAGGATTTGAAGAATCCTCTTTTTCTGATGTGATGAATACAGCAGTAATTTCACTTATCTTAAAAAAAAGTGAAAGACCCTGAAAACTGTGGCTCGTACAGGCCCATTAGCTTATTAAATGTTGATATAAAAGGTTACATTTTTACATAACGATTAGAATTGGTTATTCCCAGCAGGGACGTGCACAGACATTTTGAGGGGCAGGGGCTCAAGTGGAAAAAGGGCACTTCTCATATTTATAAAAAAAGAAATTCTAAACAAAACGTTAAATATATTAGGGGTGTGTGATATTGACAAAAAATATCTCAATATTTTTTGGGATTTTATCGATCGATATCGATATTTTGCTGAGTGTGTTATTGTGCTGATATCTTAAGGACTACCGGGGACAGCTGACTCCTAAAGTTTTTGATATTCTGCATATTCTGTGTGGTGATCAGTTCACAGCAGTGATAGAAATTAATCTTTTCCAACAAGTTTAATTTTTTTTTTTACCTTTTATGGGCATTTTTACCTTTATAAACCTTTTTATTTAAAGTGTGCATCCTCTTTTCAGTCAAATTCTTAAATTGAATCAGTCAATTAGAATAATAAGTAATTTGGACTGTTACCAAGCAAATGAAATCAGTATTGACAAAATTCATCTTTGCAATGCAGAGGCTGCATTAGAAGTGGCATTTAGATGCATTTACACACTGTTTAATGCAGGACATGAATGCATTTAACCTGCAGTTACAAATGTATTCATAGTTTTGATATTTAAAACATAAAACATTGAATATTGACATTTGAAGTTATTTTTTAAAAAAAATGAAAAGATACTTTAAATGTGAAATTAAAACTGCCAGTAGGTGGCAGCAAGTCACTGTTAATAAGTGAGTCATTGCGATTGAACCGAATCATTTAAACGGTTGATTCATTCAGGAACAAAACAGCTCATGTCAGAGATGCAAATTGGAATTATATTTGTTGGCGAAATAGAGCAAAAACAGTCAATATTGTGTCTAAAATGTGTCTTAATATTAAATTCTTGTTTATTGAACTGCTGTA
>NW_015505284.1:16367-23029 GCF_001515645.1 Sinocyclocheilus grahami | reverse complement strand
ATATTTTGCTGAGTGTGTTATTGTGCTGATATCTTAAGGACTACCGGGGACAGCTGACTCCTAAAGTTTTTGATATTCTGCATATTCTGTGTGGTGATCAGTTCACAGCAGTGATAGAAATTAATCTTTTCCAACAAGTTTAATTTTTTTTTTTACCTTTTATGGGCATTTTTACCTTTATAAACCTTTTTATTTAAAGTGTGCATCCTCTTTTCAGTCAAATTCTTAAATTGAATCAGTCAATTAGAATAATAAGTAATTTGGACTGTTACCAAGCAAATGAAATCAGTATTGACAAAATTCATCTTTGCAATGCAGAGGCTGCATTAGAAGTGGCATTTAGATGCATTTACACACTGTTTAATGCAGGACATGAATGCATTTAACCTGCAGTTACAAATGTATTAATAGTTTTGATATTTAAAACATAAAACATTGAATATTGACATTTGAAGTTATTTTTTAAAAAAAATGAAAAGATACTTTAAATGTGAAATTAAAACTGCCAGTAGGTGGCAGCAAGTCACTGTTAATAAGTGAGTCATTGCGATTGAACCGAATCATTTAAACGGTTGATTCATTCAGGAACAAAACAGCTCATGTCAGAGATGCAAATTGGAATTATATTTGTTGGCGAAATAGAGCAAAAACAGTCAATATTGTGTCTAAAATGTGTCTTAATATTAAATTCTTGTTTATTGAACTGCTGTATAAAATCAATATCACATTTGTAATCATGCTGCTTTTTGGTGCAAAAAATGTCAGTCTTCGTGTGATACTGATTAACTAGGCCTATATGAAATTATATAAATAAATATATACATTTCTGCCCCCTTATCTTGAATTTTGTGATCATTCTAAATGCATTTTAATAAACTGAATCATGCAGTGAAAGAACACGCACTGGTCTAACCTACTAGACTTCCTATTGCCTCATCTTACAATGGCAGCTCTCTCATTAGTCATGGATGTTATCAAGACAAATTAACTATATTTGCATTTTGTCTTTTGGATAATTAGCTGTAAATTGGAAGCACAGGTATAGCTTAGTCTTTTGTTCATCACCACTCACCTCCACACCAAGACAAACACAACTGGAAAGGGAGGGGGGCTTCACTTCTGCAGCTCTCTGTCTGTGACTGTGATGTGATGTGATGATCAATGTGTGCTACACTGCTGTGCTGCACAGAGACGCAGAGGGGAGAAAAGCATCGTAACTCGATGGAGTCTCAACCTTTTTCTCGACCCGACCTGATATTTAGATTTTTTATTTGTTTGACAGGGAAAGCTGTGCGCAAACAGAAACATGCACACATATATACATATATTAATTTATTTACAAAAATTAATAAAATTAATTAATAATAATAAAAAAGGAAGAAAAAGGGCAGGTACTCAAGCCCCCTTTGATGTCTATGTGTGCACGTGCCTGATTCCCAGTATAATTAATGCTGATCAGACAGGCTTTATTAAAGGTCACCAATCTTACTATACTATTCAATGTTTATTTCATATTATGAACTACCTTGAAAAAAACTTCAGATTCATGCCTTTTAGTGTCAATTGATGCAGAGAAAGCATTTGATAGAATGGAGTGGGGTCATGAATTTGGCTTTGGAAATAACTTCTCTAAAAGGATTAGCGTGTTGTATGCAAACCCTAAAGCCTCTATAATAACTAACAAGGTTGTTTCTGCCTCATTTTATCTTCATGGTGGAACATGTCAAGGTCGCCCACTCTCCCCCTTATTGTTTGCTATTGCTATAGAGCCTTTAGCAATATATGTATGACAGAATTAAAAAAATAATGGTGTCTATTTGGAGAAAAAACAACAAAAAATACCTTTATGCAGATTATGCAATTCTCACTCTTAGGCAGCCTTTAATTTCTTTGCTGGAAATTAATAAATGTATTGAAAAATGTGGGTCTGGCTAAAAAGTTAATTTTCATAAATCTAAAATTATGCCAGTTGGGAAGGATAGTAAATCCAATTCAGATGGGTACTCCAAGGCTTAACATACCTGGTCATACCACCAAAACTTTTATCATTATATTAATCAGATATAAAATCATTGACAGCACAGGTTAAGAATGATTTGACACATTGGTCTGCTCTTCGTCTCCTTTTTAGGAAGGATACATTTAATTAAAATGATTACCCTACCTAGAATTTTATACCCTCTTTTTATGTCTTTTCTTCAGTTGTCTTCAAAAGATCTTGAAGTAATAAATTAACCGATATCAAAATTTATATGGGCAGACAGGAAGCCTAAAATGAGCTGGATGTTCTACAACAACCAACAGGTAAAGGTGGATGGGCAGTGCCTAATCTTAAACTTTATGCTTGGGCAGTACAAGTGAGAATAATTATGGGTTGGATTTACACTGACCTCCTGTTGCTTCTTGGGTTGAAATAGAAGTGGATTACATGGTACCTCTGAATTACTAAATATCTTAGATGAAAAGGTTCCAGTTCCTTCTGAATGGAAGAATTTTTCTCTTATATTTTCAACTTAGCAAACTTGGTCCTAATCAAAGATTTCTTCATTATAAACAACCCTTATCTATTCTCTCCTCGCTGGTGGAACATTCCGATCATGTGTCCTAAAATGGGAGCATATGTTTTCTCATGAAAACAAGCCATATAAATCATATATATGATCTCTTCTTCAAAGGGGAATTCATGACATTTGATGAGATCATGTCTCATTTTCATATTGTACAAATAGATTTCCATAAATATTTACAAGTTAGATATTATGTTAGTGCTAGGAATGATGGACTCTCCACTGGAAATTATAACCATTTTCTGGAGATTTTTTTTTCTTTGTAGTGCAGACATTCAAAAGTTTATATCTAAATTTTACTCAATGTTATATGAGCATAGGGCAGAATAAGTTTACTGATCTTCAGAAACCTTGGAGTAAAACATTGGGTATAATATTGATTCTGTTTCATGGAAAAACATTATTAAACCACCAGTTACCACTTATGAGAAATACAGTTTTTCTTAGTGCATCAAGCTTAAATGTCACCATATATTATGTAGTGAATTAACAAACAGGTGTCACCTAACTGTATGAAGTATAAAAATAATTTTGGTACTATTTTTCATTGTCAATGTCAGGCCAGTGTTCCTGTCTAGTCTTGTGTTTTGTTCCCCATGTCCTAGTTTCTCCCTCCATGCCCATATTTGGTCCTTCCTGTTTCCTGTTCCTATTATATTTATTGATCCCAGGTGTTTCTCATCTTCCCCTTGTCAAGTCCTGTGTATTTATAGTGAGTCCAGTTCTATGTTTCTTCGTTCGGTATTAAATGTCTTCTGTGTTTGTGCTACATGTGTTCCTGCCTGCCTGTGTAAATCCCATGGATGTTTATTAAAGACTGTTTGCTTGAAGCTACTCCACGTTTCCTCATTTCTTGCTCCTTCACAGTAGCAGCTAATCGTGACAGTCTGTGGGAATGAAACAAGGTGGAACATTTTTGCCTTTTAATTTGTTAGGCACTTTCAGATATGCAAAGTAACCGTTAAAGCCTCTCCCATTGTGTATTTTTCCTCCTTCTCTGCAGGAACATAAAGACATTATTCATCCTTTGTTGATGCTGGCAAGAAAAGCCATTATGAACAAATGGGTTGGAGATAGCCATTCCCTATATAAGGGAAGGCTATCTATGATAAAGGACCATATATCCTTCGAAAAACTTAAAGGTGACATATTAGTGACACGTATCATTAAAACCATCGCCTTAGATTTGATAAACTATACTTACATATTATAGGCTACTTATATTATACATATGTAATATTATACTATATTCTACTTACAAATATTTCAATTAGAGTAGACACAATGAATTTTGTGACCTAAATGGTGTTTGGAGCACTGTGATACAGTACCTTTGTTCCTTATATGCAGATGATGCAGTTTGCATAGGCCACCCTCCAAGAAAGCAGTTGGTATGAAAGAATGTGTTCCCAGACTTAAGGCTGTAAATTTTACATGAATTTTAAATTTCATTATTGAAACAAATTACTTGGTAAAGATTTTTCACACCTGGTGTGTTGCATAGTGGTGCTGCAGAGGGGGCTTTTACCCCAAACAATGCTGTAGGTACAGATGAACATAGTACATGTGCAAATGAATGAGGACAGTATTCAAACTGTATATGAGAAAACAGAGAATGCATGTGTAGCGTATTAGAGCGAATCAGACAATTTAAGATTCGATCAGAACATTGTTGAAACACGAGGAGCCGAATTCCACAAAGAGGCCCAAGACAACATGGATGATCGTAAATCAGATCCTAACGCCAGTCAGCCTGAAGTAAGCCTAACCAACCAACTAGCAGCTTTGAACAGCTTACAACATTAACACAAAAAAACACTTAATGATAATCCCAAATCAGGAAGGAGATTGTCAATTTTGGGGCAAGAACCAAGATTAATGGTCCAAGAGACGCACAGCATGACCATCACATGTAAATCCATGATAGAAATCAGGAGCTTAAGATTTATTTGGATTGACTTCCCCCACCTAGCGGACAAGAACAAGCAGACAAGAGATTCATTCTAGACCCTTTTGACTTTTGTTCTTCACAGAACACGTCCTCATGTTCACAGAACGACACAGCAGTCCTTCACCGGCTCAGATTTCAGCGACACACCAGCACATACAAACATGTAAGTTTATGTACGTGTAATAACTCTGCCATTGCCGGTACCAAAACTGGATGTGAAAGGGAGAGGGTTGGGTGTCAGGTTAGCAACCTGTCATGATTTAAAAAAAATCAAGATGCTACAGAAACAGCAAGAATTTCAGTCAAATAAGCAAGGGCTTGGTTTTGAGTTGTATGATGTTGCTGGAGCATACTGACACCAGTGTCCAGTCCCTGAAGTCAAAAATGATCATCTCCTCAAAAAAACATCACAAAAACTGGAGCATGGAACGTACGGACCTTTTATCAAAGTGGACTATTTGCCCAAATATTATGGACTTTCGACAATTATCAGTTGGATATTGTGGGTGTCAGCAAGGTCAGATGGACAGGGAGCAGCCAAACCAACAGTGATAGCAAGACATTTTTTTAAATGGGACAAGAGGTACGTGGAGTCGGATTGATCCAGAACAAAATAACAACAAGAGCATTGGTCAGATGGAAACACATCACCGACTGGATAATTATAGCCCATTTTGCTCATGGACATGCCAAAGCAACAGTTGTGCAAGCCTAAGCACCAACAGACAGCACAAACAATGCAGCAAAAGACAAGTTCTATGAACACCTCTAAGACACCTTTGACAACGTACCAAACCTTGACTTATAGGGCACCTATTATGCAAAATCCACTTTTACATGGTGTTTGCCACAACACCAGGGTCCAAACCCTCCATCTGCTGTAGGTGAACCAAATACAACTGATAGCAGCTCTCAGTGATATGTGTCGGGTCCCCGCTTTGATAGCAATAACATTCACAATTGTTTACAGAACAAGCGGGAACCCAGTGTGCCTGTAGCTTTCTCTATTTCTGTTTTATCATGTGATAGAAAGTCTAAGGCCTTCTCAAGTCGTACGGCTGACTCATTTAATCTGCGACCTATTATGCATCAAACTAAGATTGCTGTAAAGACAGAAAGCAATGCCATCATGTTAGCATTTTTAAACATTCGTTCACTAAAAAATAAATAATTTCTAATCAACGACTTAATAACCACAAACAACCTGGATTTTACTTTTCTAAACGAAACATGGCTAGAAGACAGCTGCAGTGCAATAGTCCTCAATGAAACAGCCCCTCCTAACTTTACTTTCATGAGTGTCTGTAGGACTGTTAGGAGAGGTGGAGGTGTAGCTGCTCTATTTAAAGATGTCTATCAATGCAAGCAAGTGTCATTTGGTCAGTACTTGTCTTTTGAATATCTAGGGATTGTGCTGAAAGGTGCTCCACGCATTCTGTTTATCATTATTTACAGGCCTCCAAAATACTATCCAGCCTTTGTTGAAGAGTTCACAGAAATGTTATCAAAAGATTTTCTCAGAGTTTGACTGCTTTGCTATTGCAGGGGATTTTAATATTCACATAGATAATGCAGAAATCAAAACTTCAAAAGAAATTATAACTGTTTTAAACACTTTTGACCTGATTCAGCATGTGCATGAACCTACACACAATCGTGGACATACTTTAGATTTACTCATCAGTAGGGGTCTAAACATTTCAGCCATTGTTATTAAGGACGTAGCACTATCTGATCACTTCTGTATTTTCTTTGATATATTGATCTCTGTTACCACTGAATCTAGATCTGCCTCTGTCAGAAAGAGATACATTAACGAGAACACTGGTGTGCTATTTATGGAGGCTATAGCTTTAACTCCAAACATTTCTGCAGACTCTGTTGATCTTCAAGACGAAACTTGAAATTCACTATAGCATCTATAAAGACAGCCTTCATGCTTTCAATGTAGAACTAGCCACATCTAGACAGAGTTTCTTCTCAAACCTCATAAACAGTAACTTAAACAACACTCACACTCTTTTTGCTACTGTTGAGAGACTGAGAAACCCCGAAGTCAGATTCCCAGTGAAATGCTTTCTGACAGAAAATGCAATGAGTTTGCTTCCTTCTTTTGTGAGAAGATCAATAATATCAGGAAGGCG
>NW_015505284.1:5098-16181 GCF_001515645.1 Sinocyclocheilus grahami | reverse complement strand
TTTCCAAACTCCCTGAAAACTGCAGTTGTTAAACTTTTGAAAAAGACCAATCTTGATAACACCATATTGAGCAACTATAGATCAATATCAAATCTTCCTTTTATAGGCAAAATTATTGAAAAGGAAGTTTTTATTCAGCTGAACAAACACTTAAACTCAAATGGATACCTGGACCATTTTCAATCTGGTTTCCGACCGCATCACAGCACAGAGACAGCACTCATTAAGATAATAAATGATATTCGCTTACATTCTGATTCTGGCAAAATATCAGTGCTGGTACTACTAGATCTCAGTGCTGCATTTGACACTGTCGATCATAACATACTTCTAGAGAGACTGGAAAACTGGGTCTGCCTTTCTGGGATGGTACTCAAATGGTTCAGGTCATACTTAGAAGGGAGAGGTTATTATGTGAGTATAGGAGAGCATAAGTCTAAGTGGACGTCCATGACATGCAGAGTCCCACAAGGCTCAATTCTTGCTCCGCTCTTGTTTAGCCTGTATATGCTCCCACTAAGTCAAATAATGAAAAATAACCAAATTGGTTATCACAGCTCTGCTGAGGATACCCAGATTTACCTAGCCTTATCACCAAATGACTACAGCCCCATTGACTTCTGCGTTTGTGCTACGTGTGTTCCGGCCTGCCTGTGTAAATCCTATGGATGTTTATTAAAGACTGTTTGCTTGAAGCTACTCCACGTTTCCTCATTTCTTGCTCCTTCACAGTAGCAGCTAATCGTGACAGTCTGTGGGAATGATACAAGGTGGAACATTTTTGCCTTTTAATTTGTTAGGCACTTTCAGATATGCAAAGTAACCGTTAAAGCCTCTCCCATTGTGTATTTTTCCTCCTTCTCTGCAGGAACATAAAGACATTATCCATCCTTTGTTGATGCTGGCAAGAAAAGCCATTATGAACAAATGGGTTGGAGATAGCCATTCCCTATATAAGGGAAGGCTATCTATGATAAAGGACCATATATCCTTCGAAAAACTTAAAGGTGACATATTAGTGACACGTATCATTAAAACCATCGCCTTAGATTTTCCTCGAAGACATCGCGTGCGTGCTCCTCGCCCAAACAAACAACGCATAGATCGTGTGAATCATCGGGTGTCAGGAACCGCTGGCACGGATGTACACACTTTCTAAACGCTCCGCTAGTGCTCGCCATAGTAGGAAAAGAAATAGTCTTACTTTGCTTTTGGAATGCACGCTTCAAACAGAACGGTCAGTGAAGACGAAGAAAGTGATGATGTGCGCTACCGGCGCCTATTTTGTACTAGTTGCGACGGTAGTGACGTCATGGCTGTCGCCGGCCAAACAAGTTGGTGTTTTTTCAATGTAGGCTTCAGACACGGGTCACGACGAGGCGTTCCCCCATAGCGACCCCTAGAGGACGCAGTTCGAAGTTCCACGAAAGGGAACTATACTTACATATTATAGGCTACTTATATTATACATATGTAATATTATACTATATTCTACTTACAAATATTTCAGTTAGAGTAGACACAATGAATTGTGTGAACCTAAATGGTGTTTGGAGCACTGTGATACAGTACCTTTGTTCCTTATATGCAGATGATGCAGTTTGCATAGGCCACCCTCCAAGAAAGCAGTTGGTATGAAAGAATGTGTTCCCAGCCTTAAGGCTGTAAATTTTACATGAATTTTAAATTTCATTATTGAAACAAATTACTTGGTAAAGATTTTACCTGAGGCCCACCTGGTGTGTTGCATAGTGGTGCTGCAGTGGGGGCTTTTACCCCAAACAATGCTGTAGGTACAGATGAACATAGTACATGTACAAATGAAAGAGGACAGTGTAATGTTTCTTGACTCAACAAAGAAACAGTTTTGTATCAAACTGATTTTTATTATATTTGCAGGATGAACATACCAGCAGCTGCAACAAGAGTTACCTTCTACTTCGTGATCAACACACACTCACGGTAAGTGTAACACTACTGACACCTAGTGGTTAGCTTTAGTACTATCAAATCAAATCATCACTACATCCCCTTTCCTTTAGATGTAAAGAACAAGTTATTCCAAGTAATTATTCAAACTTATAGAATAAACAATTATTCAGCAAGTAGTGTACACTTATAAGACTTAAGACTTAATACAACATATTACAGTCTCAAAAATTATTTACATTGTGCAGTAACAATCAACATTACATTTCTTCTTTTTTTTCTTTTTTTTAAACTCAAATACTCGTTATGCTTGTGCATTATTCACAGATTAAGTCTATCAGGTGGCTTAGCTGTGCGCTTTGATCTTCGCAGTACTGATGAATGCATATCCTCAGTTGGTTCCTTGTCATCTATTACTGGAAGCATTTTAGATGTTTTGTTTGATACTGCACTGTCTGTATCCTCTGTGGAAGTATCCACTAGTACTGTCTATTTTGTTTTCATAGATGGATTTCATATGTGTAACCACACTAGCAGCAGATGTACTGGGAAGCAATGCTATCTCTGGATAGTTTGACAGGTAGTCTATCACAATCAAGTAGTTCTTTCCATCTAGGAAAAATAAGTCAGTCCCAACTTTCTGCCATGGTTCATCTGGTTGTTCACTGACAATCATTGGCTCTTTCTGTTGCTTAGCACGATGCTTCAATCATTTATTCCAGGCCAATGGATTGCAGTTCTAGCCCTCCTTTTGCATTTTTCTGCTCCAAGGTGCCCCTCATGCAGCTTTTTTAACATCTCTTGTTGCAGTGACTGAGGGATAATGATCCTGTTCTGTCTCAACAGAAGTCCTTTGACCACACTCAGCTCTGATCTGATGTTGTAGTACTTGGCACAGTCTCCTCTAGGCCATCCATCATTCAAATGTGTAATGACCTGCTGCAAACATCTGTCTTTCTCAGTTTCCACTGCAATTTGCTTAAGTTTTGTGTCTGTCCCTGGCAGGGCTTCAGCTACCATATTCACATGATGAGTTACATCAGCATCTGTGGAGCTCTCAGCTTGTTTTCCACTCTGTATTGCAGCTCTGGACAGAGCATCTGCTAGAACTATGTACTTTCCTTGAGTATAAACCAGCTCCATGTCATATATCTGCAGTCGCATCATCAATCGCTGAATTCTTGGTGACATTTGATTCAGGTTCTTTTTAATGATGGCAATTAATGGTTTGTGATCAGTCTCTGCCACAAATGTCGGTAACCCGTACACATAGCTATGAAATCTTTCCATTCCATACACCAGGCCCAAGCATTCTTTTTCTATCTGTGCGTATCGACATTCAGACGGAGTCATAATTCTTGAGGCATATGCAACTGGCCTCCAATTGTCTCCCTCCGTCTGCAATAGAACTGCACCGAGTCCATCTTTGGAAGCATCTGTAGATATCTTTGTCCTTCTCGATGGATCAAAATATGTCAGCACCGGCTCTGAGGTTAGGAGTGTTTTCAACCAGCCCCATTCTTGTTCATGATCCGCTGTCCACTTGAACTCTCCTTTGTCAGGCAACAGCTCTCTCAAATACACTGTTTTTGAAGACAAGTTTGGTATGAACTTTCCGACGAAGTTTATCATCCCCATCACTCTTAGTACAGCTTTTCTGTCTGTGGGTCTGGGCATTTTGAGTATTGCCTGTACTTTACTCTTATCTGGTTCCACACCTGCTTCTGTCAGCTTATCTCCTAGAAACGTTATTTCTTTTGCTCCAAACTGACATTTGTCAATTTCGGTCCATACTTCTGTACTCGCTGTAGGACTTCCATGAGCCTTCTGTTGTGCTGCTCCATTGTGGATCCCCACAATACTATGTCATCCACATACACACGCACACCCTCAATGCCTTCAATTATGTGTTCCATGGCTCTGTGAAATACTTCAGGAGCTGAAGAAATTCCGAACGGCATCCTCAAGAAGGAGTATCGACCGAAGGGTGTGTTAAATGTGCAATACTTTGTGCTGTCCTTATGTAATTTCAGCTGCCAAAAACCCTGAGATGCATCCAGTTTTGAAAAGAACTTTGCACCTGCCATCTCTCTTATGATTTCTTCTTGTGTCGGGATTTGATAATGTTCTTTTTGAATGTTGGCATTTAAGTCCTTTGGATCCATACACACATGTAGAGCACCATTTGTTTTTTTCACACACACCATCGAATTGACCCACTCTGTAGGCTCTTCCACTTTTTCTATGACTCCCATTGATGTCATTCTTTCCAGCTCTTGCCTCATCTTTTCACGAAGAGGTGCTGGAACCCGTCTTGGGGCATGGACTACTGGCTGTGCTTCTTTTTTCAACTGTATTTTGTAGGAGAATGGTAATTCTCCGAGCCCTTCAAAAATGTCAGGAAACTTTTCCACTATGTTCCCCACATCGTTCTGTGTTTCGCCATTATTTATTACGTACACTCTTTTCACTAGACCTAGGTCTTCACATGCATTATCTCCCAACACAGAATCATGTCCACCTGGAACAACCACGAACATGAGGTGATGTTCTTTGTTTTTCATTTTTACCTTCAGTCTGCATGCTCCTTTTGTTGGGATGCTTTGTCCATTATAAGCCTTGAGTTGTACCGTTTTCTGTTTTATACATGGCTTGATCTTCATTGCTCTGATATCATGCTCCGAAATCAGATTGACCTTTGCTCCTGTGTCTAGCTTGAGTGACACGATTACTCCGTTTATTTCCAGGGCTGTCATCCACTTGTCATGTACAACACTATTCACATCAGTCTGCTCTGTTTCTTCTTGACTGAAATCAGCCTGTTCTACCATTCCAACAAAGAATGTGTCATTGAGATTTGTTTCTTACACTGTATGTACATGCTCTTAGGCTCGGTCTTCCTTTGGAAAAGCATTGCTTGGCAAAATGATTCTGTCCTTTACATTTGGCACAGACTTTGCCATAGGCTGGACACTGCTTCGGCACGTGTTTTCTGCCACATCTCTTGCAGTTAAACAGTTCTTTCTCTTTTTGCTGTTTCACGTTACTCATTCCGCATCTCTGCATTTTCTCTGTTACTGCAGCTACAGCTGAACTGTCACTTCCATTAGTCTTTGCGGTTTCATAAAACGTTTTAGCATGCTGCATAGCTATCTCACTGGCATGACATATCCGCACTGCTTCATTCAAGGTGAGCTCTATCTCTCTCAAGAGCCTCTCCCTCACTTTTTTATCATTGATGTCAAACACAATTTGGTCACGAATCAGTGAATCTTGCAACTGTCCGAAATTGCATGTTCGTGCTTTCAACTTCAAATCTACTAAGAAACTGTCAAAATGCTCTCCTTGTTGCTGCAGACGAGACCGAAAAACATACCTTTCGAAAGTCTCATTCTTTTTCGGCGAGCAATGTGAGTCAAGCTTCTCCATTACTACGTCGTATTTGCCGTTATCTTCGGCCCACTCAAACACGAGCGTATTAAACACCTCTATAGTTTGAGGTCCCGCGACGGTGAGTAACAGTGCAATCTTACGTGCATCTGATGCTTCATCAAGGCCCATTGTTTGTAGGTAGAGCGTAAATCGTTGTTTGAACGTTCTCATTCACAATCAATATTCCCCGTCCAGTTCACAGCGTCAGGCGGTTTAACACTTTCCATGACGACTCTGTGTCTCGGTGATCATCACCACTCCTGGTACCATGTAATGTTTCTTGATTCAACAAAGAAACTGTTTGTATCAATTGTATCAAACTGATTTTTATTATATTTGCAGGATGAACATACCAGCAGCTGCAACACGAGTTAACTTCTACTTCATGATCAACACACACTCACGGTAAGTGTAACACTACTGACACCTAGTGGTTAGCTTTAGTACTATCAAATCAAATACATTCTATCACTACAGACAGTATTCAAACTGTATATGAGAAAACAGAGAATGCATGTGTAGCGTATTAGAGCGAATCAGACAATTTAAGATTCGATCAGAACATTGTTGAAACATGAGGAGCCGAATTCCACAAAGAGGCCCAAGACAACATGGATGATCATAAATCAGATCCTAACACCAGCAAGCCTGAAGTAAGCCTAACCAACCAACTAGCAGCTTTCAACAGCTTACAACATTAACACAAAAAAACACTTAATGATAATCCCAAATCAGGAAGGAGATTGTCAGTTTTGGGGCAAGAACCAAGATTAATGGTCAAAGAGACGCACAGCATGACCATCACATGTAAATCCATGATAGAAATCAGGAGCTAAAGATTTCTTTGGATTGACTTCCCCCACTTAGCGGACAAGAACCAGCAGACAAGAGATTCATTCTAGACCCTTTTGACCTTTGTTCTTCACAGAACACGTCCTCATGTTCACAGAACGACACAGCAGCCCTTCACCGGTTCAGATTTCAGCGACACACCAGCACATACAAACATGTAAGTTTATGTATGTGTAATAACTCCGCCATTGCCGGTACCAAAACTGGATGCGAAAGGGGGAGGGTTGGGTGTCAGGTTAGCAACCTGTCACGATTTTAAAAAATCAAGACGCTACAGAAACAGTAAGAAATTTCAGTCAAATAAGCAAGGGCATGGTTTTGAGTTGTATGATGTTGCTGCAGCATACTGACACCAGTGTCCATCCCTGAAGTAAAAAACGATCATCTCCTCAAAAAAACATCACAAAAACTGGCGCATGGAACATACGTACCTTATATCAAAGTGGACTATTTGCCCAAATAGTATGGACCTTCGACAATTCCCAGTGGGATATTGTGGGTGTCAGCAAGGTCAGATGGACAGGGAGCAGCCAAACCAACAGTGATAGCAAGACATTTTTGTAAATGGGACAAGAGGTACATGGAGTCGGATTGATCCAGAACAAAAGAGCAACAAAAGCATTGGTCAGATGGAAACACATCACCGACTGGATAATTATAGCCCATTTTTCTCATGGACATGCCAAAGCAACAGTTGTGCAAGCCTAAGCACCAACAGACAGCACAAACAATGCAGCAAAAGACAAGTTCTATGAACACCTCTAAGACACCTTTGACAACGTACCAAACCTTGACTTAAAGGGCACCTATAATGCAAAATCCACTTTTACATGGTCTTTGCCACAACACCAGGGTCCAAACCCTCCATCTGCTGTAGGTGAACCAAATACAACTGATAGCAGCTCTCAGTGATATGTGTCGGGTCCCCGCTTTGATAGCAGTAACATTCACAATTGTTTACAGAACAAGCAGGAACCCAGTGTGCCTGTAGCTTTCTCTATTTCTGTTTTATCACGTGATAGAAAGTCTAAGGCTTTCTCAAGTCGTACGGCTGACTCATTTAATCTGCGGCTTATTATGCATCAAACTAAGATTGCTGTAAAGACAAAAAGCAATGCCATAAAGTTACAAATTTTAAACATTTGTTCACTAAAAAATAAATCATTTCTAATCAATGACTTAATAACCACAAACAACCTGGATTTTATGTTTCTAAACGAAACATGGCTAGAAGACAGCTGCAGTGCAATAGTCCTCAATGAAACAGCCCCTCCTAACTTTACTTTCATGAGTGTCTGTAGGACTGTTAGGAGAGGTGGAGGTGTAGCTGCTCTATTTAAAGATGTCTATCAATGCAAGCAAGTGTCATTTGGTCAGTACTTGTCTTTTGAATATCTAGGGATTGTGCTGAAAGGTGCTCCACGCATTCTGTTTATCATTATTTACAGGCCTCCAAAATACTCTCCAGCCTTTGTTGAAGAGTTCACAGAAATGTTACCAATGATTTCCTCAGAGTTTGACTGTTTTGCTATTGCAGGGGATTTTAATATTCACATAGATAATGCAGAAATCAAAACTTCAAAAGAAATTATAACATGTTTTAAACATGTTTGATCTGATTTAGCATGTGCATGAACCTACACACAATCGTGGACATACTTTAGATTTACTCATCAGTAGGGGTCTAAACATTTCATCCATTGTTATTTTTTTAATAAGGACGTACCACTATCTGATCACTTCTGTATTTTCTTTGATATATTGATCTCTGTTACCACTGAATCTAGATCTGCCTCTGACAGAAAGAGATACATTAACGAGAACACTAGTGTGCTATTTATGGAGGCTATAGCTTTAACTCCAAGCATTTCTGCAGACTCTGTTGATCTTCTCCTTGATTCCTTTAACTCAAAAGTTAAGAATGTTATTGATGACATTGCTCCTGTGAATGTCAGCAAGAAGACAGGCAGACAGAAATCAGCTTGGAGAAAATCAACAGCAGTACAGAGTATGAAAAGATAATACAGAAAAGCTGAGCGGATGTGGCGGAAGACGAAACTTGAAATTCACTATAGCATCTATAAAGACAGCCTTCATGCTTTCAATGTAGAACTAGCCACAGCTAGACAGAGTTTCTTCTCAAACCTTAAACAGTAACATAAACAACACTCTTTTTGCTACTGTTGAGAGACTGAGAAACCCCGAAGTCAGATTCCCAGTGAAATGCTTTCTGACAGAAAATGCAATGAGTTTGCTTCCTTCTTTTCTGAGAAGATCAATAATATCAGAAAGGTGATTAGCACATCCTCAAGTATGCAGAGGTCAGACAGATTCGACCGCAATATCAAAAAGAAGTTACTATGTCTATTTTTGAAGCAATTGATAGCAAAATTTTGGAAGAAATAGTGCAGCACCTAAAATCGTCAACCTGCTGTCTTGACACACTTCCCACATCTTTTTTCAAAAGGGTGCTTAACTGTTTGGAAGCACATCTCTTAGAAGTGGTGAATGCTTCATTTCTTTCTGGGACGTTTCCAGACTCCCTGAAAACTGCAGTTGTTAAGCCCCTTCTGAAAAAGAGCAATCTTGATAACAACATTTTGAGCAATTACAGACCAATATCAAATCTTCCTTTTATAGGCAAAATTATTGAAAAGGAAGTTTTTATTCAGCTGAACAAACACTTAAACTCAAATGGATACCTGGACAATTTTCAATCTGGTTTCCGACCGCATCACATCACAGAGACAGCGCTCATTAAGATAATAAATTATATTCGCTTACATTCTGATTCTGGCAAAATTTCAGTGATGGTACTACTAGATCTCAGTGCTGCAGTTGACACTGTCAATCATAACATACTTCGAGAGAGACTGGAAAACTGGGTCTGGCTTTCTGGGATGGTACTCAAATGGTTCAGGTCATACTTAGAAGGGAGAGGTTATTACGTGAGTATAGGAGAGCATAAGTCTAAGTGGACGTCCATGACATGCAGAGTCCCACAAGGCTCAATTATTGTGCCGCTCTTGTTTAGACTGTATATGCTCCCACTAAGTCAAATAATGAAAAAGAACCAAATTGGTTATCACAGCTATGCTGAGGATACCCAGATTTACCTAGCCTTATCACCAAATGACTACAGCCCCATTGACTCCCTCTGCCAATGCATTGATGAAATTAACAGTTGGATGTGCTAAAATTTTCTTCAGTTAAACAAGGAGAAAACTGAAGTCATTGCATTTGGAAACAAAGATGAAGTTCTCAAGGTGACTGCATACCTTGACTCTAGGGGTCTAACAACTAAAAATCAAGTCAGGAATCTTGGTGTGATTCTGGAGACAGACCTTAGTTTCAGTAGTCATGTCAAAGCTGTAACTAAATCAGCATACTATCATCTCAAAAACATTGCAAGAATTAGAGGTTTTGTTTCCAGTCAAGACTTGGAGAAACTTGTTCATGCCTTTATCACCAGCAGGGTAGACTATTGTAAGGGCTCCTCACCGGCCTTCCCAAGAAGATCATTAGACAGCTGCAGCTCATCCAGAACGCTGCTGCCAGAATTCTGACAAGAACCAGAAAATCCACCAGTCCTCAGGTCCTTACACTGGCTTCCAGTTATATTTAGGATTGATTTTAAAGTACTTTTACTCGTTTATAAATCACTCAATAGCCTAGGACCTAAATACATGGCAGATATGTTCACTGAATATAAACCTAATAGACCACTCAGATCATTAGGATTGAGTCAGTTAGAAATACCAAGGGTTCACACAAAACAAGGGGAGTCCGTTTTTAGCTATTTTGCCGCCCGCAGTTGGAATCAGATTCCAGAAGAGATCAGATGTGCTAAAACATTAGTCACATTCAAATCTACTCAAAACTCATCTGTTTAGCTGTGCATTTATTGAATGAGCACTGTGCGATGTCCTAACTGATTGCTCTGTATTTTATGTATGTATAATAATTTTCTATTTTTAACGATCTTTTTTAATGATTATTTATTTTACTTTCTTTTATGTAAAGCACTTTGAATTACCATTGTGTACGAAATGTGCTATATAAATAAACTTGCTTTGCCTTGCCTTGCCTAAATGTGTGTTGGCAGTGTGTGAACACAACCACCCTACAATGATAAAAATCCACCCACTCTTCATTTTTAATCCCCTTTAAACCAAGTCAGTCTCACTAGGCCTGCTGTTTTGATTCTAATGCAGTTTGACGTCAGATTGCCCAGGTGAAAAAGACGTAGTATTAAATGTATTAAAAATATACTTGAAATTCAAGTAGTATGTTTATAATACATTTGTATTCCCAGCATGCTTATTTGAAGTGCAATAAAAATATATTGAATTGCAGTTTAATATATTTCTAAAAAGTATACTAGAAGTACTTTTGTATTAAATATATGCTTAGTTATACTTCTGAGAAATATGATAAACAGAAGCATACTTTTAATGTATTTATAAAAAGTATACTAGAAATACTTTGGTAATAAATATATGCTTAGTTACACTTTTAAGGAATATATACTAAACACAAGCACACATTTAGTGACTTTTTAGTGTATTTACAAAAAACATACTTATGTTACCCTTACTTAAAGTATATTTTATGTCTACTTTGTGTAAGAACATAACACAATTATTACACTTTTAGTGGGTTTTTAATGTACTTTATATTGCAGTAGGCCTGCACATTGTTATATTTTAAAAATGTATGTATTTATAATTTTAATATTTGGAAAAGTACAATATTTTGAAAAACATTTTTAACATTTACAATGTACAAACGTTTGTCAACTATTATTAAGCATTGCGATATTTAAAATATGTTGTTTAATATGTTGTTCAGTTTTACTTAAAAGGTTATG
>NW_015505284.1:1665-2451 GCF_001515645.1 Sinocyclocheilus grahami | reverse complement strand
TACTTTTGTATTAAATATATGCTTAGTTATACTTCTGAGAAATATGATAAACAGAAGCATACTTTTAATGTATTTATAAAAAGTATACTAGAAATACTTTGGTAATAAATATATGCTTAGTTACACTTTTAAGGAATATATACTAAACACAAGCACACATTTAGTGACTTTTTAGTGTATTTACAAAAAACATACTTATGTTACCCTTACTTAAAGTATATTTTATGTCTACTTTGTGTAAGAACATAACACAATTATTACACTTTTAGTGGGTTTTTAATGTACTTTATATTGCAGTAGGCCTGCACATTGTTATATTTTAAAAATGTATGTATCTTGATTGGTTCGTATGATAATGAGCTCACCCCAGAGAGCTTAGTATATAAAATATGATGTGCGTGCAAATGTCTCTTGAATGTGAATATAAGTCTAAATTTAAACAGTACTATATAGTACGGTGACGCATTGCTGCCGCACACATATTATTTTTTCCACTCAATTATGTTTAATATTTGGAAAAGTACAATATTTTGAAAAACATTTTTAACATTTACAATGTACAAACGTTTGTCAACTATTATTAAGCATTGCGATATTTAAAATATGTTGTTTAATATGTTGTTCAGTTTTACTTAAAAGGTTATGTTACTTTGGTTGATTAGGCTGTTCATTACATGATACATTAATTGTAATAAGCTAGGTGTTTATAGATTTGTTCAAGCTTGACTCCTTTATTTTCTAACATTTATTTCTGAAATTCCCACAAGGATTTCAACATCATATATG
>NW_015505284.1:425-1288 GCF_001515645.1 Sinocyclocheilus grahami | reverse complement strand
TTCAACTTTTTGAAACGTAAACATCTTTGGTGAATCTTCTTTCATCGGAGGGACATAAATCTCTCAGATTTTTATTAAAATATTTCAGCTTTTCTTTTGAAGATGAACGAAAGTCTTAGATGGTTTGGAGCATATTAAGGGTGAGTGATGACAGAATTCAAATTGTTTGGGGGAACTATGAAATTAATTAGAAAATATAGTAAAAAAATATATATTTTACCAGCTTCTGCAAGCGTGTATGGCGTCTGGCTTTTGGAACCTCACTGTGACTTCAGGTAAGATTTAATTAACGTTATTTGTCTGTGCCAGTCGTGTTTTTGACACATGTATTGGCAGAAAAAAATTAATAAAGTAAAATTAGTCATTATAACATGTACAACATTAACATTCTTTTATTTGCAAAATGAAGTTGTTTATTTATTAATTTATGATTTCCTGAACAATTTGGCTTCATTGTAATGAGGTTAATGATCTTTGAAAAACCATTAATTCTGAGTATGGGTCACCATACTTGGCCACATATCACGTCACATTTTTTTTAATGATCTTTGAAAAACCATGATTATGAACATACAATTACTTTGTCTTGAGCTGATTATGCAACTGTGGTAGTGTTCGTTGATTAGTGTTTATATTTGTTCAAGCTTGACAACCTTATCGCCTTTATTTTCTAATATATATTTCTCATTACAGATAAGAACAAAGATTAAATTGTAAGAAGGGTTGCTTATATGAGAGCATACAGTACATCTGAAACTGCTGAGGCTGGGAAGGTTTTTGACTATATTACCGACCAGGTACATTGTTCTCAGCATACTGTCGTTCTTAAATAGAAAACAAATCATCAATCATCATTTGCTTTT
>NW_015505284.1:0-224 GCF_001515645.1 Sinocyclocheilus grahami | reverse complement strand
TTAGAGCCTCCTGAAGACTGGTGATTTCCTTCTGTCGCACCATTCTGTGAGGTTCTTTGCATCCGTTCTGTACTTTCTCTCGTTGAGCAGGTGTCAGTCCTCTGTAGAACTCTTGTGACTTGCAGTTTCAGCTCATTTACCTCCTGTCTGAGGCCCTTGAGTGTGTGGGCCGAGGAGAAGATGATGCTGGTCAGGTCCTGGTGGTTCAGGCTGGGTGTCAGGTG
>NW_015505283.1:1686075-1687098 GCF_001515645.1 Sinocyclocheilus grahami | reverse complement strand
ACACACACACACACACCAAAAACAAACAACAACAAGTATATTTAGGATATATATAAAATGCTATATGCTAAATTAACCGTAGCAAGTCAAAGTAGTTAGCTATTTTATTCCAAAAAATGTTGAATATAATTTCCATCATTTCCACTACAGAATGTTATAAAACACATACATTTGATTTACATGTATTCATGTATAATGCATGCATTCACACTTTTGGTACACAAATTAAAGTATTGAGAGTTTTAAAAAAGCTTTTATTCCAAATGTTTTATTCCAAGTGAACGGTCTTAATAAAGCAAGGGTACTATTTAACTGTTGAATACTTTTTCCCAAACAGATCTCACAATAGACTGCCGCTTAATTAGTCCTCGCCATGGCGACGGTTGTGATGGAGCAGATTGGGCGGCTGTTCATCAACGCACAGCAGCTTCGCCAAATCCCCCGTTTCCTGGAGTCAGCCTTTCCTAAACTGCCTTGTACTGTGATGGTGAGCGATGTGCCGTGGGTTTTCCGTGAGTCGCATGTATTCACGGGCTACAGGCCGCCTGACCAGAACTGGCGCTACTACTTCCTCACTATGTTCCAGAGGCATAATGAGTCTGTAAATGTGTGGACACACCTGCTGGCCTCCCTCATTATCTTAGTCAAATTTCAGGAGCTGTCAGAAACCGTGGACTTCCTGCGAGACCCGCACGCCCAGCCACTATTCATCCTGCTCCTTGCTGCCTTCACCTACCTGGGCTGCAGCGCGCTTGCCCACCTGCTCTCGGCCAAGTCTGAGCTCTCCCACTACACGTTTTATTTTTTGGACTACGTTGGCGTAGCCGTATACCAGTATGGCAGTGCCCTGGCCCACTTCTATTACGTCATCGAACAAGAATGGCACACTCAAGTGCGAAGTTTTTTCTTGCCAGCCGCGGCCTTCCTGGCCTGGCTGTCCTGTACGGGCTGCTGCTATGGCAAGTACGCCAGCCCAAGCTTGCCCAAATTCATTCACAAGCTATTCCAAGTGGTTCCCTCGGG
>NW_015505283.1:1679345-1684908 GCF_001515645.1 Sinocyclocheilus grahami | reverse complement strand
TGCTAGCACCATGTGCTATGGTTTGAATTACAGGGATGCAAACAGCAAGTAAAATGTCAGTAAATAAAGTTACCATGCCATCAGACCAGTGCAATTAGCTAAATGTGGAGCTCAGGTGGACTTAAATTCACAAGTGTTTTAAATCATGACTGAAATATTGCAAAGGAATACCTTACTGAGAGATGACTGATTAATAATAAAAAATTTTAATGAATCCGATCAAATTCCCCACTCTGCAGTGCATTTAGACAACAATTTTCTGTTTTGGCTACTATTACCTCAGTAAACCAATGCAAATTAGTGTCAAATTGACCACTGACTTGCCTTACAGTGTGTCCGACCCGTCCAGTGCCACGTTGAGGTTAGTTCATGATTACTTGCGAATTGCAATCGATTGGCTTTGCACTGCCAGTGCACACTTCCCTTTTTGATGTAAAAAGTATAGCCTGTGAAGAGGGGTGAAATACCAGATGTTATGAAAAGGACAGTAGGCAGGATGTGATGTCACTGGATTGCAGTATAGTCAGATTGAAAGATTTCAGATGTAGCCCTGGCTGATTATTAATTTGACAAAAATGAGAACTCTGCGTGTTCTTTATGCTTCAAAGTTATTAGAAAGTTGCTCCATGCCATCAACACTCTTTGTTTGGAAAATTTTAAAGGGAAAGTTCATTCAAAAATGAAAACCCATTATTTACTCATTTTCATGTTTTCCAAATCAGAATGCCATTTTGAAGATTGCTCTTACTGTTGCCCATACTATGAAAGTCACTGGGGTTCAAAATAACTTTTGATTCCTTCATTTAATTTGAATCAAACAATGTTTTTTTTATAAATAACAGCAGAATATTCATTTTTGGGTGAACTATCCCAGCCAAAGAGGCTTTTGAGAAATATTGAATTATGTCCATTATAGCTATGATGTCTCCATTTGTCATGAAGATGCTCCTTTTGTACGCAAGGGCTATAACTATGGCCTTTACCTTTACTCATACCCTGATATGAATGCCTTTGTGTGTTCTGTGCATATGTGGATTTTTCTAATTAGAAGTTCAGCACTTTATTTATAAGAACAGTCTGAGCATCAAAACTAATGTGTTAAATGTATATTCTAATGTGCCTGACTACATGCATGCGTCCTTGTGTAAGTATGCATACAGGTGCTTGTCGTGTGTGTGTGTGTGTGTGCATTTTTGAATGTTTATGTATACCTGTGTGAGATGGCTACTGATGAGAAAGGATATGAAGGTTGTGAATGATCGTGAAATGCATTTAGCTCTTGTATCATGAATTGTGTAGCTCCTCTTGTCTTAGCCCTTGTTCATAAACCAACACATATCCATCAGATTGAAGGTGGAAGGATGACTTATTTTCCCATTGAAGTGATTCATAATCCCTTGAGATGAATATTGTGTCACTAGGCTATTGCTGCATTAACCAGAAAAGCGTCTGTGCGATGTAGCATAAAAGCTGGTTTATGATCCAGTTCCAGAAAAACAAATTGTTGCTGTGGTATGAGCCGTTTGAGAAGTAGCAAATAAGCGAAGTCATGATAAGCGGTGACCAGCATTTATTTTTGCAACCAGGAACACATGGAGAAGAAAAATGGGCTGTTCACGCAGAACGCATTTTTGCGTTTCAAAACGCAAGACGCTTGGTAATGGAATGGAAAAAAAAAACTGCAAGGACTAGAAATACTTTTTTTTAAAAGCTTAACTTTAGCACTGCATTTTAAAAATGCTGTGTTGTGCCCATTTATCACGTTTATAAAGAAAAGCAATACAGTGGAATACAGAATGCATTTTGTCCGTTCAAAATCATGAGACACTGGGCAGTGAAATGGAAAAAAGAGAAAGGCCTAGAGACTTTTAAGTTGACTTTTAAGTTGCACATGTCTAGCGCATGTTTACATAGAACAATAACGGAAAAGTAGCGCAGTGGAATGCGAAAACGCATTCTGTACAAGCATGTTTTTAGGTTTGGAAATGATGCAGGGCAGTGGATTAAAAAAAAGAGTAAGGTCTAGAGTGGCATTTTTTCAAAGTTAACCTAAACTTTAGCACTGCGTAGTTAGAACGTAGTATTATGCGCAAGATGCTGCAAAAGACGCAAGATGTAGCGTGTATTTAGCGTGGAATGTAAAAACGTGTTCTATGTGAATGGCCCTCCAGTTTTATCAGCACCAGCGGACAACAATGATGTCAAAGATTGATGATGTCATCAAGGACTAGAACCGATGAAGTGACTGAAATGTTGTCAGTTGGCTCATTATGATGACTTACAAGGCAAATATATCAGAAAATTATTGCATAGTGGGTGCTTTATTTAATGAAAGACCATATTGATTACAATTATTTTATAATATTAATTACATACTGTATATATTAAACGTAAACTATTAACAGAATATGTTGTTTTTACTGCTGTACCACAGTTTAAGAAATGAACAGACCATTTGAAATCACATAGTAGATAGTGAACAGGGGGCTGCCAAGAGTTGATGTCACTGAGAAAGAAAACAGATGAGGTCATCTCCTGGCAGTACTGGGATTTGACCTAAAGCCTCAATTCCCGTAATGCTCAAGTAGAATCTTAAGAAACTCTGTAAATGATTTCTGCTAAACTGTAAAGTGTCTCCTTCTCAGATTCTGTACTAATCTACTCACCTCGGAGACACTTACAGAATCTTTTCTATTTTAAACATGATCATGTTTAGAGTTTGTTTTAACAATTGTGTTTCTTTTTGTATTGCACTTAAAGAGGAAGGACTGCTCAGAAAGTTACTTGAGAACCTCTTGATTTTTATTTTTTTTTGGACTGTACTCAACCACGAACCCTTGCACGGAGCTGAACTAACACTCATGTTCTGCTGCAGTGCAGAACAGGAACAATAAAGACTGGTGATAACCTAAACTATACCGTTGTGTGTGGAAATGACTGTGTTGATGTACTATGGTATTTAAGTGAATAAACAGCTGTAAGTCCCACTTTCCACTTCACGTCATTGTGTTTCCTGTCTAGACAGACAAGGTAAAACAATGTATAGAATAACAAAACATCAGTTTATGCATGCACACACTAACAAGTGAGTAACAATCTGTTATTGTGAACAATAAAGCTATTGTAATCCATTCAATGCACCACTACAGCAACTGTCACGGCGTCAAATGAAGTGATAAAACAACATGTCAGATCATTTCAAAGGCTAGTTCGCTAATTCTCTCATCATTCACTTGGAACTACATGACAGTGTGTAAACAAACGCTGACAGAATTTTATCATGTTTTGTGTCTGCATATGAATTTCTAGTGAATCTAGCAAACTACAGTCTGTCTAATAGAAGCTTATTCCATAATGTATGGATGCAATAAATCCGTACCCTTTAGGACGGCATATATGCCAGTTATGGTATTTTATCTAATTTTCTAATTGATAGATGTCTCTCTACAATGCTGAGCCTATTAATATTGTTTGTTTTATTATACTTCTAACTGTAAAGAAGTTTGGCAGCATAATTTAACAAGTTTCCGCAACAAAATTGACTTCGCCCAAGGGCCTTTTTTCTTCTACAAATAACCATATTCCAGAAAATATATAGTTCACTGAAGTATTTATTTATTATTCATTTATTTATTTAGGTCTATTTAATTAAAAACTTGTACAGTGCTATGACAGTTTGAAACTTAACACGCAATTAAGTAGTTTACCAGTCAAGGACTTCCATATGGTTTCATTTATGAAAATAACAGATTAGAAATCAAAAATGTTTAGGAATTTAAAGGTGACATGTTAACAATACGCCTAAGATTTCATTTACTCAAGACCATAATGAGATAAATTCTCAGGTAGTTAATTATTATATATTTTATTTATAATTTCAAACTGTTAAGGCCGTAATTTGAATTGTTGAACATTTATATTATAAAGTACGCAAAAGATCCAATACTGGGTAGCATCATCATCTGTGATAATGGGCAATGTTCAATTTTAAATCAGTAATGTTTTGAACTGTATTCCATCATTTCCCAATAAAAGTGTGCTGGAAATAATAGCTCTTTAATGTCTAGGCTAGCTAAGAAAAAATAAATAAAACAAAAGAAGTTTAGTATGAGAATTTTGTGACATCTTGAGTCATATATGATACTCATCTGTTAAATGGTTCAACATCATAATCTCATTCGTCATCAAACCTTCTCATCATCATCTTGTTCATCATCATTATCATCATCTTAATGGCGCTCTGCGCTTTGTTAATTAGCAACAGAACTCTGTAAAAGCACATGCATCTGCCACAAGATGGCAGTGTGGTCAAAGACAACAATGAACAACAGTGTTTTTGTAAGCTGAATGATGTAGCACAATCCTTTTAAGCCATTTATCATCACAGCACACTTATGTAAAACAGCATTTCTATACTTCAAAACATTCATTGTGTTACCTACAAACTGAGGTTCTCACCTGCTTCTGCCAATTTTAACGTGCACATATTCTAGAGTGGTTTGTTATTCTCTTTCTTGTGGAAATGTTGGCTATGAGTCACGTCTTAACATCAGACCTCTCTAGAAAAGTGCATGCCTTTGACACGCAGCATTCAAGGCTCTGATCACATTCATCTGGGCTCCAAGGTCCACTGCAAGTCTGAGGGCTATTGACAGCATGTCAGATGAATCGAGGGCTCTATCTCACACTTTATATCTTTCTTAGATTTAATATATGCTCTATAAAGAACGCTTTGTTCCTTTCCACTCGGTTTCTGTTTGGGTTCCCTCGCCCCCTCTTTCTTTCACCAAATCCTGAAGACAAAGGCATGCTTGTCTATCCACTGCTTAATATTCTGAAATGCTGATTCTTAGCTGTCACTTTGCCTTCAGCACTGCAAAACATAATAAAATAATAAAATAAATTGATCAAAAATCTCTCTGTGATGCTATAATCTGGAAATCTGTCTAAAACAGAATTGTGTCATTTCATTTTAACATGTCATTCTTGCATCAGAATTGTGGTGGACAGGAAAAGCTTTCATCTTCAAGGCTCGAAAAATATCTTTCTCAACCGTGACCCGTTCAGTATAGTATAAACTGATTCTGGGCTCCTTTATCATCTTATACATCCAGTCTCTGTAGATTAACTTCCCGACGGGTTACACAGGGGTTTGAGTAATGTGAGGTAGGAAAGCTCTGATGACTGAGGGATTGTGGGAGTGATGTTCAGAGGTCAGTCGTAGTGGGCTGACTCATGTTGATGAGGAGTTGACTTTTCTGCACTGTAAAAATACTGTGCAACCCGCTAAAATGGAAAACCTATGTTTTTAAGTGGTGCCAAAGCTACAACCTGTACTGATATGGTTAGTACACTTCTTAAACCACTTTCAATTTAACTACTGATTAAGAAAATAAAGCTAAAACTCTGAAAACTTGGAAAATCACATATAAATGACAAATATTTTTGTCTAATTAAATGAATAGAAACAAATCAATTCATACTGTCATGTTTTATATATATAGTATATATACAGTATATATATATATATATATATATATATATATATATATATATACACACA
>NW_015505283.1:1616327-1678899 GCF_001515645.1 Sinocyclocheilus grahami | reverse complement strand
TCACATATTTACTTTTTCATTTTTTTTATTATTTTGTGTTTGAAAATAGCACATTTAGCTGCAACTACAAAGTCTCTAATAGGCTGTTTAATATCAGGTTTCTTTGTGAACACTTACCCCATATATGCATGACATGCACTAGTATTATTTACTTTTACATACTATTAAAAGTAGTATTATTCATATTTGTTTACATTTTCAGTTTGTTTTAGTAATTTTATTACATGCTTTTGTCTTTTTTATTTTTTTTCTTAAATATTTCTATTTAGTATTATTTGTATTTAAGTTTTAGTAATTTTAGTGCTTCAACAAACTTTATTTATTTTATTTTATTTTATAATGAATGATTTTTAATAGATTTAGCTTTAGTTTTAGTGGACAATAATAACATGCACTGCTATTAATGCATGTTCAATGTTTTTTTTTTTTTTAATAATTTTATTATTATTCATTTTTTAATTACATGGAAAAAATAAAACAGTGAATATGTTTAATAACTTTTTTGTAGCCAAGTATTTAAGGTATGTGTCAATGCAGAAACTAACTTTCTAAATTACCCCACGCTGGGAAATAATCACTAAAGTAAAAAGTATATTAATTAGATTAAACAGTTTAAATCCTTAATATAAAATATATTTAAAAATTGATGAATAATAAATTCAGACATTGATGTGTAGACAGCACTGAACTCATACACACACACACACACACACACACACACACACACACACACACACACACACACACACTCTAGTCAGACTTTTCAATCACAGAAAAAGAGTCTAAATTGCTACATAAACAGACTCCCTGTAGAGGTAATGAAAAGGTAAAAAGGTAAGAGCAATTACATCTTTGTCATGTTCTCCTACACAGATTAGCCAACTGGACCAGTGCTGCTGACAAACATTAGACTGGTATCCATGGTAACGCCATTGTGTGTTTGTTCATGTGTCATCACTTCCTTTTTCCTCACATAGAAGCCGTATGTAATGCCATATGAGAGCCATATAGGAGTGAGAGTGTATTCACAGAAGAGCTATATTTTCCAGCAAATCCATCCGAGGAAATCACTGAAACTTAAAGTGTAAATTAGCTCCTGCCGTATATCTGTGCACTGATGAATTCTCTCTGTTTTAGTATATGGTTAGAGGGCTCTAAATCATACAGGCGAGATGGGCATAATCACCTTGCCAGCTGCTTTCCTGTCTTCTAACTATCAATTCCCTCTCTTGTCTCCATCAATTTTCCTCTCGAAATGTCCTCTTAGTTCACTACCCCCCCGTTCCTACCTCTGTCCGAGGAGCCTTGGCTATCTTCATTCACAGCTCCCTTTCTAAATGTTCCATTTGGTCTGTCAGACAATGATTTGGATCAAGGTTGGCGAGGTAATATCAAGAGGCTTGCATCTCCTATCGTGTGGCGTAATTAAAGATCGCTCTAGCTCTTTCTTCAGAGTTATTAAATCGCAGGACCCTTCACCGTGACAGCCACCTCTCCTCTGGCTTTTCTACCACGTGCCTGCCTCTCGCCTTAGATTAGGCCTCTTCCTCCCTTTGTCGTTGCTTCGTGTCCCACCTTTTCATTTTCTCGCTGAGAAAAGCACAAAAGCAGAAATCAATATATTCTTCAGAGCTAATCCGCTCAAGCATAGAAGAAATAAGAAACCTGAAGAGACTCGACGTATGTTGAGGAATGCAGCTCACACACGTCGTGAGAGGCCCTCAGGCTCAACATGATACAAACTTGTGCTTCTTAACACTTCAATGTGCCTGAGGCTAGTGCTTAATCCACAGGGCATAAGGCTGTAATGATAAACTGGCAGAGGTTTAGGAGGTCTTCAAAGTTTTAGAGCCCACCAGACTTGAGATATAAATGAACTGACTTACATTACTAAGGCACTGAATGGCTTAATATAATGGGACTCATTCAAGAACCGTAAAGCAGAAATTAAGCAGAGGTGATACATCAATAGCACTGCACCTAAATTAGGATAAAGAACTAGCTAATGTTTAGGGTCAGTATGTTTTTTTTTCTTTTTGCATGAAATAAATACTTGATTAAACTTATCAAAAGTGACAGTAAAGACATGTAGAATGCTAGGAAAAAAATCATGGTTTCCACAAAATATTAATCAGCACAACTGTTTTTAACATTGATAACAAAAGGAAAGTTTCTTAGCAAATCAGCATATTAGAATGATTTCGTAAGAATCATGTGACACTAAAAACTGCGGTAATGACTGCTGAAAATACACCTTTGGCATCACAGAAATAAATTAAACTTATATAGACTATATTGAAAATATATTAAAATAAAAAACTGTTAAAAAAAATTATAAAAGTTGTTGTAAATTGTAATAAAATTTCACAATACTACTGTTTTACTGTATTTTTGAACAAATAAATGCATCCTTGGTGAGAAGAGACTTCTTTCAAAAATAGAAAAAAATCCAACCCTGTCTTATAATATGATGATTTTGTATGAATTTATGGTATGTGATTTGTACAGAAACTAACTATTTTTAGAAAAATTAAAAATAAAAATAGAAAAAAGATAAGCATGAAGGTCCAATCTGAAACTCATGCAGAAACATTCAAATCAGATACAAATTCAAATTCAAATTCATAAAAATTAGCCACCAATTCGCCAAAACATTAAATAGTTATGAATTGCCATTAGAGTGTATTGACAAAACCATAATATAATACATTCTATATGAATATAATACATTCTATATATTTTATAGAATAAAATATAGGTGCAATATATATCTTTTTAGAGGTATCATGTGCATAATTACTCTGGGATAGGTTCAACATAAAAATGCTGTCAGTCACTGAATGTTGTGAATAACCTTTATATGAAGATGTTTGATTGTGTAATTACTAACAGTAGGCACTCATTTAGAATAATTTGAACTCAAGTGTGAGAACCTATTTTGTTATTTTGTGGCCATTCACATGTAATTTGTAAGCAATTATTTGTGATTGAGACCTAATGGCTGTAGACCACAAGGAAGTGCCAGCATTATCCACTCGTATAAAATGAATCACTAAAAAAGGTGAAGAAAATGTGTGAACGCTAAAGACTTGGGGGAATCATGTAATGCAGTTTTCACCCATTTAACAGTTGGTGGAGATTTAGGATCCATGGCAGAATCAATGCCGAGAGGATAAAGTGCTTTCGTTGTCCACACAGCCTGAAGATCAGTGTAAACATTACGGGCATTTAGCCGTCTAATGATTGTGCGAGGGGATGTATTTTAGCTCAGCGCTGAGAGGTGCTCCATCTTGCTTGACTTAAATGACATGGATGGCCTCATTAAGACAGAGTAATGGCTTCATGGCAGAGGGCATGTGCTGAGATGTTATTCTTTCCAATTATCGCTTTCAGTAACAGAAGATTTTAAAATGAACATTCCTGTCTGAAAACAGGAACAGGTTAGATCCAGCATTGCCCTCACCGTTTCATTTCTGGAGGTAATCAAAAGGCAGACTGCCTTTGTGTAGCGGTGAGCGGATATGATCAATATTAGAATATGAGGTCACTTGTCTCCAGTGGACTAATGATGCATTCAGCAGCTACTCCATCCTCTGCTGTACGCTTTACATCATACGGCCCATATGTTACACATTTCACATGCTATTTTAATAAACAACCAAACAAATTATAACAATGTACCATGCTTTACAAAATAAGTTCATATTATCACAAAACAGTGTGGGCTACACTTTAACATGAACTCTAACTGTGGAAGATAATGCAAGGAAAAATATTTTTTGACCTTCTGAACTATAAAAAAGCCTGCATGCAGGCAATTTTGTTAATCCTAGGTTGAATTTCACATAAGGTTTCATTCTGAAGTGCCTTGTGGATAGCAGCATCTTACAGAATATCAGACCTGAAATTAAATGAAGAAATACGTATAAAAATAAAACAATACACTGTCTTGCTATCTGAAGGACTAATGAAATGTGATAAAAACTGAGATTTATTAAGCTGTTATTATACATTAATCATTCTGAAATGTTGGAATAATTATGTTTTTTTAACAATTAAGTCTCTTATGCTCACCAAGGCTGTATTTGTTTGTTAAAACTAATATTATATCAATATGTTAGAATGATTTCTGAAGGATCATGTGACACTGAAGAGCAGAGTAATGGCTGCTGAAACTTCAGCTATACATAACATGTTAAAGTATATTACAAAATAAATAATAATTATTTTAAATGACAAAAATAAATTTTTAAAAATGACAATACCATTCAAAAATATTAACGTTTTTACTGCGTTTTTTGATCAAATACATACTGCCTTGGCGAGCATAAGAGAATACTAAAACAGTACAAATATGAATTATTCCAAACTTTTGACAGGTAGCTGAAATGACTTGTACAGCCAATTAAATTATACATAACATAAAATTATATTATACTCCCCCCCCCCCCCCTCCCCTCTTGGTATTTTTATTTATTTGTGCCAATTATTGACATTTCAACTTTAGGTAATCATTGGTCATTATCTAAGCCAAAATTCTGCATAGACATTGGATCATTACAGAGGCATTTGTATAAAGTGATGACGAACAAAAAAGCAGGTCCAATATTTCTCAGCCAAAGTTTTGAGACAATGAGATTAATGGGGTGATAGGTGGTACATATCCATTTACTAATCAAATATTCCAAACCTCAAGAGAGCCCTGTGGAGGGGTGCAATCATCAATTATCATCAGATTCAAAGAAACTACGAATTCCAACTCCCATCTCTGCCCACCCCAAAGCAACACGAGAACTCAAGATTAATTAAAGCACTTAGAAAGTAGGACACCGACCCACTGAAGATATATTTGCCAATTTTGCGAACAACATTAAAATACATTGGAATACATTTTTAGGCTAAACCTAAATGAAACCAATAGATTGGCTAGAAGGATTGCAGGAGGATTTAGAGAATTACCATACTAAACAGAACCTCGGGCAGAATTTGCTCTCGGGTCACTTTTATTTATGCATGGCCTTGTGTAATCACCCATTTCTGAGGTAAGTTCATGGAAGAAGTGCTCTGAGGTAAGCTGACAGGAACTGATATCTGTTTTTACGGCCCGCGGCGCATTGCAGGCTGTTTCATCTGTGTTTACATGGCACACGTATCGACTAGATCACATTCATTTTGACGAGATGGCACAGATTGCAAAAAGGCACTTGAAACAACTCAAAATTATGCCTACATAAAACCGTAAATAAGCACTTGGAAAAATCAGAGTAAACAGACCCATGAAAGGACCTGTTCACAGCACAGACCGCACTTATGTCTTTTTTGGTTTGAGCTCTTCAGCACCTCTGCTTGTTTGGCTATTCCACCAGCCCAGCTAATCAGCCACTCTGCCTCCTGATCAGGCCAATTCATCATGGGAAAGATGAGAGCCGGCTTGGAAAAGGTTGAGAAGGAGGTGAGACACGTACAAATCTATGTGAAGGTCACCGACATGCCAAACATCTAAACAGAAAGAGGAAAATGAATTAGCTATGTCTTGCTGCCACAAAATCTTTTCCTGTGAAAATAATCAAATGCAAATTTAAAACAACAGCAACAAGTGAAAACAGTTTCTGTTTTCCCAATCCACTTCAGACTGATCTTTGAGAATATTTTTTACACAAAACATTTATTGTGGTTGCTAGCTCTTCTAATTTGATTGGCTGAGTGCCGTTCCTACTGATATTTAAGATTCAAAATCACAGCTTACATTCTAGTACAACAGCACTCTTGCTCCTGTAATATTTCTTAATTGACCTTAAAGGCTTGAAGGTCTAATTGTGTTGAGATGTTTTTAATGGAGTTTTGTTTAGCTAGTCATCAAAAGCACATTAAACGTCAGGCAGAGTTCAATTGTTTGGATTTCTTGTGATTCAAAGACTTTTCACTCATCCGTAATGCTTCACCAACTGCGAATTCAATAAATGCTTGTGCCACTTTTGTACACCGTATATATCAGTACAAAAACCTGCATCTTACTCACTATATACTAACTTCTAACTGGGCATCTAGCAGACAGCATGTGCAAATAAACAGCACCCACAAATCATTTTAAGTTAATAATATATTAATGTGCTGAATGTACGTATGTCACATGTTAGACTACAGGTTTAACTGTCTTGGCTGTGGAAAATACTGTTGGCTGCACAGATTCTGCAACACTGCAAAGCGCTGACATGAAAAATGACATGGCCTATAATGTATCTCACTGTCTGTCAAAACACATACACATATGCAGGTACAAACAATAGTCTATGATATTGACAGTGACAGAATCAATGCAATGCAATGCCTTGCTTGTAAGCAAACACACCTCTTGTAAGAAAAAAATACACACGTGCACACACAATGTTCAGACGCAGTCACAGACTGTGGCATTATAGAGTATCAGACACTCAACAGGCAAAATTCATAAAACTCTCATAAAACATTTATTGAAACATTCAGAAAACAGCTATTCATATCTGACTGTCCCTGGCTATAAATGGCATAAAAATGCACTTATTTACACCAGCTCCATCCTAGAAGTACATATACATATTGAAAACCAAAGTGTAACCTAACTAATTGTATCATAGCTAATAAACTGTAGTGTTAATTACAATAGCAGCTACATTTGTACTTTGTCTGAAGATGCCACTGTTATAGAGGGATACCAGAGAGCAACTCTATCACATTTATATTTCACTCGTCTCCTATGCTTGCTCAAACTTCATAGTCAGGGCTCCATATATATATAAAGAAGTCAGTCAAAAACATTCAAAAAAGTCCTGAACTTGCTCATGAGGGTAATTTCAGTCAGACCCATTTAGTGAGTGAATCATTCAGATCAGTTACTGAGTTCACAACTTACTCACTCACTGTCCCTGGAGTAATTTTTCGGTTTTGTCCTATTCAAAATTAATTGGCGACCGATACTGTAATATAAGGCTATACATTTGACATTGTATAGTTACATATATATTCACAACAGAGTTCTAAATATATTTCATGGTATTTTATAATAAATTAATGATATTTTATATAAAAATAACTTGTATCAGGACCAATAATAAGGTGGAATAGATTGTAAGAAAAATGTAGTTTGGGAGATATCTTGGAATTACAATCAACATAACATTTTATGCACTCAATGAACTTCTCAACAATCTTTATACAGAAATTCTGTAATTTTCCAAAATTAGGTAATTTGGTTCCCAAATGGCTCCCTCATTAATCTAAAAGTCTAAGATCTTTACAGAATCTCCATAAAAACACACACTCGCCTACTAGTGAGAGGTTTTCTGGTTACACTCTACTTCCAACTTTCCTTAAGTACCTAAACAACAGTGGAGACATAAATTAAAAACATGAATTTACATTATAATTTACACACCTTATCTGCACTCAGTCCCCAGGAAAATTACACCCTCAACAGCAGGAGAGAGTTTCCTTAAACTCTCTAATCTTCATTATGGTCTACTCTGAAGCAATGAGACCATTTTCATATGATAACAAACCTGAATGAGGAAATCACAGATGTGTTTTCCTGCAGCCCTCACTCAGTGGGGTCTGAAACTAAATGAAGGTATGTTAATTTGCTGGATGTGAGCTTGTTTCCTGTGAATTCAAAGCCTTACAGCCTTTCAAGTGATTCAATTTTGTAGCTTGTGAAGTGGACTGTTATGATAGTCAGAAAGTACTGTAAATCAGGTTAATGACTCTGAAAAACGGTAACAATAGTGGTTTCATACAGAGTAAAATGCGCTCTCATCAACGACCCTCTTCAGAGTACTACATTCTCCCATTACCTGATGTTATCACAAAAGGAAAGGGGAGGGAATAAAAAAAAGAAGGAATCGTTTGTAATCTCTGGCAAACAAAGCACATAATGTGCTGAATGTATCTTGACAAAATCTAAATGAAAGTGTCTGTGAGAAAACAAGGAAATTGAGGGGTCTAGCTGCTGAAGTTTGAAATCAGCTTGGTGGATTGACAGAGGGATAGATAGATTGAGCCAGAGCTGACACCTTCACAACAGAGTACAAATCAAGAGAAGCAGGACTCACAGATAATTGATAACAACTGAGTTAAATGCAGATAACATGGCTAAATGTGGATTTTGAAAGTCACATTCCCCTGTTTCTGTTCGCTTACCTATATAAATGTCAATATGCCAAATGCCAAACTATTTCTAAAATGGCAACCAAATTTCTGTTATTGTAATAGGGTCACCAGCGAGCGAACCCTGCTCTTTTAAAAAGATTGCATGCCCTGAATCTGACATATAATAAAAATATGAAGTTATAGAAATTGCATATTAGAACAGCAGAACAATGCTTCTATTTCCAACATGACATGTTATTTCTATGCTTTCCAAATCAATAGCTGTAAAGTCAACATTAATTGCCGCAATGTGACATATTTTTGATTGAAATTAAATAATCATGCGGACATTTTGAAAAGTGGATGTGCCATGTAGTACCAGTATTATGAATACTGTAGGTTTATTCTCTATTGATATATATTGGTTAATATTATCCAAATGCATGCATTACAAGTGATGTAAGTGAGAACAGAAAGTAGTTTGAGAGAAAGAACAAGTTGGGATGTTCATACTTGGCAGGTTTGGTTCCACCTGACAAGCTGACCCACCTTTTCAGGAGTCCAAATGAACTCTAGTGTGGTTTATGATACATGATCGCAACACGGACCAAAGACATCTAAACGAACCAAAAACAGGACGTGATGTCACAAGATGCACTCTAAAAAAAACAAAATGCTGAAGCGTATTTACAGCATATTTGCTCAATACAGATTGGTACAGGCATCTGAACCATTGTCTCCTTGCAGCAGATCTCCATGTGTGAATCAGTCAGAGGAATTCCTACTGCTGTTTTGACATCTTTTAACACAACTATTAGTGAGCTATAAACTGGCAAAAATACCATATGTATAGATGTACACACATCTAGTGCATTTAACCCAGCACACAGCATTGTTTTGGGTGTTCAGTTAATTTGCAAATTACAGTGTGAACACTAAGCAAACCAGAACACATCAGTTTCTTATTTTGGTGGAGACTAGAACCATGAGAACTGAACTACTTCCAGTGTAAACACACCCTTAGTGCATTCGGATTGATTTGGTTAACAACTTGTTTTTTTCTTTGTATAAATGCACACTCATGAATTCTATACAAAAGAGGAACATGCATTAACAAAAATTTGAAATGGTCAAATTTGATGTCGTTGATTGTATGCATCTTTCTTTAAAGTGCCTCTGGCATTTTACACAATGACATTTTCCCAGGCAATACCATAAAAGTGCCTTAATGCCAATGAGACATCTCCACTCTTTATGGGGGCTTAAAGCCAGAAAAAGACACTCTATCTTCAACATTCTACGATTTCTGTCTCTCAAGGGCCCTCTAAATTGCAATTAGGCTGCTTTTCCCATATGCTTTTCCACACTAAAAAGCCAATTTCTATTCTTTCTTTTTAGATGAAAGTGTTGAACGCAGACAACCTACTGTATTAGAAAGCTCCGCCTGCTGGCGTGATTCGCTTTCAGTTCACTCAAGCCTAAATAAACTCATTAAAAGGGGTTGCCGAATATGCTAGAGGGAATATTTGTAGTATTAATCAGTGTCATGTTGAAGTAGACTTGATGGCTTGCTACACACTCCTCCCATGCTGCTTAAAGGGCCTCGGCTTTGTGTTAGTATTCCTCGGGTCCAGTGAGCCCGGCTGTAAATATTTACTAAGAAGACTGGCAGAGGGCGATAAGGAGTTTGGGCCTATTGATGATAACACTGAGGAATTTGAGAGAGTATTTAATGAAATGCCATGTGTATCTGCAGCCATGAAAGTTACAGAATGTAAAGGAACCATTTGTTATGTCTTTTACACTCTGTGGTGACATGCCAGCAAATTTGTACCAGTACCTGTAACTTATATACTATTAAAGTATTTGAATTAGCTTTTATCTTTGAATTTTCAGTTTTAGTAATTTTGTGTAATGTTGTATTTTTTTAGATATATTTCTAGCTTTGATTAATCGTTTTTTTTTAAACAGAACAAACTGAGACTGAAGAACTGAAGAACTGTGTCTCCAAGATGCTTCAAGAGACCTACCTGCAAAGCTACCTGAAAAACTATGCGCAAGTGCACCTAGGGCAAAAGCTGCTTTAAACTCAAAGGATGGTCACCCCAAATGTTGATTTAATTTAGTTAATAGAAGTTAATTGATAAAGAAAATCTATTTATGACATTATTTTTGATGGCATCCTCATTTTACAGCATTTTGTGCCAAAAACCGTACTGTACATTTGCAGGTAGGTTTCTTGAAGCATCTTGGAGACGTTGCCACAGTTCTTCTGGATTTATTCTGTCTCAGTTTGTTCTGTTTCTTAATGACATTCCAGACAGACTGGATGATGATGAGCTCAGATCTCTGTGTGGAGCACTGGCTGTTGTCAAACTCCTTGTGCAAACAAAAATCTCACTGGATTATTACACAGTCTTGGCAACCACTGTATATATAGTTGTTGCTTACAAAATATATATTTGAACTTCAAGTTAGAATAGAGCTGCTCAGCTACTTCTGAATGGCCATCAATGGAGAAAAATGATAATTTCAGCCAGATGGTATAGTTCCAAAATGTATTGTGTCATGCTAACCAGCCCATCTTTGACCTATTGGTTCCAGTAGCATGTTAAATATACTACAAGGAAAGCTACATCTTACAATCTTGTGTAAACACAAATGATTGTCTAATCACCCTTATTTTATCTCAGTAATTAAGAGATGCTTTCCAACAGCGTCCTTGCCGTGATGCTGCTGAGAACATGAGAAGAACATTCCCACCAGTAAAGACTTCTGCTCTGTGACCTAACTTCTCAATCTCTGTCCGTGTTCTGAGGAAAACCGGAGGAACAGCTTGTCTCTCTTCACCCCCTGACGTGCACCTTCTTACCTTGTCCTCCCATGGCAGTTTCTCAGCCTTGCCAATTAGACATATGGAATGGGGGAAGGCTTGCCAAGAAAGATGCACTAGCAGAGACTGGTGGGCCTTGAGGCTCCTGACAGACATTGCCAGAGAAATGGGGCCTTCTCTGCCGCTCTGGCAGATGGCTGGAGGAAGTGGAACAGGCGCAAGAGAGATAGAGGAAAAGCTTGAAAAGACAGATCGAACCAAAGCCAGGTGTTAGAGACGAACCTCCTTACAAACTCTTGATCTAAAGCCTCAAAAGCAGAGATTAAACAAACATTTCTGCTTAAGATCAAATATTAAACGCTTGCCCTCAGTAAGTTTTACACATTAATAAATAAACAGTGCTTTTAGAAAAATGTTTAGAAACATTTGCACTCACACAAGCTGAAGACGTATTAGTAGCTTAATAACAGCTGTTTTATTTTACATAGAGCTTGTTGCCTCATGGGGGTGTTCATATTGAGATTACATGACCACTTTCGCTTGTGAATAAATTACTAATGGCTGACAGCAAATAAAGAATTTCTGGAATTTCGTGTAATGCATCATCCACACCACTAGGTGTTAGTATAAGCCCAAGACGACCTGGTTTGCAACTTTAATTTATCTTTTCCTATGATGGATTATAAAAATGGGATTGGTGCAGATTGATAGACCTGGTTCTGCTTCATCAACCCTCTCTTCCATTAACATGAATGCCTTCTAGTAATGCTTTCTTGCTTATTTTGAATGAAGAGGAGAGAAAAACACCAGCAAATGAAAATGCAGTGGTGTTCAAAAACATACTTATTTTCTCAATTTATAAAATTTTTTCATTTCCTCTGTACACTCTCCAAATTTTAAAACAAGCATGACAAATGGATAAAGTAATCTAGGCAAGAAAACATAAAACACAAATATATGGTAAAGCAAGCAAAAAAACACTCAATGGCCCGTTTTTTTATTTGGAATTAAGTGTCTAATGGATATAGTCTTTGTTTAGCTTTCTTATGTAGCACGTGTGTGTGATATCATACATACACATGTTTAAAAAAAGACTTGCTGACATGGATTGTAAACATTTCAATCCTGTAACTCCATCATTTATCTTGGTTCTGTAAAAATCTATTTAATACTGCTTCACGGCATGGATTTGTCACATGGGCCTCCACGTAATGGCTTTTATTGATTGTCATTTTACAGATTTTCCTCTCCACTGAGAACATATGCACGGGACAAACCTCTGTGATCAAAGGTGTGATGAAGCAATCATGCATTTATGACCGTACGCACGATTCCATCACATCATCATTGACTTTATGTCCAGTTGTCCAGCTGTCACTGGTTGTCTATAGCCGCTTGAAATAAGACTCAGGACTCATCAGTTGTGCAAACAAGGTCTAATCTCACTTATCCTCTGTTTACTTGCCCTTGAGGCAGGTAATTAGTCTTAATGACAGTGTCAGATAATAGCCTTTAACCGAATCTGCTTTAAAGGGGTTTTAGGGGACGTGAACTATCTTCAGACTTCACTGTAACTTCTCTCTGCACAATTTGTTAGTAAATATGTGATAAATATTACCAACCATGTACTTGCCTCAAGCTTGAGAAGTAAGATTAGCCCAGTTCACTATGTTGTGAATGCTGTAGGCATGGTCCGCCTGGCCGACCCCTTTTCAATTCTAGCCTGCAAGGATATTCATTCACTTATCAAGTTACTGTCCAAGTAAGGCTATGAGATTTTTATCTGCCTAATTGCCCACAAGATATAGGGCAGTGAAAAATGCGGGCTAAGCAACAACTGGGGCAAACATTTACTAAGTTGCTTGAATCCAGCAGGGTCAGAACTACAAGCAAGCTCATTTATTCAAAGTGCACCATACCAGACAGTGGTTAAGAATGGAAGACTGATTTCCCCTCGGAGTTCAACATAAAAAGTGTAATTGTGAGATAAAGTTTGAAGTATAAAGTCACAAATATTAGAAATATGTATAAAGTCACATTGTGAAACATATGGTCATAATTGTCAGAAACAGTTGCATTTTTGAGATTTGAAGTTGCAGCTATGAGTATAAAGTTGCAGTAGTTAAAAATTATAGAATATAAAGTCACATTGTGAGATACAGACATAATGAGGAAAAATATTTCCATATGCAGCATATGATGAGCAGTTGTAATTATAATATTGTGGAAAAGGCAACTGTGATCTTTTGTGAAAATCAATCTCACAATCGCAATTATGATAAAGTCACATTGTTGAAATATTAAATTACATTTATGAAGTTGCAATTGAGAGATTTAAAAAGTTACGATTGTTAAGTAAAGTCACTTTTATGAGAAATAAAATTGTGATTATAAAACATACCTAAAGTTGCAATAGTCAGATAAAGTTACAATGTGAGATATTTTGAGATTACACATTTTGAGATATAAATGTAATCACAGTTGTGAAAAACAGTCACATTTTTAGAGGTTGCAATTATGACATATATAGTTTGCAAAAAATAGAGTAGCATTGAGAAATGTGTGGCATGTACAGTATATATACTATATATATATAGCCACAATTGTAAAATCACAAAATGCAATATATGATATATTTGCAGTTGCAAAAATTAAAATGGTGATTGTGGAAAAGTCACAACTGCGAGATATAACATCGCAATTATGATAAAGTCACATTGTTGAAATTTAAGGCCACATTTGCGAAGTCGAAATTGAGAGATAAAAAGTTGCAACTGCTAGAATGTAAAGTTACATCTACGTGAAATAAAGTTGCGATTATAAAATATAAAGCTGCAATAGTCAGATAAGGTTACAATGTGAGATATAGTCACATTTAGAGATATACCTATTCTATCTGATATATGAGAAACAGTTGCATTTATTAGATATGATGTAAAAATTATGACAGTCACAATTGTGAAAAATAAAGCATTGCGAGATAAAAAAGTCACATTGTGAGATATCCACAGTTGTGAAATCTAAAGACAAATGATAAGAAATAGCTCCAAATGCAATATAGGATATATACAGAAGCAATTACGAGATATAAACTTGCACAAGTAAGACATTCTGAAGATTGTCTGAATTCTGATAAAGTTGAGATATGAAGTCACTTTAGTATAGTCGCAACTATGAGATAAAAAGTGACAATGTGAGAAATAAAGTAAAAAAATAAGTCCTTTTATTTCTTTCTCTGAGATGAAAACAAGCTTTCATTTTTAAGAAGGGTTTTTTTTCCCAAAATAGTTTAGCCAGTTACCAGTTTTTCATTGAGGTTATCTTAGTTGTTTGTTCTTATATAATCCACTGACTATGACTGATGAAGCTATCCTGCAGACATTAAGATGTATGTGACATTTGTTTAGGCTCATCTTCTATTGCCACTTCCTGCTTTTGGCTGTGCTGGTGTGTCAGCGGACGATATTAAATGTTGACAAATGCTCTCGTCGACAAGCAGCATAGGTTAAGCTGTCCCTTAACATCCAGCAGGAATAATGAGGCAGGTGCCATGGACAGAGACAAATCACTAGCGTACAACTTATCTTAAGCAGTAGAAAGAAGAGATTGGCCTGAGCCAGGACAGAGAATGAGAAGGAGTGAGAGAAGGAGAGCTGGAGAGATTACCATCTGTCTTTTAAACACTTAAATCAGTCCTTGTGCTGCTTCAGCAGTAGTTTAAAAAAATTTAACAGCCTTCCTTACAGGTCTCTAAGGCCCTGCAGGAATCGATCACAGGTGAAGAGGAAGAACCAAATTGCATCCTAGAAGACAAACCCGAAACCACAAGAAGCCAGAGAAACCCATGATGCTTGAGACACACAGGTTTGTTTTAGAGGTAAATGGCACTGAGAACTTAATGTAATGCATATAAATAAAGCAATACAAATAATTCATAATTTCTATCTGAAATATATCACATAAAAGAGAGATTAAAGATACAAAGAAATGATGGATGTTAAATTTAACTATAAATACACAATATTACCATGTCATCGCATGGTGTAAATGTTTTTCTAAAGTTGAAATCCCAAATCACCACATGATCCGCCACTGCTTCCAGCTATTGCTCAAAGCTGATAGTTTCATAATTCATTTTTATATTTTTCACTTCATATGAGTTGTAGGCTATATTGTGGGCGTTAAATCGATCGAAACACATGGGAAATATGAATCGTGAGATATGACATTTTGGGTGGAGTACAGTGGTATTACAGAGGATGCCACCCTGTAGTGTGATGCTGAATTCAGCATGGAATTGCAAAATAGCATGCAAAAGAGCTTTCCAGATGTCAACAGCATATTCCACAAGCCACTTCAGTATCATGACGATAGTTGAGAGTTCTAGCCCAGCTGTTGTTCAGTAAAGCTTTTTTTTTCTTAATTAAAATAATGCTGAAATAAAATAATATATAATTATTAGATTAAATACCTAAAAAAAATACTTTGCTTAGCTTCTAAGGCGACATTTCTATTTTTAAGTACTAAAATTACTAAAACTAAAATAAAAATAAAGCTAAGGAATATTCAAAGACAAAACAAATATCACAAAAGCACATGAAATTACTAAAACCAAAACTAATATTAAAATGACCACTGAATATATATATATATATATATATATATATATATATATATATATATATATATATATATATATATATATATATATAAAACTCATCCAAAATATAAAGAAATACTATGATAAACAATACCAATGCTCTAGGCGTCCCTTTGATCATGGAATGAATCAGCTCCAATAAAATAATGATTTCATTCAAACTTTAATATCTTTCACAACTACAATAATATCTAATTTACAACTGTATATCTTAAAAAATTGATTTATCTGACTGCGATACATGTCATTTTACAATAACCAGGTGAATACATGCAAATTTTTCAGTCTTTGCCATGTCTTTACAGAGGGCAGCTTTGACTCTAAAGGTTATTTTGTAGACAGCTTCTGTTGACAGGAATTTTATTTATTTACTTATGTATTTATTTTGGTTGTATGGATTTATCTCAACGCTTCCAAGAACAGCAAATTCAAATGACACAAGGGCACCTCTCTTTTGCTTGACATTTTTGGGTACTAATGTCCCATCCTTAGTGTTCAGAGATCAAACAAGTTTTCGTTTTCGATCGTTTGGATGAGCAACACAAAAGCCTTTGTTTTTGAACCTGCCCATCCAACTATCTTTGTTCCATGCTCACCATATACAATGTTTCTACTTTTTGATATCTTCCTGATCATCTACAGTATATAACTCATAATTGTAATTTATTTGTATGATGGTGTTTTTATTGATGTTTTGTTTGTTGACTGAAAAACTTAAACTCAAACATTAATTTTGGAGAAAGCAAAACGACTACATGACTATGACACATGATTGGCTCATTTGATGTCAACCAAACTGAACACCAGAATATATTCCATTCAGTCAAGCTCTATTAGGCAATAAAGCCTTATTTCTTTTCATAAACTCTATTTGGAAGCTTTCATTTTGAAAAAGCGATCAGGTTGTGAAGTTACCCTGTGCTTTCCCTTTAATTTACAACTTTAATCAAGAGGAAATCAATGGGCCAAAAACAATGGGCCATTAGCATATTCATACTACATCAGTCCCCTGTATCACTATAGTCTCAAACAGACATTAGTCCTTGTATTCACTGGGTGAAAAAAGTAATATGTCATGGTTTTTTGACATTTTATTTCTGTGTAAATGTATCAGTACTTGTCTCTACTATTGTGGCATACATAATCATGTTTATCTAATCATTGCATGCTTAAAACATACTAAACAAAACAAAAGAGAAAATCTTTTTGATGAGATAATCTATAGAACCATCAAGATAATCAGGACTTTGATTGTCGGAAGGGGAGAATTCGGCTCAAATCTGTCCCAATTATCTTGTAGTGTGTGCCTTGCTTCAGTGTTCGACAGCTCCCATCATTCTCTTTCAGTTTTCACCCACTATTCTTGTTCACTGATGAAATCTTTCCATGCTTTGTGCAGTCATAATCATAAAGACTGTTGTTTTTAAAATACAAAACAATTGGGCTGTTAAGGTTACAGACACTCCTGCTAAATGGGCTGATTTGTGATTTTTGGACAGACAGTCACCCAGTACACAGACTGCTTGTACTAACCACTGCTGAACACAACTTATGATACGCTCATGTACAAACTAGAGAATACAGACAACAACAACAACAAAAAATTTATATTGCAATATTTGTTTTTCCACTGTAACCTACAAAAATGACATTAACTCCTTTAATAATGGGTGTTCACATTATTTTTTCCAAATACACATATAAGGAAGAAGAAAACATATAAAAGAAGAAGAAAATGATTACAAAGTAAACTTTCTTCAGAAGAAGAGCTAAGACACCTGGGGCAGGTTTTGGTCCAATTCTACCATGCTGAACTGGTGCGTGAGATGTTTGAAAATCACACACATTTTGTGAAGGTGTAGCTACTAATTCTCTGTTTCTGCATCTAGTTGTGGAGTTTCTCCCCTCCTGGAGATGGACGATGCTCAACCACAACTTCTATGACAAAGTAACTCTTCTCTAAGCAATAGAAGAGGCCTACAGAGATACTGAGGCACATGAGTGCCAGGTTAGGATTCAACATTCACACCTTTCCTTCCTTGAATTCATAGCTTATGTGATGATGTGGATGGTATTCTCTGGCCATACAGAATTGAGATGCTCTATGAATATGTACATTTACAAAAAATTTAAAGAAAACCAAAAGGTTCTTTATTATGGAACTTTATGATAAACATGATTTTATACTAGTATGTCTATAGCTGAATTTGTGATCAACAGAGAAAACTGAAAAACTTTGAGAAACTTACACGCATAATAAAACGGTAAAAGATTGATTCTCACAAAAATAAAAAAGTTATCATCTGAAATGGTGTAAACGCACAGCCAGAGCAAACATCAAAACCATGACTCCACTGAGATGGTTTCAAGTAAACACTTAGATGGTTTTGAGGTCACATTTTATTTTTAAAGGTTTCATTTTCAATTCCGTATAAAGACGTGGGAGTCATTCAAACCCTTCTCCACCTCCAATTACTCTCTGTTGCAACACAAACCCGAATCTGAAGAGTCATGGAGCGCATAAACAGAGCAGATGTTTCATAAACAAAATATGAGATATTTATGCAGCAAAGCAGACAGTAGAACATACAGCATTGACAAACATCGGATTCCTCCACGCTGCGGTCAATTAAATATGAATGATTTTAATCAACTAAGCCACATATTCATGTGAAGGTAACATTTGTTTTGTTGCTTCAAGACCCTGGCAATATTGTATATTTTATTGCTAGAAATGTAACATAATTGATGACACATACAAGGTCATAGCAAAGGGAAAATCTAAATTTTCTCTGTTTTGAACTTGTAAGATATTTCCCAAAGGAGACTGGGTAATGTGCCTGGATGTAAATGCCAATTACAAGTCTAATTATCATTCCCTTCAGTTCAATAAATCCTAGAAGTAAAAAAAAATCCTGCATGCCACCGGATGACTGATATGTAGTTACATTAAAAAGGCGGCATTTCTCAAAGTGACTCAATCACACGCTAGGAATACAAAATGTGTTTCTAAAGTACACATGCAGGCGCATGGTAATATTTCATCCTCTGCCACCCAATCATGACCAATAATACAAACACAAATATCTCTGATTTCATAGCATTCCCCCTTCCTGAAATCCCACGCAGCGTCTAATTTATGTCAGAAAGCCCGCTATTCCATCTAATCCAATAATAACGACAACCTGGCTTTTCCGCACCCCTGTTTGATGTGGAATTTCACGGGACATATTTCACAATCCATCCCCAGAGACACTTTAACCACTCTGGGGTGTAATGCAGACCCTGCATTTACATAATGAAGTCCTCTGTTTATTATAAACTTGAGCATTCGGTTCACGGAAGACCATTAAACAAGCACAAAATAGGAAAGAACAGGAAAGTTGCTGTGCCGGATAGCGTATTAAAATGCAAATGTGACTTAATCTTGATCCGTGGCTCTCCATGGGCCAGCGTAACATGAGCCAAACAGGTAATGCATCCTCCAGCTTTGGCCTCCCTCCACAATGCTGCAGAGTACAATGTAGAGACGGCGCGTGAGATGGAGATGATATCTCTTTTATTGTGCAGTTGGCTGGGGCTTTTGTGTGTTCTGGGGGTGTTATGGGAATTGCGAATGTTAGAAAGGGGCAGAGGAGGAGAGTAAACACATATCACTCGAGATTACATGTTGTTAGTCATTTTGGCATTTGTTAGAGGATAAAAGCTAATCATAAACACGGACAAAATGAGCCTTGTTTGATATGGGAGTGAATTTGTGGCTGCGTTCCCTAGTTTTTTGCTTTCATGTGCGTAATAAAAAGGTTTCGAAATGACTTTAATTACCGTTTCGAGCAAATCGGTAGTAAAGACCTTGTTTAATCAAGTCTTGTATTCGAACTTCCAACTAACAAGCTAACCTAACTTTTACGCATACTCATTAAAGGAAACTCATTACAGAAAACAAAATGCTACATAATGTGACCGCATTCCTTTTCAATAGTTTATTCTTAAGCGTCTCGAGTTAAGCAAGCACAATTAGTCAGGAGAGCTCCATTTCCCAACCCCTTCAACCTTGGTTTCAACATGAAAACAAAAGGGCCGAGATGAATGTGGAATTAACGCTGACAGCTGCTGACTCAGGTTGTTATAAATGGATGCAAAAGTAAACTTCGAAATGGCAATTACATTACAGTCCTCAGGAGAACCCTCTCTATTCTCTTGGATTTGTTGCCGGCTGGGCAAGCAGCCATACCTGTTGTTTGGCTGTGGAGAAGGAGATACGTGTAGTCAACATGGCAACAAAACACTTTGGTCTTCCATATGCAGAGAAAACAGGGGACGGGAACAAAAGCTAAGCTGAAACAATTGTCTTGTGGCTGTTGTGATGTCAGCTTGTTAATATCAAAAGCATATTTTATTTATTTACCGTGGTTCATTGCTGTACTAGTGAAATCACAAAGCACAGTCTAATTAATATTCATGATCTAAGCCATTACTATATTGACGTCACCACCAGCACATCTGTCCCAACGGCCCCCACTAACAAAGTAATGCTCATGTGAATAATTAAGCATCCAACTCCACACGGGATATGCAAACGATCCAGAGCAGAGCCGTGTTGGTATATACTTCTAATTCTCATATACACAGTGCCTGAAATCATGCCAGTGGGTGTTCAGTGTCTGAGGCTGAGAGAAAGTTTGCTGTATACCTGCGGCTAGAACTGACACAGGATGATGAGTTGTTGTTCTTATCTCCCTGAAAGAGCCATACCTCAGGAAACCCTTTATCCCTGTCCTCTATATTTTATGAGCTGAGATCATCACATGCAATGAGACTTTCTCATTTCCTGTGAGGAGGTAAAGTTAAACTTGTAATAATGAAAGCCAAATTGTGCTGACCAACCCCAGCTGCAGTTCTTGTCCATTATTAGAGCCAAGACTGAGACGAGCCTTTGGCAAATAACAGAGTCTGGTGCTGGGGACAATATGGGTATAGCATGCATAATCAAATCACTTCATTTTGCAATAAACTGAGATTTTTTTAGCAACACAGTATGTATGCTGCAATGTTATGCCATATATTACACAACTAAATGTATAACTCTCCCAGTGGACCACTTTGCTCTGTCACTATCTGGAAGTCATCATACAGCACATTAAAGCATTAAAATAGGCTGTCAAACAGAAGTCTTGAATTCTGGGGGAAGCTGTAGACAGAGTGAGATGCTATCACTGGTTTAATGGAGCAAATTATTTCTGCTCCACAGTATTTACTGCAAAAACATTTTCTTAAAAAGTATTTTTGTCTTTATTTGGTGTATAATTACCAAAGCATCCTTAAAACAAGAAACATGAGATATTTTTCGTAAACCATTGGCAAATTGTTTTATTTGTCTTAAACATAAATCTACAAAATTTAATGAGGTTTAGTAAGACAAAAAATTAAAGAAAAATGCCAATGGGGGTAAGGAAAACAAATATAATTTAAGATATATTACACCTTTCCCTAATCTTGTTTAAATGATGTTTAGGTATTTTACTGAAAATAAAACACAAATTAATAACATAAATATACTTAACAGGTTGAAGCCATTCAAATTTTAAACAATCTGTATCTCTACTGTCATATAAAGATGATTATGCAATCTAGATGATTGTAAAAGATACTATTTTTTTTCCATTTAGCTATCCCAAATGATCCAAAGCAACAGTACATTTGTTATGGGAGCAATTACACTGGAGTTTAAATGTATTACTCAATGTGATGTTCTTTACTGGCATCAATGGTTCCATTAAGAACCTTTAACATCCACAAACCCTTTCCATTGAACAAAAAACTTTTTAGTGTTTTATAGTGGAAAAATGTTCAGTAGATGTTCTTCACACAAAGAAAGAAAATGGTTCTATGGGGAACCCAAAAATTATTCCTTTATGGCATCGCTGCAAAAACCACTTTTGGAACCTCTATTTTTAAGATTATGTATCATCTGTCACAAGAAAATACAACAATATACAAAATCTTGTCTGAGAAATAGCCTAGTAACTAAGATTTACATTTCATGGGCACTTTTATTTAAAGCGACTTACAATGCATTCATATATACAGGTGCATCTCAATAAATTAGAATGTCGTGGAAAAGTTCATTTATTTCAGTAACCATGGTAATTTAAGTCATTTAACCAACAGGTGCTTTTGGCAGTGTGGGCAGGTGCCAAATCCTTCTGGAAAATCCAAACTGAGAGACCATTTTGAAGGCTCAGGAAACCTTTGCAGGTGTTTTGAGTTGATTAGCTGATTGGCATGTCACCATATTCTAATTAGTTTAGATAGTGAATTAGTGGGTTTTTGTTAAATGTGAGCCAAAATCATCACAATTAAAAGAACCAAAGACTTAAACTACTTTAGTCTGTGTGCACTGAATTTATTTAATACACGAGTTTCACAATTTGAGTTGAATTACTGAAATAAATGAACTTTTCCACGACATTCTAATTTATTGAAATGCACCTGTAGTATGCATCAGTTCATGTAATCCTTGGGAATCAAACCTATGACCTTGGTGTTGCTTCAAAACACTAGGTTACACCTGCATAAATTTCCATCATATTTCAAAGATAGTTTTGCTAGTTACACTAATTAAGCAGCCTGTTGGGGACAAACCATCATACCACCATTGAATTCACAAAATGAAGAAATGAATGCTAATATTTTTGTGTGCTTGTCTCTTGACTATAAGTAGCATCAGAGCAACATTCCCTGACCTTGAATTGAGCTCCTCACAAGCTTGTTTGCAGCAGTGACCGTTTCCTTTAAGATCCTCTCCCTCTCTTCTATATTCATTTAATCTCTCTCTCTTTCCATCTTTTACTTCTCTTCGTTCGCTATCACTTTCTGAGCAGAGCAGCTCAGCTTCGGCATAAGCTCATTGAAGCGAAAGTCACGGCGCCAAACAAAGAGACAAAGTAGTCAGCGCTGCCAAGCCATGCACCCACACACTGAACAATGGCCTCAATGCTCACTTCCCCCAGCATGAGCCCTGTAATGCTAAGAATTTCACGAACATTGACTGTGTAGTGGGCAGACACAAAGCGGTGCCATCGGTAAGTAGGTGGTACTTATGTCGATCATATTGTTTCATCTCTGTAGGATGAGACAAGAGGTAACAGGCATTAATTGTAGTGGAGGGCGAAACAAAGCATGGCAACAGGTGGAGGAAAGGTCTTAGGTTTGGCACTTTTGGCCTCTGATGATGCTATATGCAATACAATACTTGCAAAGCTTGCTTTGTAAATGCTGTTTCCTTTTACAGTCAGAAGATCCAAGCCAGAGCAGAGCTGCAGCAAGGGCAGTAGGCCATAATATGGATCATTTGAGAGGAAAATGGGAAATGACCATGTCTTATGATAAGACAGAAGCTGTCTTACCTCTCTCTTGCTTTCTTTCTCAAGCTTGCTGCTTGTTTCTGTTGTATATTCTTTTTTCCTGAGGTTTACAGAACATAACCAGACATTAACAATCTTCCATTGGCAAAATATCCGAATGAATTTGGAAAAAAGGTAACATAGTACCTTGCTTCATAGGAAATTGTACAAACCTCTGGCTACATTGTCTTGCACACTTGCAGCAGCAGAGCTTCATGCAATGGGCCACTTTGTCTTGTTTTAATGATAATAGCTTATTTTACGACCACTATCAATTTCCCTCCTGAATTCCAAACGTTCCTTAGCCTTATCTGAAAAACATCTGCTGTTTTCACCCAGCGGCAGTATATGTAACTTTCAGCAGGGGGAGCAAGAGAGCCAGAAATCAAGTTTAAGTGGTTCATCTTTTCTGTCTGACCACTAAGTTTCAGCCCTGCTATTCCCTGGGGCTTTAGTGAAAGACCTATCCACTCCGCTGGAGCATTCTGGTGCTGTTTTGCAGCTAATGCCCTTTTAAAGGCTACAGTCTAGTGACACAGATGAATCTTATAGCGAGTTAAAACAATAAAGCAGGGGCTAGGTCTGTTTCAGCGCATTCTGTAAGTAAAATATGTTTTTAGAAAAGCTCAGTGTTTTTCTAGATAACTGTACAGATGGAGTGGAGATTTCAACATAAAAGACTACACTAGAATACACACAGTACTGAACAACACACGACTTGCCAAGCACAACGCATTCTCTAAAGACTATATTTAAGACTGCTGTGGAACCACATGTACACACAGAAAAATAAAAGTTCCAAAGGGGGATTTTTGAATAGAAGAACCATTTTGGGTTCCACAAAGAATTTTTCAGTGAACGTGTTTATAATCTAAAGAATCTTTTGTGCATCGGAAAGGTTCCAGGGATGATGAAGGTTCTTCATAGAGCTATAAACAGTAATAAAGAACCACCATTGCCATCACAATTTTCTTGCAGCCTAAGACCCTAAGAACAGCAGGTTGTTACCAATCTTTCAGTGGATGATTGTTGCACAAATATATATTTAAAAACAGAACAGTCAATACTATTATTTATATATAGCAAACATACGCCCTAAAAATGTGCTCTCAATCAAATCAGGAAACAAATAAACAACGAGCAGGCCAAGCACCTTCATTGACTAGAAACAACACTTTATCAGACCTACTAAGAGTGAAACTGATGAAAAGCATCTCCTTTGAACCACTGACTATAATATATGGTCAAATATAATACTGTACCTGGTCAAAGTCATCTCAATGGCAGTTACTCATGTGCCATAGAACTCCCTGAAAGCAAAACAATATATTCTCATAATCATTCAGTTCTGGTTCTGAGCCAATCATCTGAGCCAAAAATGCCATAATGACACATGGCCGATGACATCACAAGAAAGCACACAGACTTAAACGTCTCACTAGCAACAATACTAAGCTGTAAATGTCAAAAACAGCGAAAACACTATTTCACTATTTTAAGATTCCCACAAAAGTCACTGACACAACTTTTACTGTTCTATAATGAAATGTGATTTATTTTTTGCTTATTGTACAAAAATGTAAATTTCTTCACAATAGATGGTTTATTTGCAGAAATTTTGCTTGCAGAGTATGTAGTTACAGCTTCTATCAGCATGGGCTAACAGGGTTTGGTCGGCTCATGTATGAGCAAAAGCACAAGTGTTGAGCAGTCCACAGTATGTGTTGCTACGTGATCTGACTTAATGAACAGATAAAGCGTTATGTTAATTTTCATTTTGATTTATGTTTGATAAGTTCAGTTGTTTATGTTCAGCGAAAGAGAAAGTTTTGTTCTACTTTACATCACAGCTAGAATATGTTAGTGGAAATCATGTGTCATTAAAAGCCAACGTCCCCCTTCAAATCTACGTCTGTGCCTTGAGCGATTCTCAAAAAAAGACACTGTCTCTTACTGCAGGAAGAATCTTAGAGAAAGAAAGCCCTTGAGAGTGAACGGATTAAGAACCTTACCTGCTTTGACAGCCGGGGAAAAATACACATTTCACACTTAGGTTGGCGTCTGATATCCCTTTACCTCACCATGAATGTCAAAAGAAATGTTTTTATTACTAATGCTCCCTTTAATATCAGTTATATTTGCACCAAATGCAAGACAATCTCTCAGCTTGCCTTGAGATTACTTACTGCTCTATTATAAATGCAGGAATGTAATTTGCACCTGCTCTCAATATATCAGATCTCAAAGTCTGTTAGCACATACAGATATGGCTGTGAATAAGTCATACGTAAATATATTATAGTTTACAAAGCTTCAGAAGATGTTGTTGAAAGTTGTTTGAACAGTGAAACTAAACTGTAACAGGAACGAGTTTGGGGCTTGATCTCGTCTTGTTCTGGTAAATTGGTCCCTGGTTGAAATTATGTTGTTGAATGATCAGGTGCTGTTGAATAAATTAATTGAAGCTGTTTTGACAACAACACACTTAGCCTAATATTCTCACTGACACGTAATAAGGTTTCATTTGATTACATAATGCATCATTACTTTGATGTGAACTTTTGTACCACTTTTAGTCAAGGTCATTGAAGTTTATAGTAAACAGAGCTGACCACGAATGAGTAATTTATTACGCAGTGACCTATTAAATATGATTCTTCATAATTCATAAAGAAGAGCTTCTCAATTAGGTATACTACCGTTCATGTTTAGGGTCTAAGAATTTTTAAGTGTATTTGAAAGAGGTCTTTTATGCACATAAAGGCTGTATTTATTTGATTAAAAATACAGCAAAACATTAATATTGTGAATTATGATTACAATTAAAAAAAAAAGTTTTATATGATAATATATTGTAATATGTAATTTATTCCCATGATGGCAAAGCTTAATTTTCAGCAGCCATTACTCCAGTCTTAAATGTCACATGATCCTTCAGAAATCATTCTAATATGCTGATTTGGTGCTCAAGAAACATTTCTTACTGTTATCAATGCTGAAAACAGCTGTGCTGCTTAATTTTTTTGTGGAAATTGTGGTATTTCTTTTAAATAGAAAAGTTCAAAAGAACAGCATTTGAAATTTATATTTTCGTAATAATGTAAAAGTGTTTACTATAATTTTTGATCAATTTAATGCATCCTTGTTCTGAACAAAATAATTCATTTCTTAAAAAAAAGAAAATCTTACTGACCTTAATTTTTTGACCAATAATATACATATCTGTACCCATCTTGAAAGCTAGTGTATGTATCTCACTTCATGCATTTAGGATCATATAGCAATTATTAAAAATACTTACTCACTGTAAGTACTTTTCTCAAAACGACTTTATTTCTTCTTTTAAACTTCATCTCCCAATTAATCACAATTGTTTTGTTTTTTTACTTTGAGGTGCAAATGGGCTTCTATATGTACCTTCTCTAAACATCTATGGGCGTGACCACATGGTCACATGGTTGTCCACTGAGTCTCATACACGCAGTTTCCCATAACACTACTCGTATTGTACACCTTCAAAAGACAATCACTGCAACCTCCTCAAAGAATGCGTAAGCAGGTGAGATACTGGAGGGCTTCGCAAGTCCCTTCCTGCACCCTGCCATGTGTGTTAAACATTTTCGCAAGTTCCAAACTCTCGCCTGCATTTTCTCTGAGGAGTAGAGAATGAGAAAGATAGCTATCATTAACGAGCATGTTTCATTAAAGGGAGGCTAATGGGTACTCTTTGAAGCTTCGCCAATGGCTCTCTCGTCAGAGATCACTGCACTACACTGATTGCTACAGCCGCTTCAGCATCACTTACCGTCACATTAACACACCAGCATGTGTTGCCTCCTCTGAACAGGGCCTGATAGGGGTGCGTCAAATTAATGAAGTAGAGAAGATCTGCTCTCTTTTCTGTAGACTTGAAAAGCTCATTTAGTCCTTTATGACTTGGATGTGTTCCTCTGTATCTCTGGCTCGTGGCTCGAGGGGAGGGGGTTAATTTTTGCTTTACAGGACTGCCGCTGATAGCTAAAAGCCAGCTGTTACCTGTTTGTTAATCTCTAACACTGCTGTCGAATTACTTAACATAAGTTATCTCAAAGCTGAACTATGCTTGCAAAACTGAATTGCAAATCACACCGATTCAGTTGAGCATCTTACACGCATGGAGTCTTTTTCAAGTAGTTCTGTTGTTCTATCTTTAGCTTCTCCAACAAACACTGATATTCAGATGGTGTCACAGCAAGAAGTGCTTAGTGTAAACAATTTGCACTCAATAACACCCACCAAGAGTAAAATTAGTTACCTGGGACTGGGGAGGCAATCTCAGATGGTTTACTCATGCAGAAAACCTACTGAGCTGCAGGCAGCACTGTTCCTTTCTTCAAAGAAGCATCTTTGGCTAGGGAGGATGTCTCTCGCGTATCCCTCTTATATCCCTGTAAATAATCTTGTCATGCTGACTAGCATAAACCTCCTGAATTTACTCCACATCCCCAAATACAAGATAGCTGTGACAGTACAGGAAAAGATACATTATGTAATCAGAATATGAAATCAAAGGATATGAAGTCATTTTGTTCAGACTGGCTGAATTAACTTGTCTGATTGGTAGCAAACAAAATGGACTGCTAAAAAGACCATCTTAGACCAGCATTTTTTATGGTATATGTTGGCTGGTGAGGTAGTGATGGTCTGGAGCAACACACAGAAAAGAACTGGGAATTCCTGAATTTGAATCAAATTTGACGTCGAATGGAAATTAGAATTTGAATGTAATAAATGATAAAAATGAAATGAAAAAAAAAAAAATCACGACTCATTTGAAACTATTTTGGATGTTAGCTTATCAAAACTTTTCTAGGCCTTGAGGCCTTTTCACACCAACAATGATAACTATAACAACAAAGTTTTAAGAATCATTCCAATTCTATGAAAATAGGGAAATCCACACCACAACTGTAACAATAATGCAACAGAGTAACAGTATCGTTGGAGTCACTTTCAGAATCTTTAGTTTTTTTCCAGTGGACAAACTCTAAAAAAACACTGACAGCCAAAGCCTATGTTGCTTTTGAGAGCTCAAACACTTAAACCGTCAGATGACATAACTGCAGTACACGGTTTTAACAATCAGAACGTTATCATGAGTTGGTGTGGACGCTAATATAGCTATCAGTATATTATCTTTATAGTTATGGTTCTTGGTGTGAATGGGCCTTTACAAGTGAGATAGATAGATAGATATCAATTCAAATTTCTATTTTACACTTACTAATTTAAGGGAGCCTACTGACCCTGCTATTTATCCAGTGTGGTGTGGTGGTGCTGAGTTTTCAGGAAAGTACTGCTATTTAAGTCAAACCCTTGGGGAAACCAACATCCAAAACACAATGTGACCAGGTACATGCATGCTGATCTTCTCAGCAGGTTTAAACCGTATCACTAAAGAGTTCAGAAAAGTTCACAGGACTATTTAAAGTAAAATAGCTCTAAAGTACTTGACTGCATGAATCACTGTAGTAATCACACAGCTCCAGAGCTGAAGAATAATGTCCATTATGAATTGATTTCCTTAATGACGAGTCAATAGTCCAACTAAATGTACAGTTTTAGAGAGCTTAGCGAAGCCTCAAAGAAGCGAGGCATCAAATCTGTTGAACGCTCAAAAAGCACTCTCCTAAATGATCCAAACATATCAGTCATCAATGGGAATCGTGCACCCATTGAATCTAAGTGCTGCTGCTAGTGGTTATTCATATGGGCATTGAGACAGTGAGCTAGTAGTATCCATCATTATCTTTTCAAAAAGGAAAAAGCATTTGGCAGGGAGGTAGTAGAACCGACAAGATGACTGCACTCAAACCCCCCTTTTAAATTGTCAATTTGGAATCGAGTATCCCAAAGCTGTAAAATCTCCATTACGGCCAATTCTGTGTTATATATCAAAGTTCGGATCAAAGGTAGTACAGTTATTTTTAACCTGCCATTTCCACATGAATAAATACAATTATACCTCAAATATTTGTATGTTAATGTCCTTTCTTTGCACTGTAAGGTTGAAATGTTCTGCAAATTGAGATGAAAACTTCTCAGAGAAACTTTAATGGATTGCTAGGTAGAATAATGACAACTCTTAAAATGTAAAACAGCAGCCACTCAACCAGTCTCTGTTCAAGGCGAATATATTAGTTCCACCAAAAAGTCATTAAATTCTAACTTAATATCTACTTAAGCCCATCACAAAAGTCAAGCAAACCTCAAAGTAAAGGCTTGTGCACAAACACAATGCATTTGCGTGGTCTGATCAGCCAAGTCTCTTTCAGATTTAGATTCATAGAGCTATGTAAATGCCAAGATCTAGAACCTGAAGTGGGAACCACTGAAGTGGGTCCCTGATAAATTGCGCCAATATGGCTTGTGTTAAGACTCGTGGCCTTATTACTAAGGTTTAAGCCGTGCTAAAATGAGACCAAGTGAGGGATTAATAACTACAACTATATAAAGAGACTTCAGGCGCATTCATCTCCATCGGAAATCCAAGCATCATGCTGATGTTGACAAATGTCTGTTCTTGTGCGCGGGTAGTGTAAGTAATTATATACAAATGAACTTGTCAGAGACTGCGGGGGAGACTATTGCCAGCGCTTGTTCCCTCCCCACTTGGCTTCTCTCCTGTGAAATTCCCACACCGCCTCTTCTGGAGACAAATGAGCTTGCGCATGCTAATACAAAGATGCATGTATTCATATATTTCCATTCTAAAGCAGCCCGTCTCCCGCACGTGTGCCTTATCACGCGAGGCTTGTTACACGCACGCCGGTGAGAGAGCAATGCATGTTTACTGTAAATATAAACATGAGTGCAGATGAGAAAGAGTCGGATTGTGGGAAACATTTTTCACTCTTACCAATAAGCTGCAGACTGCCAAGGGATGGGGAGGGATTGCTGAAATGGAAAATGCATGCACGCCAGCATTAAAGACAAATGTTGTTGGGGTTTTATGTATTAGCTGACTTCATCTATATTGAGATGTCACTGTTTTGCATAGTTCATATGCATAAAGACCAAATAGTGAAAACATAATGTATATTATAATTTACTATAAGGAACATAAACATGGGTTATACCTATATCTAAGTAATCATGACTGAAAACCAAACACTCATAAATGTAAAGTATTGTTTCTCCGACAGTGAATGATGCTGAAAATTTAGTTTTTTTTTAATGATTCAATAAGGGTCTTTAAATCCGAAACAGGGATTTAATTTGTTACAATGTTGCATTTTCTTCATTGTTCGGTTCGCTTTCATAAGGCAACATTGCAAAGCATACCAAACTGTGTTTATGCAAGTCACATGTGAGTAAAGCTGTCCTCTAATTGGTCAGAGTTCAACTGTTTATGTTCCTCTGCATCATATATCAAGATGGATTGACAAGTTCGCTCCGTGGGCTTATTGTGGCTTTATAGCTCTTCTGGCAAACGCAAACACTTACAAATGTAGCCTTCATTCCCGCTCTAATATATATATACAGTGGTGTGAAAAAGTGTTGGCCCCCTTCCTGATTTCTTATTTTTTTGCATGTTTGTCACACTTTAATGTTTCAAATCATCAAACAAATTTAAATATAAGGTTTTTATAAGTATAAATATAAAAATATAAAAAAAGTAAAAATATAAATAAGGTTTTTATTATTAAGGGAAAACAAAATCCAAAACTACATGGCCCTGTGTGAAGAAGTGTTTGCCCCCCTGTTAAAACTGTGGTTTATCACACCCTCCAGAGAAGAGCAATTAATTACATGTTTTAATATGAAGAGGTGCTCTTTGGTTTTCAACTGCAATAACAAATATTTTCACTCACAGAATCAGACACTGACTGCTGTTTTTTATAACATATTTCCAGTCATGAATTATGATACTGCTTTGGTTCGTTGGTCCGTTGGGATGGATCGCTTTCTCACCATGAGCGAACCTCTCCAGAGTCTGTTTGCAATCAGGCCGAGACCTCCTCTTCAAGGAGAAGCTTGTTTGGTCCGCTTTTGCTGCATTCATACCTGCCCAAATGAACCACACCAAGAGGGACAAAGAACTCTAGTGCGATTCAACCGAACTAAATGAGGCAGGTGTGAAAGAGAAATTCAGCTCAAAAGAGTCATTTGTTTGTGAATCGGACTACACTGGTTGTGCTGGATTTGTTTGCATTTGCGTGCAGCCTGTGAAAACAATTCAGTGGCAAATACTTTTTTCTTACCGTGGTTTTGTGGAACACTGTGTTTTATCCTAGTTAATTCAGACAGCAAAGTCACAACTTTGCAGATTCAAGCAGTGCAGGCAACGCTGAATAACTATACGCATGCACAGTATAGTTAACTTTTGACACAACACTAGAGTCAGCAAGTGAAAAACAGCATTTCTCACTTGACTGCTAGGATATATATATATATATATATATATATATTTGTTTTTTTATTAATTAATTTGTTTTGTTTTTTTATTTTAGACCTGCCTTATTTTGTTTTCACTTTGTATGCATTAGCAAGTAGCAAAATTCCAAAAAAGTATTATGAACATGAATCAGACTTCACACAGAATCCTGCAGATTTAATAAGTAGAAACGCTATGATTATGGTAAGTTCTACACATCCTCTGCCGGTAAGACTTTAGAATACTGTTCCATCATTAATGAATAATTACACAAGAACACATGAGTAATGCAATATTAGTACTCTAGTAACTACTAGTATCTAACAAGAAACTCTGATTAATGAATTATTAAGTAATAGTGCTTAGTCGAATGTGGTAGTTCACTATTGGCTAATCAATAATGATTATTTTTTATACCTCCCCAAGAACTACTAAGAACTACTGTATACAGGTTCGTGATTAATATGAATAATACATAATAACTGGTGGTGGTTGAGGAGATTCCCCCACTTTCATGTTAAGCGCTTTGAGTACCCAGAAAAGTGCTATATAAATGTAACTAATTATTATTATTATTATTATTATTATTATCTATAATTAATTCTAAAGTGAAGGTCATGGTAACCCACTAGTAATGACTCAAGTATTACCAAATTCTTAAGAGGGAATTACTATTTATTTGGATCAGTATTCTAAAGTGAAGATCATGATAACTCCCTAGTAATGACTGAAATCATTGTAAGCTTTTGAGGGTCTTGTAAAGTATTGAATAATAATTATTCAGTTCTTACTACATCCTTCTAAAGGAATTACTAATTTTTTGGATCAGTATTCTAAAGTGAAGATCATGATAACTCCCTAGTAATGACTGAAATCATTGTAAGCTTTTGAGGGTCTTGTAAAGTATTGAATAATAATTATTCAGTTCTTACTACATCCTTCTAAAGGAATTACTAATTTTTTGGATCAGTATTCTAAAGTGAAGATCATGATAACTCCCTAGTAATGACTGAAATCATTGTAAGCTTTTGAGGGTCTTGTAAAGTATTGAATAATAATTATTCAGTTCTTACTACATCCTTCTAAAGGAATTACTAATTTTTTGGATCAGTATTCTAAATTGAAGATTGTGATAACTCCCTAGTAATTACTGAAGTCATTGTAAACTTTTGAGGTTTTTGTAAAGTCCTGGTTAGTAATTCATTTAGCTAGATTAACACTTAAATCATTACTAGTGGGTTACCTGTGATCTTCACTTTAGAATAGGGATCCAAATAATTAGTAATTTCTTCAGAAGGATGTAGAAACACTTTTGAGTCATTACTATCCAAAACCTTACATATATCTTAAAAGCTTACAATGACGTCAGTCAATATTAGGAAGTTATGATGATTTTCACTTTAGAATACTGATCCAAGTAATTAGTAGCTCCTTTAGAAGGATTTGATAATACTTGAGACATTACTAGTGGGTTACCATGATCTTCATTTTAGAATTAATTATACATTATGCATAATTCACATGAATTATTAACCTGTATACAGTAGTTCTTAGGAGTTCTCTAGGATATATGAAAAAAAATAGTAGTTATTGATTTGCTAATAGTGAACTACCAGTTTCAACTGAGCGCTATTACTTACTAAATCGTTAATCAGAGTTTCTTGTTAGATAATAGTACTACAATGTTAATAGTGCATTAGTCATTTGTTCCTGTGTAGTTATTTGTTAATGACGAAACAGTATTCTAAAGTGTTACCTCTCTGCCTCATCCATGTGTGTTTATTAAGTATTTTGGCTAATTTGCTTTCAGATTGTCCGTCTGGTTAGGACACCATATTATGTGGCTTTAGTAAGGAACAAGAGTGTTGTCCTCTCAGCTCCATTTAACACAGTTTACTACCCTATAATTCGTTCCACGAATCCAGTATTTTCCCCCAAAGTCAGAGCATAAAATGTGAAGAGTCTGTAGATCCCATCTGAGCCAATAGCTAAGCTTGTGTTCCACTTATGTATGGAACAAAAAAGATTCAGAAAGATTTCAGAACACCTTTACTTTCAGCAACATACATATGAGCTATACCTACGCCTATGTTTTGTCAGTCATATACAGAACAAAGAGAGATTCAGAAAGATTTTGGCACACACAGTGAATCATAAACTCAGATATGCACTATCCATCACATTTTTGGGCAGTGACTGGAGACATTTCGAATGAAGTAGCACAAACAATGCTTGTTATTTGTTCCCTTTTAGACAGCTGGGTCTTTGATGGGTCTGGCCACAGCGAGACCAATAATGATGTGTTAACTGTCAAAAAATCCAACATCAGACTGTCACCACGAGAATGCGCAGATAAACATCCACAAATGTGCACATCTCAGAGACGTAGATGCAAACAATGCATCACATTTAAAAATGAAAGAAATAAAGCAGGTTTATAAAGTCATATCTATTATCTGAGTCATATGAAAACAAGCTTTCTACTGGCAAACATATTTGAGCACTCAAATCTCAATCACTTTGCTGTTCACATATGTTCTTTCACTTTTATCAATCAAGTTTTGTTTAGAGAAAAGAGACGTTCCTTACTTTTCTTCATTTCAGAACATAGTGACATCTACAGTAAACATTGCACATTCTTCGGAAAAGCAAACATATTCATGGCACCTGGCACTGATGTCAGAATCCCATCATCACCCCCCAGGGCTACGAAGACACCTCGCTTTGATCCTGTCAGTTTGGGCTGGGATGCTACATTCGACCATCGCTCTGTCAACAAACATCTGTTAATAACGAGCAGCCAGCATTTCTTAACAATAACAGATTTTGTACCCTGGTCCCCTCATGTGTTCCTGGATCGATGCCCGTGCCCTGTGGTTCCACGCCAATCACAGTCACCATGTGTTTCTGTCTTTACTTCTCATGCTAAACACACCATTAATATCACTTTGTGTCACTTCATTAAAACATCCCATTACTTTCCATCATGGCTGACGTCCACTAATGCTTCTCTGGCTCTCAGGGTGAGATTAAAGCCTTAATGTTCATTCCCTACTCTCATTAGGACGCAGGCTTAGATAGCCTCCTCATCGCTACCTGTCACGCTCGGAGACTCTTCTACTGCGCAGATGAAGATTGAGGACTGCTTCGGGGAGTTTTGTTGTTGTGCTTTCTAAAATGGCTGCTACCTCAAACTGAATTCCCAGTTTTCATTCTGAGCAAGATCTAATATCACTTGATTAGCCATTTCACTTGGCTCCATTTTTTACATTGCTATTTTGTTGTTGGACTCTTTGATAGTTCTCATGGGGTATATCGAGCCTCATTAAGGCAACTGCTTCTGTATACGGTGCTTTTAATGGCATGCTAGATCTGAAAACTGATTTTTATTTGTTGAGACTTGCGTGGGATATAACTGATTAATAAAGCAGTCTCCAGTAATAATACTCACAACTTCTTTTTTAGTGTTGTTCTTGACTTTAAGTTGTTAGGCTGGCAGAGTTTCAGGACTTCTAGGTTGTTAGAATTGGAATAATTTGCATAATCCATTGAATTTCTTGATCCTGATACCTTAAATATGACAGACTGATCTGACAGAGCTAGAAATAGTCTTAGAATAAAGTAATGAATGATGCCATAATAGCAGCTTTCTTAAAATAATGTGCTAACAAAATGTAAATGCATATTTCAGTGCAAATAAAATTAGGCTAATTAAATGAAAGGAATAGTTATATAATACTCATGTAATTTCAAACCCAATATGGTTTTCTTTTTCCATGGAATACAAAAGGAGAAACATGCTCAATGATAATCAGTTATCCAGAGTTCACTGAATTGGGAGATTATATGTGGGTTTCCATCCAAAGTTGCGAATTTAACTTATGCGCAAAATTTGAATATCGCATAAAACATTTGCAAATAAGCACTGTTCCCTTTCTGTCGTTCACTCCGACGTTGTGTCGAGTGTATGTCACTAGGGGTCGCTCTTGGGAGACCAAACACTGTTTCTGGATGAGTTTGAGAGCCTGTCCCTGGGTGGGCTCAATCCCTCAATCCCTCCTCAGTTCCCCAAGTGGAGAGAGCGATTGTGGTGCATCTTTGCTCGCAAAATGCCACCACCTGGCGGGGCCGCCCGAGACTCACCGTCCAGGGCCTGTAAGTTCTCTTCGTCCTTAGTGGCGAAGGCTTATACAGCTTCTGGACAAGTTGCGGTTGCCCTGCATGCTATGGCCATTCTGCAGGTCTACCAGAGGTACTGCAGGAACTGCGCTCGGCAACTGACTATGCCCTCCGGGCTATGAAGGTCACGGCACAGGCTCTGGGGAGGGCGATGTCCACTGTAAGAAACTGACTGTGAAATTCACAGTAATTAACTGGCAGCAAGTGACAAGTAACATATTGTATAAAAAGCACAGTAATTAACCAGCAGCAAGTGACAAGTAACTTACTGTAGAAAAGAACTACAGTAATTTACTGGCAGCAAGTGACAAGTAATTTACTGTAGAAAAGAACTACAGTAATTAACTGTCAGCTAGTGACAAGTAACTTACTGTAATAGAAATAACCATATTTTTCGCTGTTTTCATTTACAGTAGCAACCATGTAACTGTAAAGTAAAACTCACTCATTTGCAAGTGCAACCTTTTTTTTTGCCTTTTACACAGGACAGTGTACCGATTGTTGGGGAATGTGATCGGCAAAGGACCTTAAGCCAGGAATCGAACACGGGTTGCCAGAGATACAGTTGCACTATATGTCAGTGCGCTAACCACTAGACTATCAGTACTGACAGATTCCATTGCTGTTTAGTTATATTGGTTCAGCCCAAATAAAAAAAAAATAAAAAAATTAATATGAAATAAATAATGCTTGTTGCACGATTTAAATATAAATATTAATTTATCAACAGTCACAGTTAACTGCTCACCATTATAACAAGCTTCATTTATCATTCTTCACTTGTTGCTAGATGTGTTGAAAACAATAAAATCTTGATGACCTTCTGGTCATTTTTTTATTTATTTATTTATTTTATTAAAGAATACATTTGCTTCCTGTATTCTCTATTCAAACCTAAAATGTAATTGAATTACAGAGAGGTCAAATTAAATGCAGTCATTGGCTGGAAACCCAGCTGCCAGTGTAGGCTACTATGTTTTCCTTCTCTATCCCAGTGGCTGGGTTTCAGAAAACCCTAGTGTATGGCAGTATGGTGAAATTGCGTTCTGGGGGGTGAATTTATGATTATGATACTGAAGTTAAAATAATATGATAATAATTAAAAGTTTGTATGAAGCAGTATAATGGGCTGTTTTTGTACAGGTAAAATAACTGGAAGCGAAAGACACCAAACACATTCAAGTTACAAATAGTCGCGCCAGCACTCTTGTGAAAACTAAGCTGGATATAAATAATATCCATTATTTTTTTTACAGCACATTGTTGGTTACTGTAATTTTCTACAGTACATAATTAGTTATTGTGTTTTCTACAATACATTGGAAGTTACTGTGATTTTCTACAAGACATTACTGCTTACTGTGACACTCACAGTACTTCTTACATTACTGCAATTTTGACTGAAACTACGATATTCTACTGTGAACTAGTATACAGTAATTTCCTGCGCACAAACACAGTAAATTCCTGTAGATTTCAAATTAATTTTTTACAGTGTCCACTTTAGTGGTCCAGGAACGTCACTTGTGGATCAACCTGGCTGAGATGCGGGAAGCCGAGAAAGTACGGTTTCTTGATGCCCCCATTTCACAGGTTGGTCTCTTTGGTGACACCATGGAAGAATTTGCCCAGCAGTTCTCCACGGTGAAGAAGCAGACAGAGGCCATCAAACACATCCTGCCTCGGCGTGGGTCAGGTCCTGCTCCTGCACCCCCGAGTCAGCAGCCCCCGTCTGCTCGTCGCCAGGGACGGCCCCCTGCGAGGACTGCTGAGGCCCCGCAACAGCCTGGGCCTTCAGTCAAGCCTGTCCAACGGCCCACCACTCGCAGGAAGGTGGCACCGCCAGCTCGTCATCAGGGCACCAGGAACCCTCGCAAGGCTTTAAAGCGTTCCTGAGACGGGCGACCCAGGGAGGAGGGACCATCTAGCCAGCCTGGATCCACTTCCGACAGGGGGACGGGAGGTGGATTCGGCTCCACCACGGATAGCCACCACCTGGTCAAATTCCTTCTTCTCTGGGTCACACACACAGCGTTTTTGGCCCCCCCATTTGTGACCGCCAGAAGCTGAAACCATGCATCAGAACCTCTTTGGAAACAGACTCTCCGTCTCCTCCCATTCAGATGCAAAAGGTCTATCACTCAGCCAACACGACGCATGCTGGCGAACTCATGTTCCCTCATCCGTCAGTGGCACATGTGACAGACCCTGCTGACAAGGCGCGGTGTGTTTTACAGGACGTTTCCCCTCCTACCACAGCGCCTTCCACTCTGCTCAGCCACAGGAACCCTGCCCAAGGTACGTCGAACATTGGTTCGTTCGAGACCGTTGGTTCTCTCCAATCCCTCCCGATGGCTCCTCAGAACCATTCGGCTCGGCTATGCGATTCAGTTCGCCAGGTGCCCGTCCAAGTTCAGGGACATTCTGTTTACCTCAGCACGAGGCGAGAATGCGGCTGTTCGAATGCGGCTGTTCTTCAGGCGGAGGTTGCAACCCTTCTCGAAAAGGGTGCAATCGAGCCTGTTCCCCTGGCCGAAATGAAGAGGGGGTTTTACAGCGCGTACTTCATTGTACCCAAGAAGGGCAGGGGGCTCAGACCAATCCTGGATTTGAGGGCTCTGAACCAGGCCCTTCACAAGGTTCTGTTCAGAATGTTAACCCTCAAGCACATATTAACATGTGTCAGAGATCAGGATTGGTTTGTGGCAATAGACCTAAAGGATGGGTACTTTCATGTCTCAATCCTACCAAGGCACAGGCCGTTTATTCGGTTTACCTTCGAATGACGGGCATATCAGTACAAAGTTATTCCCTTCGGGCTGTCCCTGTCTCCTCGCATCTTTACGAAGATCGTGGAGGCTGCCCTTGCCCCTCTCAGGGAAGCGGGCATTCGCATTCTCAATTACCTTGATGACTGGCTGATCCTAGCTCACTCGCGAGAATTGTTTTGCGCACACAGGGACATGGTCCTCGACCACCTAGCCCGATTGGGACTTCGGGTCAACTGGGAAAAGAGCAAACTCTCCCCTGTGCAGAGCATCTCTTTTCTCGGTGTAGAATTGGACTCGATTATAATGACTCCACGCCTCTCTCAGGATCGTGCTCAGTCGGTGCTGAAATGCTTGAAGGCTCTCAAGCAGAGTACAGCGGTTCCTCTCAAAAACTTTCAGAGGCTCCTGGGGCATATGGCATCCTCAGCTGAGGTTATGCCACTAGGACTGATGCATATGAGACTGCTTCAGCACTGGCTTCGTACCCGAATTCCGAGGTTGGCATGGCGTCACGGCTCACACTGTGTGAACATCACACCGTTGTGTTGCCATACCTTCAGTCCTTGGGAATACATCTCTTTTCTACAGGCAGGAGTGCACTTAGAACAGGTGTCCAGATGCATTGTTGTTACAACAGATGCTTCCAAGACAGGCTGGGGCGCTGTGTGCAACGGACCTCCTTTATCAGGGGAAGGGCACAATTTGCCATCTGCGTCCGGATCTCTGGAACCTTCATGTTTGGTCCCTGGATGCGACCAGGAGGAACTCAGAGACCTTTTACCAGCAGTGGTGAATACCATTACTCAGGCCAGAGCCCCCTCGACGACCTGAAGTGGCGCATTTTCGTGAATTGGTGTTCTTCCCAGGGGAAGGCCCTTCTGTCAAGAGGGTGGGGGATCTCCACACTCTCACGTTGTCCTGAGTCCTCGGTCTGGATATGTGCCCAAGGTTCCCACCACTCCTTTCAGGGACCACGTGGTAACATTGCAACCTATCCCCTTCCAAGAAGGGGACCCCAACCTGTCTCTGTTGTGCCCAGTGTGAGCCCTATGCATAAACCTAGATCGCACTCAGAGTTTCAGACATTCTGAACAGCTCTTTATCTGTTTTGAAGGGGAATGCTATCTCCAGACAACGGATCTCCCACTGGATTGTGGATGCGATCCTAACGGCCTATCAGACCAGAGGCCTACCTTGGCCACTGGGAGTGAGGGCTCACTCTAGCAGGGGCATGGCTGCATCAGCAGCCCTGGCGAACGGGGCCTCTCTAGCAGATATCTGTAGAGCTGCAGGTTGGGCTACACCTAATACATTGCCTCGATTTTATAATCTACGAATAGTACCAGTTTCTTCTAGAGTTCTGAACGTCAGTTATTTGACTCAGGAAACTGGCAGGGTGTAGAGTTTGCTACCAGCGCTACTCCCCCAGGGTATTTATGTGCTTATTCATTCCAGCTCAGGTTCCTTTCATGAACTCTGGACTACCCTTCCATCACATAAGCACTTTTTCTTAGCAAAGTTCGAAGGAGGAACTTGCTATTAGAACTCATACCGAGGTAGGTTCCCTCAAGTGAACTCTTGTATTGGGTTAGTGCTCCACATGTTGTGGCTCCTCTTGAGGCCCCATGTGTGTATTCTCCACTGTATTTCCCCTTGAGGCTCAGTGTTCCCCATTCTGTCAATAGGTTCTGGGTTTTGGTAGATCTCCCCTTACGCGGAGCCCACCTCAGTACCTTCCCTATGTGGTACTTCCTCTGTAAGTCCATAGGTGGATCTTCACATGTTACCTCCCCATCGGGTAGGATGTGATCTCCGTAGTGCCTTTCTCCCTAGGGGGAATAGTCACTGTCCCAACGTTACTACCAACAACTGGGAAAAGAGCAAACTCTCCCCTGTGCAGAGCATCTCTTTTCTCGGTGTAGAATTGGACTCGATTATAATGACTCCACGCCTCTCTCAGGATCGTGCTCAGTCGGTGCTGAAATGCTTGAAGGCTCTCAAGCAGAGTACAGCGGTTCCTCTCAAAAACTTTCAGAGGCTCCTGGGGCATATGGCATCCTCAGCTGAGGTTATGCCACTAGGACTGATGCATATGAGACTGCTTCAGCACTGGCTTCGTACCCGAATTCCGAGGTTGGCATGGCGTCACGGCTCACACTGTGTGAACATCACACCGTTGTGTTGCCATACCTTCAGTCCTTGGGAATACATCTCTTTTCTACAGGCAGGAGTGCACTTAGAACAGGTGTCCAGATGCATTGTTGTTACAACAGATGCTTCCAAGACAGGCTGGGGCGCTGTGTGCAACGGACCTCCTTTATCAGGGGAAGGGCACAATTTGCCATCTGCGTCCGGATCTCTGGAACCTTCATGTTTGGTCCCTGGATGCGACCAGGAGGAACTCAGAGACCTTTTACCAGCAGTGGTGAATACCATTACTCAGGCCAGAGCCCCCTCGACGACCTGAAGTGGCGCATTTTCGTGAATTGGTGTTCTTCCCAGGGGAAGGCCCTTCTGTCAAGAGGGTGGGGGATCTCCACACTCTCACGTTGTCCTGAGTCCTCGGTCTGGATATGTGCCCAAGGTTCCCACCACTCCTTTCAGGGACCACGTGGTAACATTGCAACCTATCCCCTTCCAAGAAGGGGACCCCAACCTGTCTCTGTTGTGCCCAGTGTGAGCCCTATGCATAAACCTAGATCGCACTCAGAGTTTCAGACATTCTGAACAGCTCTTTATCTGTTTTGAAGGGGAATGCTATCTCCAGACAACGGATCTCCCACTGGATTGTGGATGCGATCCTAACGGCCTATCAGACCAGAGGCCTACCTTGGCCACTGGGAGTGAGGGCTCACTCTAGCAGGGGCATGGCTGCATCAGCAGCCCTGGCGAACGGGGCCTCTCTAGCAGATATCTGTAGAGCTGCAGGTTGGGCTACACCTAATACATTGCCTCGATTTTATAATCTACGAATAGTACCAGTTTCTTCTAGAGTTCTGAACGTCAGTTATTTGACTCAGGAAACTGGCAGGGTGTAGAGTTTGCTACCAGCGCTACTCCCCCAGGGTATTTATGTGCTTATTCATTCCAGCTCAGGTTCCTTTCATGAACTCTGGACTACCCTTCCATCACATAAGCACTTTTTCTTAGCAAAGTTCGAAGGAGGAACTTGCTATTAGAACTCATACCGAGGTAGGTTCCCTCAAGTGAACTCTTGTATTGGGTTAGTGCTCCACATGTTGTGGCTCCTCTTGAGGCCCCATGTGTGTATTCTCCACTGTATTTCCCCTTGAGGCTCAGTGTTCCCCATTCTGTCAATAGGTTCTGGGTTTTGGTAGATCTCCCCTTACGCGGAGCCCACCTCAGTACCTTCCCTATGTGGTACTTCCTCTGTAAGTCCATAGGTGGATCTTCACATGTTACCTCCCCATCGGGTAGGATGTGATCTCCGTAGTGCCTTTCTCCCTAGGGGGAATAGTCACTGTCCCAACGTTACTACCAATACTTTTCAACTGTTATATTATGGTGAGTATTACACTGTTATATGGCTCCAGCTGAGGGGACCTCTGCCTCTATGGCAGCTCTCCCAGATGTTGGAGAGTGAGGTCTTAAGTCTTGGGCATTGGAAGATGCTGTGCAATGAAATCGGTCTTCTGGTTAGTCCGGTTATGCTGTCCCAAGTCACATTACCTTTTTGATGCACATGGAGGAATTTATTCATCAAATGCATTTTCATATCCCATTATTCACATTAACCCTTTTTAGCAAAAAGTAAAAAAACACCTCAAGTAAGTGTAAAAACTTTTTTTGCGAATTTAGAAAGTTTCTGAAGCGATACTTCAAAATGCACATAAAAACAGGTTGATGGAAACAGCATATGAACGTCTTAAATTCCAGTTTGTTTCTTGGACAAAGATATCAGGTGGCTTCGGAATACTTGGAAAAATTTGAATGGCCGATTTGTATGAGAGTTTAATACTTTTTGTGTCCATTTTTAAAGCTTGGAAGCTTCAGTCTCCTTCTACCTTTCATCTGGTCAAACTATTCTTTAAATCTCTATCAACAGCATTTGTGGCATGTTTGACGCCAAAAGATAAAATAAAGCAGGCCCAGTTTTTCTTGTAAAAATGAAACTCATGGTTACAGCAACATCTACAATGCAAGTAAATCAGATCAGATCAGTGTTCAGGAGGGTTTACAAGCAAAACTATGAAGCTTGTATTTTGTTAAAGCACTTACACATTAATTATTCAGTAAATCCCTGTTTACCTTATGAAAGGTAATGTTTTGTCACCTCTTTTAGGTGGGTGAACTTGTAGGTGGAGATGCTCCACGTAAACAGTGCTTTATAGAAAGACATTTCATGTCCTCACAGATACTCTCAATTGAGTTTGCATTGCATTGAACCTGTTACATTTCTTTCAAACAGAATAAACTGTAGACACAGTGTCAGTGAGGAGTGAGTGAACGGGGTGAATCTCTTTCGACAAAACTTATCCATTCCCTCTAATTATTTGACTGAGGAGTATCATACCATGGATAAAGGGAAAATAACTGTTTATTTCAGATCATGTTAAATTAATCACAGATGCAACAGTGGGCTTATTCAAAGCTTGTTATTGTGTTGTTTGCTTCAGGGGTCAGTTTGGGAAAATGCTCTTTTTGTTTCATAGCTGTCTACACTGACACAGTCCCTTTTCAAACAGGCTGCAAGCACAATGATAAAAAAAACATGAAACCTACAAAGCAAAATTCTTTTCATTACATGGGCAAGAAAAATAGGCAGTATTTTTGGTTATGCGGTTGTCGTAAAATGCAGAAATGAACTGCATAATGTAACCGGACATATACAGTGAAAGAACAATAAGCAGAAAGGTTTAATTATTTAAGATTCGCCTCAAAAACTTGCTCTGTGGATTATTATGTCTTGAAATATATTGTGGTTATATGTGAAAAAGACTGAAGGAGTTATCTCAGAAGTTGTTTGATGCGTCTCAAGAGCCACAGATGGTCCAGCTTAAGGGTCGTCACTTAATGAAAGTGGGCGGAGACTCGCTGCTGATGGCTTGGTTACCTCATAAATATTAATTAGGCAGTTAAAAAGATCTCTTACTGTTCGGTGGTGACAAACCATAAATGACACCTATGGTCAAGTAGACACAATATGCGTGATAGATGTGAAATAAACCCAACAAAAGAAGAAAAAGCTGCGTACTTTCTTTTTGTTAGCAGTGTTTTGCTTTCTGTCCTCGTTCTTGTCCTGAATATTTATTTTATCATTGCCATGGCCTTATTTTATAATGAATGGGGAAACCTGGGGAGGAGTGTCAAACAAGCAATTTTACTCTCTCTCATTACAACGTGGCGAAGCCTTTGTAAATGACTTTGCGGCATGAGTCGGTGTGCCTGTTTAAAAATGCATGGGATTAAGGAGGAGCGGAATGCAAGCATATCAGCCGAGCTCAACCGAGTGTGTTAGCGAAGGAGCAAGGACAAGAAAATTGACACTGGATGATTTCTCCTGCTGATGTGAAAGAATGTTCAATCACATTTAAAAGGCTCATTTTTTTTACTAACACTCTCTCCCTCCCCATATCTGTCACTCTTTGACAAGTTATTGCATTTTGGTGCACCTATTTATAGTGTAGAACCACCTCTCAGCTCTTTGGCTCTGCTTCAGAAAGATTATTGTTTCTACCTGGACTTTAGAGAACTAGAAGCTCAGAGTTAAAGTGAATTCCAGTCTCCTGAAAATTCACAAACTAGACACTATATCGGCGGCACTTTTTTTCTGCTCTCTGATGGGGTCAGTTTCTGAGATCACAGCTCACCGCTGCACAGCAACTTTGAGGGCTTGATTTGAAACACATCACAGTTTACTTTTTTTTTTTTTACACTTTGCATTGAACAAAATGACATGGCATGAATGCCCATTAACAAGCACTACAGCATTTGATAAATCTCTTTATAGACAAATTAAAGCCTTGCACACCATCGTAGCTTTTAAATCTTTTTTTAAATAGAAATACTTTATACAAAAATTAAATTTTTTTTTATGTCAAACCTCTGTGACATTTTATCTCCCCTTTTTTATTTTTTTTATTTAATGAAGCGTGGCTGTGATACTCTAAAATAGTAGTGCTGTCAAATCAATTTATCGTGATTAATCACATATTTGTATGTATTTATAAATGCACACACATACATGTATATATTTAAGAAATATGTATATACATATAAATATACACAATACACACACGTATTATGTAAACAAAAACTGTTATTTTGGATGTCATTAATCGATTTGACAGCACTAAAAAAAAGCTAATTAAAAGTATCATAAAAGTAACTTCTGCACTATATTCTAAGTAAAAATTTTTTTTATGTCAAACCTCTGTGACATTTTATCTCCCCTTTTTTTATTTTTTTTATTTAATGAAGCGTGGCTGTGATACTCTAAAATAGTAGTGCTGTCAAATCAATTTATCGTGATTAATCGCATATTTGTATGTATTTATAAATGCACACACATACATGTATATATTTAAGAAATATGTATATACATATAAATATACACAATACACACACGTATTATGTAAACAAAAACTGTTATTTTGGATGTCATTAATCGATTTGACAGCACTAAAAAAAAGCTAATTAAAAGTATCATAAAAGTAACTTCTGCACTATATTCTAAGTCATATTAAAACATACAATGGGTTTGTGCGAGAAACTGAACTTACAGTATGCCATGATTCATACATAATTTCCCATTCCCATTTGACTATCATTATATGGGAAAAAAAAACCTTTTTGTGTTCCATGGAAGAAAGTTGGAAGGAAATAACAGAATAACAATTTTCCTTTAAATAACATTTCTTCAGTTATTTTCAGGAGATGCTTCTACAATTGTGTGCTGGATCTTTTTTTTCATTGTATTGACTATGCGCTGCCTGTGACCACCCTGTTGTACAAGGGGTATTATTTATGTATATCTTTATAAAAATTGAACCAATTATGTGAAAAGATTAGGTGTTCTTTCTGTGCTTGATGAATTATACACACTGTGTTGTAGAGGCCTGTCATTCCCTGACCATTAAGATTCAACAGAGCTTTAAGATAGAGACTAGGGAAGAGTGATGTCGCACTGGTACTATAGATATTAATGCAACAGAGCTCAAAATGAAGTAACAAAACCACATTAGAAAATAAAACACATGCATACAAATACATATGCACTAAGCAACCCAAAGCCAATAACACGAGAGCCCAAGTGAGAAAGCAATATTCAGCCAGCAATACGTAACAAAGGATGTGATCTCTGTGAGTTGATCAAATTTTGTTCTAAGTAATTGGTTACTGGAGCAGTAGAGAAATTCTGCAGATGGGTGATTACTAATGCGGGATAAGATAGCAGAACATGAGCGTACATAAATGATCCATGGGGGAAGCTCTGCCATTGCATGATAAGAGAAGAAACAATCATTCCCTTCCTCTCGTATCTTCAAAAAATTATAAAATATAAACAATATGAACAGGCATCTCTAATAGAAATTTATCTTATCACAGTTTACTGATGTGCAATGCTGCCGAAAGTTTTCCCTTTTCATTTAGACCTCATTACTTTCTTCACTTTGAATCAATATCTTATCATTATTGTCACTCTAAAGCTTTCTTTTTATATATATAAAAAAAGTTAGTAATTTTGAATTCATTTATATGGCCACGAGGGCCCATGAAATCACTTGACAAGTGTTGTTTTCTTTGATGTGGATGTATTTTTTATTCAAACAGTAAGTCTGGGTAAGACACATTGTTCTGGGGGCACTTTAATGGAAAAAAATTAGTGTAGTGCAAAGTCATCAATATTAATAATTTTACACATTTTTACACATTTTACATGTTTACACATATAGAAGCAAACTCACATAGACTAAAAGCCACCAAACTCCAAATTTGAATTCAACTGGTTTTTAAACAGTGCTGAAATTGTTGTATGTGGAGGTACCATAATAACTTGGGTGATTTTGATGTTTTTGAAGAAAGTAAAAAGATCTGATATTTATAAAGGACAAACCACTAGTCAAACTTTTAAAAAGATCTGAAGCCATGCAGCCATTAAGTGTTCAGTCAATATTTCTCATTACTTTGTGTTTCTGTATTGCACCTCAGCCTCTGCAGAAGCAGCTGAAGATATTAAATGCTTCTCATGTTATTTTTAGTGCAGACTGGAGAAGACAGATGGCACTAAAACCTGTGTAGTTTCAGCATTGAGGTTTATCTGAAATTATCTGTTTATTCTGGCTAAGCATGTGTTATCTCTAACATCTCCAATGCCTAATATGTTTTTGGTGCTGGTTTCCTTCTAAACTGTCAAGCATTTAAAAAATTCAAGTTACTGCTTTGTAAATGAAAAGTTCACAAAGTTCAGATATTGCACCTTCTTTATTGTTTTTGTTGTAGAAACCACCTCTCTCCAAACATCCTAGCACCATCTCCAAGATTGTTGGACGGCAAAAAGCGGAGATGCTGGTGCTGTGATGAGAAACAGTTGGTGCCTTATTACCACTGACATCTTCTCTTCACTAGGACTACAGGTAGAGGGTGTCTTGAAAGTTCAATGCCACTGCGATTTGGCTATTACCCAGCCTCACCCTTCAATGTTCTTCTCAGCTTAGACCTTTCTTCCATTCCTACATTTTCTTTACATTTATCATCTGGCAGTCACTATTATCTTATCTAAGAGACTTACAGCAATGGCAGTTTTTTTTATTTCAGATGAACATCTTAGCAAAAATGTGAAAAGAAACTGCAATCGATTCAATTAATCCTGAATTCACACTGATTCTTGTCTTCTTCTCTGTCAATGTTAATGACACTGAATGATATTTTATCATTCAAAAGTTTGGGGTCTGTTATATGTTATGAAATTAATACTTTTATTTAGCAAGGATTCTATAAAAGTAAAGACATAACGTTACAAATGATTTCTATTTCAAATATACCCAGTTCTTTTTTATCATTCTATTCCTCAAAGAATCCTGAAAAAATGTAACAAAGTTCCAATAAAAATATTAAGCAGTGCAACTGTTTTCAACATTGATAATAATAATAAGTATTTCTTGAGCACCAAATCAGCATATCAGAATGATTTCTGAAGGATCATGCGATACTGGAGACTGGAGTAATGGCTGCTGAAAATTCAGCTTTGCCATCACAGGAATAAGTTCCCTTTCAGTCGGTCACTACAAGTCACGTCGTGACCGATGAATTGGGATCTCGCTTAGAGAGACCAATCCACTTCGAGTGTAAACTAAACAATGCACATTGGCATGCGATAATTGCATCCAGCTGCCGCTGATCACAGCGTGAGCATAAAATGACAGCCGATACAATGCATACCAGCTTTTTGCTTTGGAGCCGAGCAACAACATCGTTCTGCTCCTACCAAACTGCTTCGTGTGTGACGAGTCTAGCGCGCTCTAACCTTTTTGTGTTGGCCATTTCACCCATGCGTTTCTAGATGTGGTCGTTACCTGGTGCTGGGTGATGGTCCCGATCGCTGCCTCATGTATCTGGGCATTAAACACGCTGAGGTGGCATTCACGGATGAGTCATGTTCCCATTGCGGGAAGATGGCCATCTCGGAGCTGCGGGGCAGGCTCCGTTTCCTCCAGGGGGGCGGAGCTCCGTTGCCTCTGCCATGATCTAGTGTTCGTCTTGGCGGCAGCCAGGCAAGGACTACTTTGGGCAGTAGCACGGGCGGTTTAATTCGTCACATCCTGCCCCGGCAGGCAGCTGCTGCCTCCACCCGTCCGCCGGCCACAGCGCCGCATCTGCAGCAGCCTCGAGCAAGCAGCGTAGGCAGACCGCCCCGCCTGTCCAGACCCCGTCAAACCTGGTGGTGAGCGTTAGTGCAAGAGGCCCCCGGGACGGTCGACCCAGAGAGGGAGGAAGCTGCTCTTTGTGGGATGGTGAATGCACCTCTCCCTCCCCCGGAGGAGGGCCGGGTGGAGAATCTGGAAAATCTTGATGCGAGAAAGCAGTTTTCTCTGTCCCTGGGTCCCAGGAGGGCACGGAGAGTCGCGGAGGGACCAAACCAGACCACACTCATCCTCCTCCATCGCCAGTAGGCAGCAGTGGGCGGTTCGAGAGCGTCAACAAAGGCCCTACTCACGCACCCTCTGTCAAACTGTGGAACCAGGTAAGCGTTGCACCGCACACTCAGACCCTCTTTGGTCTGCCCACAAGCCACCCGAGATGGACCCCTGCGTTCCACCTCACTGCCCCACTGCGGGTACGGCGGTGGTTCCGCTGGTCCCGCTTACACGGTATCTGGGTGCCTGGCTAGCGCTACCCAGCCCGTCTCCCTGGCTTCTGTGGACCATCAGCTTCGGCTATGCGATTTAGTTTGCCCGGCATCCCCCCAAGTTCAGTGGTATCCGCTTCATGGCAGTGAAGGTGGCCGATGTGCCTGTCTTGCATGCGGAGATCGCAGTCCTACTGGCGAAGGACACGATAGAGCCGGTCCCTCCAGCCGATATGAAGACCAGGTTTTACAGCCCCTACATCATTGTACCCAAGAAAGGCGGTGGGTTACGACCAATCTTAGATCTGCGTGTCTTGAACCGGGCACTTCACCGGTTACCATTCAAGATGTTGACGCAGAAGCGCATCTTTGGGTGCATCCGTCCGCAGCTCTACAAATATGCGTACTTTCATGTGTCGGTCCTTCTGCACCACAGACCATTTCTGCAGTTTGCGTTCGAAGGGCATGCATATAAGTACAAAGCCCCTCGGGCTGTCTCTGTTTCCCCGTGTCTTCACGAAAGTTGCAGAGGGGGCTCTTGTTCCCCTCAGAGAGCAAGGTGTTCGCATCCTCAACTATCTTGCCGACTGGCTTATACTAGCGCTGTCTCGGGATCAGTTGTGCGAGCACAGGGACCTGGTGCTCCGGCACCTCAGCCAGTTGGGCCTTCGGTTCAACTGGGAAAAGTGCAGACTCTCCCTGATGCAGAGGATCTCTTTTCTCAGTATGAAGTTGGATTCGGTCGAACAGACAGCACGCCTCACAGAGGAACGTAAGCGGTCGGTGCTGAACTGCTTGAATTCATTCAAGGGCAGGACAGTGGTCCCACTGAAACTATTTCAGAGTCTCCTGGGGCATATGGCAGCTGCAGCGGCAGTTACACCACTTGGTCTGCTTCATATGAGACCGCTTCAGCACTGGCTTCATGGCCGAGTCCCGAGGTGGGCATGGCAGCGTGGCACTCACCGGGTCCACGTTACACCGGCCTGTCGCCAAACCTTCAACCCGTGGTCAGACCTTGCATTTCTCCAGGCAGGGGTGCCCCTAGAACAGGTCTCCAGGCATGCTGTGATTTACACGGATGCCTCCACCACTGGCTGGGGGGCCACGTACAACGGGCACGCAGTGTCGGGGGTATGGACGGGCCCCCAACTGCACTGGCATATCAATTGCCTTGAGTTGTTAGTGGTGCGTCTTGCCTTGAACCGTCTCAAAGGACGCTTACGAGGCAAGCACGTGCTGGTCCGATTGGACAATACAGCGACCGTTGCGTACATCAACCGACAAGGTGATTTGCGCTCCCGTCGCATGTCGCAACTCGCCCGCCACCTCCTCCTTTGAGTTGGAAGGTTCTGAGGTCACTTCGTGCCATTCACATTCTGGGTCTGCTCAACCATACAGCCAACGAGCTGTCACGAGCTACGCTCCCAGGAGAATGGAGACTCCATCCCCAGACAGTTCAGCTGAATTGGAGACGTTTCGGAGCCGCTCAGGTAGACCTGTTTGCCTCTCCAGAAACCTCTCACTGCCAGCTGTTCTACACCCTGACCGAGGGAACACTCGGCTCGGACGCACTGGCACACAGCTGGCTGCGGGACCTACACAAGTATGCGTTTCCCCCAGTGAGACTTCTCGCACAGACGCTGTGCAAGTTCAGGGAGGACGAGGAGCAGGTCCTGCTGGTGGTGACGTATTGGCCCACTTGGACCTGGTTCCCCTAACTAATGCTCCTCGTGATAGCCCCTCCCTGGCAGATTCCTCTGAGGAAGGATCTACTGACTCAGAGATGGGGCACCCTGTGGCACCCGCGTCCAGACCTCTGGAAACTTTATGTCTGGTCCCTGCACGGGACGCGGAGGTTCTAGGTGACCTACCCCAGGAGGTAGTTGACACCATCACTTCGGCGAGAGCACCGTCTAAGAGACACGCTTACGCCTTGAAGTGGAACCTGTTCGTCAAGTGGTGTTCTTCTCACTGAGAAGACCCCCAGAGATGCCCAAACAGGGTCGTGCGTTCCTTTTTGCAGCAAGGGTTAGAGCGAAGGCTGTCTCCCTCCACCCTTAAAGTCTATGTCACTGCGATTGCTGCTAACCATGACCCCGTGGAAGGGAAGTCGGTAGGGAAGCATGATCTGGTCATCAGGTTCCTTAGGGGGGCGAGAAGGTTAAATCCTCCCCGACCCCCCACTATACCCTCTTGGGACCTGTCTCTAATGCTCCCAGCACTACAGCAGGGCCCATTTGAGCCTTTGCAGTCAGTCGAGCTAAAGTTTCTTTCAATGAAAACTCTGCTCCTGCTTGCACTGGCCTCCATCAAGAGGGTAGGGGACCTGCACACATTTTCAGTCGACGATTCGTGCCTAGAGTTTGGGCCGGCTGACTCCCAGGTAATCCCGAGGCCCAGGCCCGGCTATGCGCCCAAGGTTCCTACTCCCCCCTGCAAGCGCTGCCCCAGGAGGAGGCAGACCCAGCCCTAGCCTTGCTTTGTCCCGTCCGAGCCTTGAGATGGTACGTAGACCGGACACAAAGCTTTAGGACCTTAGACCAGCTCTTTGTCTGTTACGGAGGCCTGGAAGAAGGGGAAGGCCGTCTCTAAGCAGAGGATGGCCCACTGGATTGTGGATGCCATCACCCTGGCTTATCAGGCAAAGGGTGTGCCCTGCCCGCTCAGGTTCGCTAGATTCTATAACCTTCGTGTGGAGCCGGTATCCTCCGGTGTTCTCACCTCAAATGGGTAGAGGCACTGAGAGGCCTCGGTTTATTGTCAGCTTGCTAAAACTGCTCCAGAGTGTCTGTACTGTCGAGCTCCTCCATCCCCTCGGCAGCGAGACGTGGCAGAACGTCTGGCGCCAGGCCCTCACTCGATGAATCCATGAGAACCGGGAGAGGGCTGGGGTCCATATGTAGAGACCTAAGTGGATCCCATATGTGTAAAGTCCACGGTATGGCCTCAGAGCCTGTGTTTCCCTGGCAGACTTCTGCCATTTCTAAGAGGGTTATAATCACCTCCAATCTTCCATATACACCTAAACGATTGCTCATATGTGTAAGTGCTTCCGAAACCTCCTTCGGGAAGGATGGGGCTTCCGCAACGTTCCTGTTCCAAGTGGTACAGGTACGTTTTCCCAGTGTTATCCAATCTCACTGAGTGGGTAATGCTATGACAACAGTGACTGGTCTTCTTGTTGCTAGCCCCGGCCTACACCAAAAAGGGGCACAGGAGGCTCACACAGGACACGGGAAGGGGCAGCATCCATGGCGCGTTGTTAGGGATCCCATTTCGACTGAAAGGGAACGCATGTAACCCTCTTTCCCTGAAGGAGGGAACGGAGACGTCACGTCCCATCGCCATGGCTGTTGTACCACCGGTGAGCGGCCGGGTCAAAACCTGGTATGCATTGCACCGGCTGCCTTTATATGCTCACGCTGTGATCAGCGGCAGCTGGATGCAGTTATCGCATGCCAATGTGCATTGACTCATTTAGTTTACACCTGAAGTGGATTGGTCTCTCTAAGCGAGATCCCAATTCATCAGTCACGACGTGACGTCTCCGTTCCCTCCTTCAGGGAACGAGGGTTACATACGTAACTGAGATGTTACATTTTAAAATATATTAAAAGAGAAACGTGCTGTTTAAAAAGTTAACATTTCACAACCCTGGTGCTTTACTGTATTTTTGATCAAATAAGTAAAACTTTTAAACAGTAGTGCATAATGTCAGGCCCAGTTGCACTTACAGATGATGTAACATGCACGTTTATGTAAGTGTGGTGAGGAAATCTGGGATTATTATACAAAATATTATAAAATGTATATTATACAAAAAAAGTTGTTTGAGTCTACATGTTGTTGCAATAGTGTTCCATGGAAGATGGAGGAACAAGCATGGAAAAACACCATGATGTTGAAACGCACGGACACACCATGTTGTTTGGCATCCCATCTCTCACATAAACTTTCTAGACATTATTCTTATTCCCACTCTTTTTAATATATTTGTAAAATTAAGTCCCCTCCGAGGCATTTCTCCTATAACCCACTGTGTGTCCATATTTCCAGCACATCTCAGTAATCCAAACAGAAAAAAAGTTTTTAATAATCTTACTCAACAATTCAGTTGTTTTCTTTGTTATGCCAGTTCTCCTAAAAGAAGTCTGAATTCAATTTAAGTTTTTTTCCATCTCAAAACTAGAAACAAAAAGCTCTTATAGTCTTAGTAGCCATCGTGTGACAGGTTGATCAAAGACAGACACAGTGGGTGTGGCTCACGGGAATCGGAGAGGCATTTATTTGAAATAAAATGAGCATAAAAAAAAAACAGGAACATTAAGTGTCCAAATGGAGTATGTCTGAGAACCGAAAGAGTCTGTTGTGCACTCGCTTTGATTTGGATGAGGGGAAGTGGTTGTTAATGCTAGCAGACAGCTTTCTGCAGATATTATAGATGTCTGCTTGGTACTAGAGGATGACAGAGCCTTTCACTGGCTTAGCGAACACAGATTGTCATTATTGAATATGAACATTTCACAATTATCACTACGGCTTTTCTAAACTCCCGCAGTGACCTTTTGCAAATGCTGTTTGGCCAGCTTTGAAATGTGAGAGACGCCTTCATCCATAGCCAGCTGTGTTGATGAGAAGATCTGAGCTCTGGTCTCCTGTTAAGGTCTGTTGGAGAAAGCTATAAAGAAGCCACATCTGCTTCACTGTCCCAACTGGAGGGTGGATATTTTCAGCCGGAGGAATTTCAGAGTGATGCATGATGCAGTCTGATGCACCTCTGTATGATAAGCCTGATGGCATTCGTGTGATTTCACATTTTGATGTTTATGGAACATCAACATCTACTTTATGGTGGTTTAGCTCTGTAAAACATTTTTTGTCACATCATTCTTTCTTTCTTTTAGTTTTCACCTTTCCTTTCCTAGTTCGTTTGATTTCTTCTCCCCCTGCTACTTTTATTCAGATTCTAAAGTATAATCATTTCTAGTGTCGGAACTAACAATAATCAAATTACTCACTAATCAAATTAATGTCATTCATTTGTCACTGACAGAAATTTGCTCTTGAAACCTGCTGTAATTTAAATGCAATCATTCTGTATAAACTGCAGAGTATTATTTGTTAATCAAAATAATTCAGAAACTGCCTTAGGAATTCTCAAGGCTTCTCTTTTATCTTGTTTTTTTTAACTATAGCCCTATATATTACAGGCATAAGAAGACCAACCTGATGGGTCCCCATAGTATGTTTCTCATTTGTCTGGCATCTTTTATAAATGAAAATATATGTTTATGCTTGAATATATGGTGTTTTATATTCCCACAACATGAATTAATCATGCAAATTATCATCTTAGGTTTACTTATTTTTTTATGATTTACAACATTTGCACTAGTGTTGTCGTGTTGTTTCTTTAGGTTGTCATTTGGTAGTGTTAAGAGGATAATTCACCCCAAAAAAATTTAATTCTGTCATGTCGTTCCAAACTTGAATTTTCTTTCTGTTGCAGAACACAATCTAAGATTTTATTTTGAGAAATGTCAAGGAATGACAAAAACAACATTTGACCCCACTGACCTTCATTCAATGGACATTTTAAAATATCTTGTTTTGAAATACATGTGGGTATTAGTTTTCATTTTAAGTTAGACTATCCCTGTAAGGACTGTTCATGCTGAACATACCCATAAAACAGTGAAAATATTAATTTCTTATTTATATAAATCATTTTGTTTGTTAAAAGTGAACTGAATGTATTAATTTGTGTAACCACAAAACATCATGAGTTTAGTTAGGATAACATTTAAATGATGTGTTTGACTTAGGTACAAAAGCATATAAAATACTTTTTTTTTTTTTTAATAACATCACACTTACTATTTTTATTACAGTACTAATATGTTTTAAACCTAAAAATTATAAAGCTGAAACTTAAAGTATGTAGTTATTTTCTTAAACCTTGAATATTCACTGCTTTGAGTGTAAGACAGAAAACTCCAAGAATTGCTTCTGAACCTACTTCTCTCTACAACCTCCCACATGCAAAAAAGTATTCAGCCTTCCTGCTGAATCAATCATTAAGTATTTGCATATCATCAGGGAGAAACTAACCACATCAGAGTAAGTGTCAGATTTACATGGAGATGCTTCTCTCGACCTCACACACACTCACACACACACAGGCCAGGTGATGAGCTCAAAGTGAGGCCAGTTCTCTGGTGTAATCGACTGAGCGAGGAAGGCTGGGTAATCCTAATAAGTTCTTGCTCTGTTTACATTCTACAAAATATGCCCCAGACAGAGCAGAAGCACTGTGTATTTTAGACATATGACCTGATCCTGTTTTCTTTGCTGACAGATTCTCCATCTGTGCTGTGTGGGGGAGTAACAAACAAAAAGTAGTGATGCTGCTAACTAACTTTTTGCACTAAAAGTAGTGACCCATATTTCTTAGTAGCTCAAAATGTTCATTGTTATTTTTGTAAGATGGTACTGCACATGCAGCTTTAGCACAGAGAAAACTGGTAATAATCAGGCATCTCTATTCCATATAATATTTGGAAGTGATTAATTTTAGGGATTGATTCATTCTAGGGATCACGTAAATGAAACGAGTAGCTACGTAGACAACTTTGAATCGATCCACAAAATATTACAATATTTACAAATATTTTTCTAAATGCTATAATATCTCTGCTCATGTGTTTCTAGGGATCACGTAAATGAAACGAGTAGCTACGTAGACAACTTTGAATCGATCCACAAAATATTACAATATTTACAAATATTTTTCTAAATGCTATAATATCTCTGCTCATGTGTTTGTCTCAGCTTGTTTTGTGTCATCGTATAAATTATATCATTGTCTAGTTTTATTTGTGTAATTATTATAGTACAGTTTTATCAGTTCAAATGCTGTGTAATGTGGTCACCATAATCAAAACTAAAACTGACTTTGTGCCACATAAAAACTACTCTGATTGCAAAGTTTAAATAATGTAACTATTTCATCCAATTGTTGTTACACACACCATTTTGATGGTAATAGTGTAGTTCCCATTCAGTCAGTCACGTTCAACGTTACGTCAGTTTATTAGCTTGATTTTGATAGGACTGTCAGCAGACAGAAAGTGCAGTGGAGAGAGAGGGGGGCGGGATCAGGAAAGGTACGAGAGTCGGGACTTGAACTTGGGATGCATAAAGCCCAATGGCACTATGGGCCTGTTTACACCTGGTCATTTCATGCGTTTTCGCTGATCGGATATATATCTGATTTGTTAAAATGTTTCCATTTACACTTGGCCACATAAATGTGTCGTCGCAAAACGATTATAAATCCAATCTTCAATTCCTGCGCTATATTTAAATTTAACGGAGTTCACATCAACGAAATCAAAAGATAAGCGCTGCATTTTATTAATTATCAGCTCATTTCAAGATCAAAGACTGCAATAGGAGAGCCCGCGGCATCAGCACTGAAAAGATAAGTTTGTCTAACTACTTTTAAAGGGGTCATATGATGTTGCTAAAAAGAACATTATTTTCTGTATTTGGTGTAATGAAATGTGTTTATGTGGTTTAAGGTTAAAAAAACACGTTATTTTCCACATACTGTACATTATTTTTTCTCCTCTATGCCTTTTACAAAGCTCATCGGTCTGAAAAGCGAGGTGTGCTCCGATTGGCCAGCTATCCAGTGCGTTGTGATTGGCCGAATATACCTCAAGCGTGTGATGGAAATGTTACGCCCCTTACCATACTGTAATGGAGCGACGAGACAGATACATTAAAAAAACCTATTATAAACGAGGCATTTGTTGCATCCAGTGGGGACATAATTACTGATTATAATGACTTATACTGTCTTTTTACACGTTGCGTGGCACTGCGCCGCATAAACATAAAACTGTCTGCATTTGTGATCGGAGAAATGACAAACAACAAGCGCTACTCTAGACTGCTCAAAACTCGCGTTTGAATCATCAGTGGTAAATTCTTTAAATATGTAAATGTACTTACAGACTGTGAGTCAGAACAGCTGGCATTGTAGTATGGAAACAGGAAACAGTCCTCCATAAAATGCGCTGCACACATCTGAATATTTGGGTTGAAATGTTCTGGAACAGTGTTGTAAATACAACTTAACCACTGATTTCTAGATGTGTCCTCTTTTGGAAGGCCAAACAAAGTAGTTTCGCTTTCACAACGAAGCACACAGCATCACACACGGCGGGCTAGAGTGAGCGGAGGCCGGCGGCTAGAGTGAGGAACGGCCAGCGGCTAGAGTGAGGAACGGCCGGAAGGCTTGAGACTGGCGCTGCCGGCGGATTCGACGAAGGAGCGACCAGCTCCTCAGCGGTTCCTCAGTGACCAGTACGGATCAGCTCTAGGCATGACGAAGCGGATATCGTCCTCTTTTGGAAGTCCAAACAAAGAAGTTTTGCTTTCACAATGAAACACACAGCGTCTCCATGACATGGCGGCAGCGGCAACAACAATACTACAGTGAGAATAAAAGTTACGCCTTCTTGCGTTGCATGAACATTTGGGCGGGGTTATGCAAATCTTCCCACACAGTGACGTAGACATGTGGGGGCATGTTTAAACGAGGCATTTTAGGAGGGCGTGGACAAGTCTTAACTTTTAGAAAGAATATCTCTTTGGATTTGAGACTTTAGTCTTTGCAACTTTAGGGATCTTATCTATGTATGAACAGCTTGTAACACTCCAAAGAGAAAGGAAAATTTGAAATTGCATCATATGACCCATTTAATGAAGATGAATGTGTGTTGACCGTCTGCTTCTTACTTTCAGTTTCATTCACGGCAGTTTGCGCATCGGCTTGCTGAAGAGATACTCAGCTACTCGTCCGCAGTGATAAGTGTTGCATTAGCTATAACATGCCTATAACATGCTCTCACACGTTTATTATTTTAACATTTTGGGAGGAGTAAAATTTACATATGTGGTTTCAACAACCAGATGCATTTACACTTGTCCAGTTTCGTCTGGAATGCGGCCCAGACCACCTCCTGAAGTGGTTTGAGCGATCGGATTTACAGTATATCCGTCTCGAATGCGTTTCGGAGGGCATTTACACCTGGTCTTTTCACGATCGGATAGCTATCCGATCAGAAAAAACGCATGAAGTGATCAGGTGTAAACAGGCCCTATATGTCGACGCTATCTATGGCGAGGCAATCAGCGCCAATGTCTGCCTGGTTTTTAAAAAGGTTTTGGGCACTTTTGAGATGGTCGAAAGATTCAAATTTAACTTGTGCGCAAAACTGGAATATCGCATAAAACATTTGCAAATAAAGCACCATTTCCATCCAACGAGTCAAAGAGAACAAAATTGTCACTTCCTGATAAACTGGCGCTATATCACTAGGAGAAGCCATTTATTAGGTAAATGTGTTTACATTTTTTCTTATCGGTTATAAAAGTTTATCCTACTCAATTTTGTGCACAAGTTTTTAATACACATTTTTAGAATTTATGCACAACTTTTTTTTTTTAACAATATTCCAAAATGCACATCAATGTAGGTGGTGGAAACAAAGCTAATGACTATTCTCAACTAAGCTCAGATTCACAGAAAACAGTGTGATACATGCTTTTAGTTTAATTAGAAATCATTTTTCTCAGTTTCAGTGTCGACACTTTTGCTGCAAAGCATCAAAGCAGTTAAAGCAGTTGTAAAGCAGTTACAGTTTCAAAGTAGCTTCCCCAACCCTGCATCTGTGCCAGCTGATCTCAAACTGGAGCTGATGGAAACTCAAACTATAATGCAAATATGGTAAATGAGCCATATAAAAACACTAGGAGCATTAATTTGTGAACTTCAAAATGAAAGTTTAAAAAGTTGTAGTTTCCGCATAAAAATGAAATCTGTGCAGAAGTAATAGGTAGGAGTGGCTGGAGGGGGCCAGCGACAATTCATTATGAATAATTATTTTTCAGCACTAGATGAAAGTCCCAGTTTCTGCCTTTGATGTGTAGGCCACCAGACTGGTGTTGAGTTCACAGCAACCTGGGGCGGATCACCTCTGCACCGCATCGCCTTTTGTTTATTGACTCGCCTGCACTGCTTGGACTAGTTCCTTTAGTGAAAGACTACTTGCCAGATTGAGTAAAGATCCCTGTGGTCATTTCCAAGGAAACTCTCTACACCTTCTATTCGGCTCACATATCATGGTGAAAATACTAAGAGGTGGGTTGCTGTGCATTGCAGTTCAATATCTGATGTTAGCAAGGTAAAATGGAGTTTGACTGGTTCTTTCATAGCAGGAGAAATCACTTTCTATAGTGACTATGCTTTCCGAATAGGAAAGACATCTCAAGTTCTGCCAAAGCTTAGTGTGTTTTTGTGTAAACAAGCTCATGTACTTCTACATTACACAATGTGAAAGCTGATCTGGACCACTCTATACTGGATGTTCAAGGATGTTATCAGTGGTGCAGGGGCCTCATCCAACCTCCAATGGGGCCTTATAGAGATACAGTAGTTCTCTCAAAAATGAAAACAATGTTGTTTGGATTCCAAAATTCTTTAAAATATTCTTATTCGTGTTATGCAGAAGAAGAAAAAAAAGTTAAGCAGGTTTGTTACAACATGAGGTTGAGTTAACATTTTAACAAACAATGCCTTTAAGATGACTGTTGGAAATTGTTTCCCCTCCCTTATGGTGAGAGATGCTATTGTAGTGACTTAAAAGCTATTGATTCTATCTGGTATAGGGACAGACCTTATGGGACAAACCAGTATCAGTTTGATCAATATTAGAATGTCCTTTTAAAAGAAACACCGGGGAACAGAATCTGATGGCAAGCAATTCACACTAATCTGATTCAGATTTCAAATCCGATCTTTAGAAAATCTAACTTTTTCTAATATTGTCATTTTGCAAGTGATGAAATTTGATCTATTTGTCCAAATTGTGTAGTCAATAAAGCACATTTTGTGTAACATTACATATCTTGTGTCTGATCTGTTCTGCAGATGTGTTCCAAAAAATCTGATTTTAATTGGATTTCAAAGCACATATGGATATAGTTTGGATTGTACTGATTTAGGCTGATTAGATTTTTGCTGCCTGTCTGAACAAAGCCTTTGAAATAAAATGTTCAATAAGGAGTTTAAACCCTCTTAAAAGAATTTCTTAATATGAAATTCAAATGGTATGACAAATAGAGATTAGACTGTACAGAAACTGAAATCACACGCTAATAAACACTGTACTCATAGTCACGCAATGATGATGTTAACATTAATAATACAAAGTATTATTATAAAGTATAACAATAATAATAATTTGCACGGTTTGATGTGATATGAGTTAACCGATCGTTACACTTAATCACCATTGCTAGCACGATTTATTGTAATCCTTTTTTCCTCAGTTGGTCAGAACAAACGTGGCAGACTTGTTACTTACTTGTTTAGATGACAGTATACGGTGAAAATTCTTATTTGGGTCATATATTCCAAGACGTAGGCTAGAATCTGTGATTGCGAAGTACAGTAAATATCCACACAGTAAATATGCCGTGACTGACTGCCACACATTCACCTCAAAACATTAGATTCATCCGTGCTGGAGCACAACCCCACTCATGGAATATAATTCCACACAGCTGCAATTGCAGGTTTTCAAACAGAGATGGTGACAAAGAGGCAAAACTTACGGACTGCAGCTTTAAGGTTTAAAAATATATTATTAAAGGGGTCATATGATGTTTGTCACGGGGCTGACAAGACGTGAGACGTGCGGATCCATATGCAATCTTTTATTTAGGAGAAGACAGAGACGTGGTCATACAACAGGCATGGGTCAGATAAAGGCAGAGAGGTATATGGCGGGCAAAACACAAGAATAGTCCTAGGGCTAGCGTAGGTCGACGATCGGCAGACAGAACCACAGGGGCGAGACTAGAGGGATAAATCCAGGGAGACAGGCAAAGATCAGAACTGAGGAAACTGACAAGGCAAGGCAAAACACGGAAACAAAACTAACAGGCTAAGTAGTGTAGCTATCAAACTGATAAGTGCTCAACAATACTCGGCAGTGCAATGGGATCAGAGTGAGAGTTAAATAGGGGATGTGTGAGTGATAACAGCTGTGTGCAATCAGTGCTGTGCAATCAACAGTGTGTGTGTCGTTAGTGCAGTGGATGATGGGATATGTAGTCCGGGGTGATATGTAACAGTGTGTAGTGCAAGAGTCAATGAAATGGGAAGGGTGACCTCTGATGGCTAGCAGACGGAAGTTCATGGACCGGATACGTGACAATGTTGCTAAAAAGTAAGTAAAATAAAAAACATAATTTTGTGTATTTGGTGTAATGAAATGTGTTTATGCGGTTTAAGGTTCAAAAACACATTATTTTCCACATGCTGTACATTATTGTTTCTCCTCTATGCCCCGCCTTTCTGAAACGCGTTGATTTTTACAAAGCTCATCGGTCTGAAAAGCGAGGTGTGCTCTGATTGGCCAGCTATCCAGTGCATTGTGATTGGCCGAATACCTCAAGTGTGTGAAGGAAATGATACGCCCCTCACCATACTGTGATGCCGTGTCCCGGAGTGACGAGACAAAAACATTAAAACCCATTATAAACGAGGCATTTGTTTACATCCAGTGGGGACATAATTACGGATTATAATAACTTATACTGTCTTTTTACGCTTTGAGTTGCATCGCGCCGCGCCACGTAAACATAAAACCATGTATGCATTTGTGATCAGAGAAATGACAAACAACAAGCGCTACTCTACACTGCTCAAAACTCGTGTTTGAATCATCAGTGGCAAATTCTTTAAATATGAAAATGTACTTACAGGCTGTGAGTTAGAACAGCCGGCACTGTAGTCTACTCTCCCAGGATCAGGAAACACAAGGGGATCTTCATATTTGGGAATCTTGGACATCATCAAAAAGTATATGGAAATCATGACATTCTGATGTTAACACCCCTAGTTTTTAACAGTAAGATATAAAATCTTTTTATTTTATAGGTAAAATATATCCGATCATAAATAGTTTCTAAAATATTCCAATTACTATAATATAATATAATATAATATAATATAATATAATATAATATCGTTAAAAATTAAAAAGTTTTCTGAAATGAAAAGTGCAGATATGTGAAAAATGTAAGTACAGTAACACATTAAAAATATTAAATTATTTTCCAACATGGCATATTCTGATATAATGTTATATGGACGCCATATGGACAACTTTCTCAATACCTTTGCTGTTGCTTGACAGACTTACTTGTATTATATGCAAAAAATGCAATCAGGACATTTATCGTAAATTTTTTTATTTTGTCCCACAGAGGAAATTGAGACAGCAGGTTTGGACCAACATGAATGTTAGTAAATTATGCCAAAAAACTTTCATTCTCTTAAAAGTGGTACGATGTCATTTTTGACTTTTATCTAACGTCTAATGAGCTAATGTGTGAATACAAAAAAAGCCAAATTATCGAAGAATTGTGGTGAATTAAAAGTTTTCTGAAATGAAAAGTGCAGATATGTGAAAAATTTAAGTACAGTAACACATTAAAAATATTTAATTATTTTCCAACATGGCATATTCTGATATAATGTTATATGGACGCCATATGGACAACTTTCTCAATACCTTTGCTGTTGCTTGACAGACTTACTTGTATTATATGCAAAAAATGCAATCAGGACATTTATCGTAAATTTTTTTTTATTTTGTCCCACAGAGGAAATTAAGACAGCAGGTTTGGACCAACATGAATGTTAGTAAATTATGCCAAAAAACTTTCATTCTCTTAAAAGTGGTACAATGTCATTTTTGACTTTTATCTAACGTCTAATGAGCTAATGTGTG
>NW_015505283.1:1614285-1616317 GCF_001515645.1 Sinocyclocheilus grahami | reverse complement strand
TAATATAATATAATATAATATAATATAATATAATATAATATACTTATATGCAAGCCAATTATTTTAGTAAATAACATTTTGTCAATATAATATCACTCTTAATATATTCCCACACAGTATAAATGGCATTTTTTGAGTAAAAACAAAAAATATATATTTAGCTGCCTTTATATTTTAGTAAGGCTGAACTTCACAAGGGTATTTATTTGAGGTTCTTGAGCACAAAACTTTATAAACCACTGGTATATATTAATGAATAATTTCTTACAGACCTCATGCTGATTCATGGTATTTTCTAACTTCATCCATAATGCACGTGACAAAACCTGGCCTCTTGTGTCTGTACATATAACATCTTGACACAGGCTTTGAATTTAAATCTGACTGAGTGCCACACTTGCTCTACACGTAGTGCTACACCGATGCACTACTACTGCTCTCCACCCAGGATCCGCATGTCAGAGGCTCATCCTCCCAACAGATGCTCTCATATCCAGGACCTTTGCCAACACCACACGATCTATACAAGCCACCCCTGTGACCAGACTAAGATATTAAGTGGCTGAAAAGAGGAGCGATAGGGCCAATCTGGTGAGAGGTGAATGAAAAATAAAATATTTATAGGAGAAATTGAATCAGCCTTGGCTCCTCTCTCTTCCTTATTATTGAATAATGCATAATCCACAGTCTATTACTTCCTTGAGGGAGGGTGATGTCAATGCAGGCCATGCCTTAGACTGCCCCCCCTGAGCTGCAGTTGCCTGCTACGCTCCAGCGAGCTCTTTTATCTGTGTCTGATAATGCCTAATGCAATTATGTGATGGAACAGAGGCGCACTTGTCTGTAAGAGGACACAGGAAACATTCCACAGAGGAGAGCACGTGCGAGGAGGACGGCTTTAAATTGAAATCTTTATCATATTAAATGGACACTATAATTGCTACATTTAATAGTCGCTACTCAAGTTACTCACCCTCGTGTGCTTTCCTTTTGGGAAATAATGTACCCAAATGGAAACCTGGTTTGTCAATCTCCAAAATGAGAAGAAAAAAACTAAACATGATGAAAAATCAATAAATATACAATATAAAAATCACCCTCTCAAAATTGGCGAGTCTATGAAACAGTGAAACAGTATGAAACAATTAATTGTAACGATGCTTGAGAATGCAATATGGTTTAGGAAAAATCTAAATACTACAAAATATTAGTATTGTAATTGTACTCTTGTTATGTAAAATAATAATTAATATTATTAAATACTTTACAGTATACTAGTATTGTAGGGATATTTCTTTATTGATTTTTTTACTTTTTATAATTTGATAAAATATTATTAACAATAAGTATTAAAATATAAAAGTATTAAAAATAATGATAATTGCATTTAGATGTGGCTGGTAAAGTCACCTTTGGCAGGTGTGGCAAAATGTTTGTTTTAGGCCCTGTGTATAACCTTAATCTGATTTTCGTTTATAATAAACTAATAAGCAATCCACTAAAATAAATACTAAAATTCACCATTAGTAACTTTATTTACTTGCACTTGTGCGGTGCGACATTATTGTCAGATCCAATACAGTCAGCACAGCATTGTCTTTTAGTTTCAGTCTTTCTGAAAATACTGCATTGAATTGTGCCATGTTTGTAAACAAATCCGCTGTAAAATGAAGTGAACAGTGGACAAAGTTCTAACTGACACAGTCTGGAACTTCATTAAAAATTAATTTAATCCACTCCTTCCCAATGTTGGGATCAGAAGGAAGGCAATGCAAAGACTGTTACAAATGCAAATTGTTGTCTTCTGAGCATCTTTATAATTTTGTTTCAGCATAGACCTGTGTTTGCCCCTCTCATTATTTATACAGGCGTGAAACGGTGGGCGGGGCTAAACAGGTGATGTAGAAGCAGGCATTGATCTTCTCCTACAGAGGCGGTGTTTAGCCACACTATTACGTCATAAAGTGGCTCATTCCAAAACAAGTCGTTTGGCAGATTGGCTTCAATATAAGCTGTTTTTAGACTAACGAGA
>NW_015505283.1:1608075-1614038 GCF_001515645.1 Sinocyclocheilus grahami | reverse complement strand
ATGTCATTTTTGACTTTTATCTAACGTCTAATGAGCTAATGTGTGAATACAAAAAAAGCCAAATTATCGAAATCTCACAAGCTGTGTGAGCATTGCCACGCAGTGACATGCAGTCCATTAAAAATATGATCAAATTAGCACTGCTGTGTAGCATGGCAGGTGGTCGGTGCTGATATTATCCCAGTAGGTCATCAATCTGCTATGCAAACGTAGGCATTCCCAAAAGAATGACCCAAAACAGAATCTGAGAGCACCTGCCGTGTGAGAATGTTCAACCTGCGCACAAAAGCCTGTAGAGGAATAACAAATCAATATAGTAACCTATTAAACTTTTTCTGAGAGCAGGCATTTGGTTGGAGAAAAATGCTCCTTGTCAGGAGTGTTTGCATCTTTGCAGGTTCCATTTGTACTGGCTCCCAAAATAAAGAAATTGCTGTCTCCCATTTGCCTTCAGCTGAGAAGAAAAAAAAACAGTCGATATTTGCTCCTGGGGACCAGGGAGATGACGCAGGCATAAATCACCCAGCATGCACCTGTCCAAAGCGTCAGGTACAAAGTCATGTGTCATTGCATTTAGGATCGTGCTGTGGCTCCCCTGCGGTGGTGAATCAAAGCACCTTGTGGTGCCCTGAGAACCTGCCCCACACCTGAGGTTTTCCCACAGCTACCAGGATTGTATTCACACTCTTTTTGTACACCAAAAAGAGGCAGATGTCCAAATTTAGGCGTCATTCAATTTGGTGATTAACCGTATGTTGTTCACTCACTAGATTAATTTGTATATTGACTCAGCAAGTAATAAAGTCCCCTCTGCCGACAGACAAACGATAATTTGGCTTGCCGTCCACTTTCCTCGTGCAAAGGAACAAATATAAGTGGAAACACCACAGAAATACACTTTTTATGCTTGTCTAAGATACATACTCTATAAACACAAAAGGAGGTTGTGCATCGCTTGTCATCTCATTGCTGTGTTTGAAGTGCCACGGGCTAGTAAGAAATCATTATGAGAAAATGGAGTTGTGTGAGACAAGAAGAGATCGATGTTTTCCCTTCGTCCAAAGTTCTCTGACTATCACAAACTACAAGTTTAGTGTTCCCTGGAGTGAACAGTAGCCAGTTTTTCAGTTTTTCTTCTAGTTTGTTAGATATCTGGAGCAACACTTGCAGTTCTTTTGATTCCCCTTTGCTAACAAGTTCATTAGTTCTAAGATTTTGTTGGCTGTGAGCTGGTCATACCGGAATAAATGACATTAAAGCTGACTGCATCTTACCACTGAAGCAACAAAAATCCTACGGTTCTCATCCTCCACACTGATGCACTTTTCTCAACTTTTATTCATTTGGTAGACACGCTTATCCAAAGCAACTGACTGTGCATGCAAAATATTTTATCACTTCACTAGGAGTCAAATCCAGGATTTTGGAATTGCTAACATTATGCTTTTAACATTATACATCTAAATATGAATATACACATAAGCGTCATGTATTGGTCAGTTGAAAACTATTTCATAAATAATTTTTTTTCTATTATGTATCTAAACTACTGTATCCTGGACTTTTAGCTGGTCCAGACTTGTCCACAAATGTTGACATGTATGGAATAATTTGAAGCATTAATTATTCAACTATATGTGCATGAAAAACCAGGATGTTTAAAAAGCATTTAGCTGTGCATGGTGCTCCACAGAGGCTTTTGGGGATTAAAATGGGTTTTTAAATATTGCTTTTAAAGATTCTCAGCTTACTTTCCCAAATAAAAAGACAAATAAGTCCTAATACATTAAGGGGGTTACTGTTCTACTTCCTTCACCCAATTTTTTTCCTGCATCTGCAACTGTTATGCTTTTTCAAAGCAGATTTTTTTCACCCACAGCAGTGCACACAGAATTGCTCAATTTTGAGTTGAGAGTTCAAAACATGCTGGACCAGCCATGTACTGACACTAAACCAATTTTCAGAGCCTTTTAAGACTGGACAGTGTCTGCACATATCACAGTTTTAGTAAAGTATGTGGACACAAGCTGCCGAAGATTTCGCTTGCACAATTACAAAGACATTTTCCTGGTTTTGATTTCCTTATACTGATTATGAAAATGAAGACATAATTATGTTTGGGTGAATTATGCCTTTAATGGTGTTGCTTTATTGTGAATGTCAAAAAATGGTTAAGGAAAACATTTGCCCTTTACCCTGGTTTTGTGTGAACATGGTTATCACCATTCTGGTGGCATATTCAGTGCCAGTGCACAGCCTCTGCACATGTCTGCGTACATTTTGAGGGGGGAAACTATGTTTGATTGTTTTCAGCATTTTATTGTGCATCTAAACACACTCAGTAACTCCACCACAGAGATATGCAATGATAACAGGAGGGGACCAGAAAAAGTTAATTTAAAGTGTTGGTCAGCCAGAGCCTCTAATCTTCTGCCTACAAAGGTTTTTATTGTAGAACAGGTTACAAGCATTTCTGAAGATGGGCCTGTAAAAACACAGACCGGAGAGATCATGCTGCAGGTGTGTAATTGAAAGAAAGCATGGCTGGGAAAATGTGACGGGGGCTTGGGGGTGGAACAGATTTCCAATTGTGAAACTGCCCATGGGAAAAGCCTTCACATAGCGGTTATATTATATTGCTTTATATTTATCTCTGGACTGACTCATTAAGCCAGTTATCTTTTCAACAGCCTGCGACAAAAAGAAAATCAGGTTTTCTAAAAAATCATTGTGCACCTTTCTGTATACATGCTCTCTATACATTTTTACCAATATTACATTTTAAGCATGTCTGTTTTTCCACTTTCATAATTAGCATGCCATTCTCACCAGAAGTCCACGTGATCCAAAACCTGAAGTGATTAAATTTAGATTACGAATATGTGTAAACTCAGACTAATTTGAATAAAGATAAAATGTTTTGGTGTGATTTGGCCTGGTTTAAAACAAACCAGACCTTGTGGAAAACAAGAGACTAATGATTAACTGTTTTAAATCCACTATAAGCAACAAAGAAAACTTGTTTCCTCAATTGCATAGTGAGTAAAGTGAAGCTGTTTCTACTTAAAGACCACAGTAACAACTGTTTACGCATCTAATTGACACATCAAGGTCTTGGCTAAAGAGAAGCCTTAAGGGCTTTGCATGTCAATGCAGCTTATCTTGAGAGGAAGATCTTTAATTTGTGTCTTACAGACTCTCAGAGGACAATTCATGCTCTCAGAGAGAAGAACGTACCACCACAGCCACCAGAAAGTCACAAATGAGTTTCTTTTAATGTGCTTTCAGCAATCAAGTTCTATTTCTTTATTAACATTTAAACTAGAATTGTAATACTATAGACTATATTGAAGTTAACCCAAAAAGCAAATTATGCTCCCTTCGAACTGGTTGTCTTTAAAATACAGATCTTGTGTAATCCCAGGCTATCTGTAATCAGATGCACATTTAAAACTGGAATATAATTTAATTTCATTCACATGTGTTTCATAAAAACATAATCCTTTCTGGATTACAATACGTAATCAAAATGATCAAATGAATTATTCTAGCTGCTGTGAGAAAAGGCTATAAACGATGCACACCTGCAGGATCCGCACATGCAATATAGCCTACTAGCCGGGACAACTTCTTTATGTTTACAGAAGCGATGTAATGACACAGTGCCATGCTCGAATTTCCCGCGAAAACCTACCCGTACCACTCAAATTAGAAAACATTATTATAAGTTGACCGTTGTGAATCGAACTAAAGTAAGGCGATAGATTTGAACATTGGCTAGTCATGTACTTGCTCAAATATTGATTTCGGATCATTTTTAACCAAAAAAAGTTACGGACTGCAGCTTTAAACTGATTTTATACCTTACTGTTAAAAACTAGGAAAGTCTCATGATTTCCATATAATTTTTGGAAAGCAGAATGAAACGATAATATCACATTTTAGTAAAAAAATGTGTTGTTTTATTTTGCAAGTCCTAAAAATAATATGAATATATTGAGAATTATGAAGACGATTATTATTATTCTTAAAATTATTATTAATAATTTCACTCACAAACCCCTGTGCATGTGGACCCTTGTGGGACCTGGACTCCATTTTGAAAACCCCTGATGTATACTTCAAAAGGAGTTAAGAGGGTCTAAAGAGTGTTGACTGGTATATGATTTTGGATTAATCTCTCTCATCAGTTGAAGAAGAAATCATCATAAAAGAGACATGGAGACAATTATTTGTTATCTAGCGCCTCATCTTTAAAGTTAAATTAATCATCCAAGAAACCTTTGAATCAGGCGGGCCCATTACTATGCACTTGGAGAGCACTCTTATTATAGCTGGTGGCTGTTAAATCTCTCAAACACATTCTCGACTAAAGCTATCTACAACTTTGTTCTCCTTCTCTTTGAGCTATCTGAAGGTCATGTTTGTTTGACAGATTCCGTTTGCCCGGGAGCTTGAGAGCCCCACTTCCCCCTGTGCACCGCTTCTCTGTTGGCTTTGCGTGATTGGGTCATCTGTTTGATCCTGCATTGATATTCAAAGTACCTTTTGAAAGTGAAGCAATACGAGGCCTTCTGCAGCCACCATTTCATCCCCTTAAAGGTGAGATGCTATCAGAGCTTTCATCAGCAGCAGTCCAGCGAGGTCGACTACACACATTCACAGGCTCTCAAGGGAACACAGCTCTCATAAAGACAACCATTTTATAGCATACAGTTTCAGACTCAGGAGGTTTTATGGAAAATAGTCAGAGTTGAGGTTTGAACATGAGACTCGCTGGTGTTGAAAAACTGACATGGGGAAGGTAACAGCTTAATGTTTCCCCTTTGAATTGTCACCATCTTGCTTGCATGTTAAGTCTATTAATACAAAACCATAGCATTGATTTCTATTCCTTTAATACAGAGCACTTATACATTGTATCGACTTTTCAATTGATCCTTTTGGGTTTTTCTCTGTGCTAGAGTTCATGGTTTAGCAATGCAAAAATATACTTTAGCATTGGAATAAACATACTGTGTGCATACACTACCAGTCAAAATGTTTTGAACAGTAAGATGTTTCATGTTTTTTAAAGAAGTCACTTCTGCTCACCAAGCCTGCATTCATTTAAAAACAAAGTACAGCAAAAACTGTAAAACTCTGAAAATGTTTTACTATTTAAAATGACATTTCTATTTGAATATATTTTAAAATGTAATTTATTCCTGTGATTTCAAAGCTGAATTTTTACTATCCCTACCCCAGTCACATGATCCTTCAGAAATAATTGTAATATTCTGATTTGCTGCTCAAAAACATTTATTATTATTATTATTATTATGTTGAAAACAGTTGAGTGTAATTTTCGCAGATTTCTTTGATGAATAGAAAGTTCAGAAGAACAACATTGATCTGAAATAGAAATATTTTATAACACTATAAATGTCTTTATCATCACTTTTGATCAATTTAAAGCATCCTTGCTAAATAAAAGTATTAATTTCTATAATTTCTTTAAAAAAAAAATTATACTGACTCTAAGCTTTTGAATGGTATAATTACAAAAAACGACAAAAAAAAGAAGAAAAATATTTTTATTTCAGATAAATGCTGATCTTTCTATTCATCAAAGAATCCTGAAGTGTACTCAACTGTTTTAGATATTGATAGCAATAATAATAATAGTAGTAAATGTTTCTTGAACAGCAAATCAGCATATTAGAATGATTTCTGAAGGATCATGTGATATGAATATATTCAAACAGAAATGTATTTTAAATAGTAAAAATATGTCCAAATATTACTGCTTTTGTTGAATTTTGGATCAAATAAATGCAGGCAATTCTTTAAAAAATATAAAAAATCTTACTGTTCAAAAACTTTTGACTGGAAGTGTACATATAAAAATATGTACACATTTTATTCACATATTTTTACACTAGGAATACAAATAAGGCACATATGAAGTCAATGCTATGGTT
>NW_015505283.1:1577898-1593940 GCF_001515645.1 Sinocyclocheilus grahami | reverse complement strand
GGCAGGTGGTCGGTGCTGATATTATCCCAGTAGGCCATCAATCTCATGATGCATACGTAGGCATTCCCAAAAGAATGACCCAAAACAGAATCTGAGAGCACCTGCCGTGTGAGAATGTTCAACCTGCGCACAAAAGCCTGTAGAGGAATAACAAATCAATATAGTAACCTATTAAACTTTTTCTGAGAGCAGGCATTTGGTTGGAGAAAAATGCTCCTTGTCAGGAGTGTTTGCATCTTTGCAGGTTCCATTTGTACTGGCTCCCAAAATAAAGAAATTGCTGTCTCCCATTTGCCTTCAGCTGAGAAGAAAAAAAAACAGTCGATATTTGCTCCTGGGGACCAGGGAGATGACGCAGGCATAAATCACCCAGCATGCACCTGTCCAAAGCGTCAGGTACAAAGTCATGTGTCATTGCATTTAGGATCGTGCTGTGGCTCCCCTGCGGTGGTGAATCAAAGCACCTTGTGGTGCCCTGAGAACCTGCCCCACACCTGAGGTTTTTCCACAGCTACCAGGATTGTATTCACACTCTTTTTGTACACCAAAAAGAGGCAGATGTCCAAATTTAGGCGTCATTCAATTTGGTGATTAACCGTATGTTGTTCACTCACTAGATTAATTTGTATATTGACTCAGCAAGTAATAAAGTCCCCAGACGGCTGTCTGTTTGCTATTAAACCGAACGGCAGGTGAAAGGACGTGCAAAGGAACAAATATAAGTGGAAACACCACAGAAATACACTTTTTATGCTTGTCTAAGATACATACTCTATAAACACAAAAGGAGGTTGTGCATCGCTTGTCATCTCATTGCTGTGTTTGAAGTGCCACGGGCTAGTAAGAAATCATTATGAGAAAATGGAGTTGTGTGAGACAAGAAGAGATCGATGTTTTCCCTTCGTCCAAAGTTCTCACAACTACACAAACTACAAGTTTAGTGTTCCCTGGAGTGAACAGTAGCCAGTTTTTCAGTTTTTCTTCTAGTTTGTTAGATATCTGGAGCAACACTTGCAGTTCTTTTGATTCCTCTTTGCTAACAAGTTCATTAGTTCTAAGATTTTGTTGGCTGTGAGCTGGTCATACCGGAATAAATGACATTAAAGCTGACTGCATCTTACCACTGAAGCAACAAAAATCCTACGGTTCTCATCCTCCACACTGATGCACTTTTCTCAACTTTTATTCATTTGGTAGACACGCTTATCCAAAGCAACTGACTGTGCATGCAAAATATTTTATCACTTCACTAGGAGTCAAATCCAGGATTTTGGAATTGCTAACATTATGCTTTTAACATTATACATCTAAATATGAATATACACATAAGCGTCATGTATTGGTCAGTTGAAAACTATTTCATAAATAATTTTTTTTCTATTATGTATCTAAACTACTGTATCCTGGACTTTTAGCTGGTCCAGACTTGTCCACAAATGTTGACATGTATGGAATAATTTGAAGCATTAATTATTCAACTATATGTGCATGAAAAACCAGGATGTTTAAAAAGCATTTAGCTGTGCATGGTGCTCCACAGAGGCTTTTGGGGATTAAAATGGGTTTTTAAATATTGCTTTTAAAGATTCTCAGCTTACTTTCCCAAATAAAAAGACAAATAAGTCCTAATACATTAAGGGGGTTACTGTTCTACTTCCTTCACCCAATTTTTTTCCTGCATCTGCAACTGTTATGCTTTTTCAAAGCAGATTTTTTTCACCCACAGCAGTGCACACAGAATTGCTCAATTTTGAGTTGAGAGTTCAAAACATGCTGGACCAGCCATGTACTGACACTAAACCAATTTTCAGAGCCTTTTAAGACTGGACAGTGTCTGCACATATCACAGTTTTAGTAAAGTATGTGGACACAAGCTGCCGAAGATTTCGCTTGCACAATTACAAAGACATTTTCCTGGTTTTGATTTCCTTATACTGATTATGAAAATGAAGACATAATTATGTTTGGGTGAATTATGCCTTTAATGGTGTTGCTTTATTGTGAATGTCAAAAAATGGTTAAGGAAAACATTTGCCCTTTACCCTGGTTTTGTGTGAACATGGTTATCACCATTCTGGTGGCATATTCAGTGCCAGTGCACAGCCTCTGCACATGTCTGCGTACATTTTGAGGGGGGAAACTATGTTTGATTGTTTTCAGCATTTTATTGTGCATCTAAACACACTCAGTAACTCCACCACAGAGATATGCAATGATAACAGGAGGGGACCAGAAAAAGTTAATTTAAAGTGTTGGTCAGCCAGAGCCTCTAATCTTCTGCCTACAAAGGTTTTTATTGTAGAACAGGTTACAAGCATTTCTGAAGATGGGCCTGTAAAAACACAGACCGGAGAGATCATGCTGCAGGTGTGTAATTGAAAGAAAGCATGGCTGGGAAAATGTGACGGGGGCTTGGGGGTGGAACAGATTTCCAATTGTGAAACTGCCCATGGGAAAAGCCTTCACATAGCGGTTATATTATATTGCTTTATATTTATCTCTGGACTGACTCATTAAGCCAGTTATCTTTTTCAACAGCCTGCGACAAAAAGAAAATCAGGTTTTCTAAAAAATCATTGTGCACCTTTCTGTATACATGCTCTCTATACATTTTTACCAATATTACATTTTAAGCATGTCTGTTTTTCCACTTTCATAATTAGCATGCCATTCTCACCAGAAGTCCACGTGATCCAAAACCTGAAGTGATTAAATTTAGATTACGAATATGTGTAAACTCAGACTAATTTGAATAAAGATAAAATGTTTTGGTGTGATTTGGCCTGGTTTAAAACAAACCAGACCTTGTGGAAAACAAGAGACTAATGATTAACTGTTTTAAATCCACTATAAGCAACAAAGAAAACTTGTTTCCTCAATTGCATAGTGAGTAAAGTGAAGCTGTTTCTACTTAAAGACCACAGTAACAACTGTTTACGCATCTAATTGACACATCAAGGTCTTGGCTAAAGAGAAGCCTTAAGGGCTTTGCATGTCAATGCAGCTTATCTTGAGAGGAAGATCTTTAATTTGTGTCTTACAGACTCTCAGAGGACAATTCATGCTCTCAGAGAGAAGAACGTACCACCACAGCCACCAGAAAGTCACAAATGAGTTTCTTTTAATGTGCTTTCAGCAATCAAGTTCTATTTCTTTATTAACATTTAAACTAGAATTGTAATACTATAGACTATATTGAAGTTAACCCAAAATAATTGTCTTTAAAATACAGATCTTGTGTAATCCCAGGCTATCTGTAATCAGATGCACATTTAAAACTGGAATATAATTTAATTTCATTCACATGTGTTTCATAAAAACATAATCCTTTCTGGATTACAATACGTAATCAAAATGATCAAATGAATTATTCTAGCTGCTGTGAGAAAAGGCTATAAACGATGCACACCTGCAGGATCCGCACATGCAATATAGCCTACTAGCCGGGACAACTTCTTTATGTTTACAGAAGCGATGTAATGACACAGTGCCATGCTCAAATTTCCCGCGAAAACCTACCCGTACCACTCAAATTAGAAAACATTATTATAAGTTGACCGTTGTGAATCGGACTAAAGTAAGGCGATAGATTTGAACATTGGCTAGTCATGTACTTGCTCAAATATTGATTTTGGATCATTTTTAACCAAAAAAAGTTACGGACTGCAGCTTTAAACTGATTTTATACCTTACTGTTAAAAACTAGGAAAGTCTCATGATTTCCATATAATTTTTGGAAAGCAGAATGAAACGATAATATCACATTTTAGTAAAAAAATGTGTTGTTTTATTTTGCAAGTCCTAAAAATAATATGAATATATTGAGAATTATGAAGACGATTATTATTATTCTTAAAATTATTATTAATAATTTCACTCACAAACCCCTGTGCATGTGGACCCTTGTGGGACCTGGACTCCATTTTGAAAACCCCTGATGTATACTTCAAAAGGAGTTAAGAGGGTCTAAAGAGTGTTGACTGGTATATGATTTTGGATTAATCTCTCTCATCAGTTGAAGAAGAAATCATCATAAAAGAGACATGGAGACAATTATTTGTTATCTAGCGCCTCATCTTTAAAGTTAAATTAATCATCCAAGAAACCTTTGAATCAGGCGGGCCCATTACTATGCACTTGGAGAGCACTCTTATTATAGCTCGTGGCTGTTAAATCTCTCAAACACATTCTCGACTAAAGCTATCTACAACTTTGTTCTCCTTCTCTTTGAGCTATCTGAAGGTCATGTTTGTTTGACAGATTCCGTTTGCCCGGGAGCTTGAGAGCCCCACTTCCCCCTGTGCACCGCTTCTCTGTTGGCTTTGCGTGATTGGGTCATCTGTTTGATCCTGCATTGATATTCAAAGTACCTTTTGAAAGTGAAGCAATACGAGGCCTTCTGCAGCCACCATTTCATCCCCTTAAAGGTGAGATGCTATCAGAGCTTTCATCAGCAGCAGTCCAGCGAGGTCGACTACACACATTCACAGGCTCTCAAGGGAACATAGCTCTCATGAAGACAACCATTTTATAGCATACAGTTTCAGACTCAGGAGGTTTTATGGAAAATAGTCAGAGTTGAGGTTTGAACATGAGACTCGCTGGTGTTGAAAAACTGACATGGGGAAGGTAACAGCTTAATGTTTCCCCTTTGAATTGTCACCATCTTGCTTGCATGTTTAGTCTATTAATACAAAACCATAGCATTGATTTCTATTCCTTTAATACAGAGCACTTATACATTGTATCGACTTTCCAATTGATCCTTTTGGGTTTTTCTCTGTGCTAGAGTTCATGGTTTAGCAATGCAAAAATATACTTTAGCATTGGAATAAACATACTGTGTGCATACACTACCAGTCAAAATGTTTTGAACAGTAAGATGTTTCATGTTTTTTAAAGAAGTCACTTCTGCTCACCAAGCCTGCATTCATTTAAAAACAAAGTACAGCAAAAACTGTAAAACTCTGAAAATGTTTTACTATTTAAAATGACATTTCTATTTGAATATATTTTAAAATGTAATTTATTCCTGTGATTTCAAAGCTGAATTTTTACTATCCCTACCCCAGTCACATGATCCTTCAGAAATAATTGTAATATTCTGATTTGCTGCTCAAAAACATTTATTATTATTATTATTATTATGTTGAAAACAGTTGAGTGTAATTTTCGCAGATTTCTTTGATGAATAGAAAGTTCAGAAGAACAACATTGATCTGAAATAGAAATATTTTATAACACTATAAATGTCTTTATCATCACTTTTGATCAATTTAAAGCATCCTTGCTAAATAAAAGTATTAATTTCTATAATTTCTTTAAAAAAAAAATTATACTGACTCTAAGCTTTTGAATGGTATAATTACAAAAAACGACAAAAAAAAGAAGAAAAATATTTTTATTTCAGATAAATGCTGATCTTTCTATTCATCAAAGAATCCTGAAGTGTACTCAACTGTTTTAGATATTGATAGCAATAATAATAATAGTAGTAAATGTTTCTTGAACAGCAAATCAGCATATTAGAATGATTTCTGAAGGATCATGTGATATGAATATATTCAAACAGAAATGTATTTTAAATAGTAAAAATATGTCCAAATATTACTGCTTTTGTTGAATTTTGGATCAAATAAATGCAGGCAATTCTTTAAAAAATATAAAAAATCTTACTGTTCAAAAACTTTTGACTGGAAGTGTACATATAAAAATATGTACACATTTTATTCACATATTTTTACACTAGGAATACAAATAAGGCACATATGAAGTCAATGCTATGGTTCCCTTTCATGGGAACTTCGAACTGCGTCCTCTAGGGGTCGCTATGGGGAACGCCTCGTCGTGACCCGTGTCTGAAGCATACATTGAAAAAACACCTACACTAGGAATACAAATAAGGCACATATGAAGTCAATGCTATGGTTTTCCATTAATGAACTTAACATACAATCAAGATTGACAGCCTGACTGCAAAACAGATTGCCATTGAAAGGCTTATGCTCAATGATATGAAAAATAAAACAAGCAATATATTGACAAAGACAATACAGAGCAAGAGAGAACAAAAAAAGAAAAAAAAGGAACTCCTTCAATATTTGATATGTATCATCATTAATGAAACATTACTTTACTAAATTGCCGAGCCAAAGCCCCCCACATACAGATGTCTGGGTTGACAGCAACAGTCAGGCCACGAAAATCAAAACAAACGAGGAGAACAAGGGAGAGACAGTGAGCGGGGGTACCACACAAACGATAAAGGCTAATTAGTTCCTCTAATGGAAGAGCACAATTTAAGCAATTACAAACCAGGAGACATGCTCATGAATAATCCTGCCAGGGCGGGAGGAAGAGAGTCCTTCAGAAGGTAAAGCTCTGAAGTCTTTCCTGATGCTATTCAAAGGAGGTTTTGCTTTGAAACAGACAGAAATAATGCTAGTTTAGAATGGTGAAACAATGAAGATCACTTATCAACATGGTCTCTTTAATAAAATCAGCATGAGTCAGCATTTTATATACTAATTGGTTTACTTATTTGTCGTGTCATTTCTGGGACAATGTACGCCGACACTCATTATTACAAAATAAGTCCCTTAAGGATGATACAAGACATCCTATCAAGGTTTATTTTGCCCTGCTGACTGGCTAAATGTATATTATCCCTTACATAAAATTAGCCTCCATTTTATGCAAATAGTTTTTCCTATGCAAATATGTAAATTGCATATGTAAATTAAACACATGCACAAGCACAGTAACTATGTAAGCACATATTTCGATAAAAACCTTTTAATGGAGAGTAATGAAGAAAATCACATCCACAATTTGCAAAGATTAGATTATCTAGTGCTGTCAGGCAATGGAAATTAAATCTGCTTTTATAACAGCATAAACACTATACAATATTGTATAAACACAGAAGGGGGTAATTACCGCCTCTGTAGCCTCCAACCAAACAAAAATGCAGCGGTTGTTGCATATTTTTTTGATTTGTAAATTATAGTAGGGCATGTGTTTCTGAACGTTTTCATGAGGTGATTATGAGCATGTATATGTTAAACAAACAGGCCGCAGTTCAGTTGTTAGTGTTGGCTCCTCATTATGGGTGTAATGAAACAAAGCCTACTAGTCGTGCTTCAGTGGCACACCAAGCAGAAGAGATGTGTCCGAGCCATGTTTTCTGTCTGTTGTCTCTAATTAGCACATTCATTATACAGGGACCAGAGACTTCAGGCTTCAGGTTGCTATGAAGAGGAGCAATGCATCACAGTCACAACACAAATAATACATGTTGGTTCAGCATTTCAACCTGTCTGCTTATTCAAAAGATGCAGTTTTCTTAAAATACAATGGGGTCTCAGAGTATTACTGAAAACGACGCTGCTTGTATATTTTCTAATTACAAATTATTTTAATTTGAATTCATTTTTATTCGTTATTTTAATATTATGTTTCATTCATCAATAAAATAATATTTACTACTACTATTACTGTATTCAATTAATAAAGAAATTAACAAATTTTACAAAGTGAATTTGGTTATTTGATTAGTAACCTTTAAATATTGAAGAGTCTTAGGCCAAATACACAATGTAAAGTTTCAGGAGTCACAGCCACATTTAAATGCCAGAGTGGAACCCCTAAATTATCATTGTTTGCATGTAGGAACATAAATTCCAATGATTGACACCGTGTAACCACAGCAACATTTTGACCAAAGTAATATTACAGCAACCAAAGACTTGCTATATTATTTTTTATTGCAATTTTAACTAAACCACCATCAACAGGTGTGTTGTGTTGTTTGTTTGGAAGGCTGCTTTGGGGTTGCAATGTCCATTGATCATAAGCATCTTTGGGCTTGTTGTTTGGGTTTAGCTCATAAAGCAATCCGGTTTATAGAGTTAATAAAACAGACAGGTGAGAGGCCGTAATATTTTGGTATTATGTGCTTGTTTTTATTAACATTTATTTTTTTACCAAGATCTGACAACGCAAATGAGTCAAGACATACTGTGAATTCTTGCACCGCGGATACAAAAGTCACATAAACGTCCAAATACATCATTGTTCAGTTTGGTTCCATACACACTGTGTAGAACTTTTGTAAATACAGTTGTCACTACCTGAATGTTTAGGGAGTTAAAGTGCCCCTATTATGGATTTTTGAAAATTACCTTTCATGCAGTGTGTAACACAGCTCTAAGTCAATGAAAACATCCTGCAAGGTTTTAAATCTGAAAGTGCACCGTGTATAAAGTTATTGTCTCTCAAAAGAGAGTCGACTCTGAATCATTGAAACAAGAACATTTTTAAAACTAATCCCAAGCCGTTTCATGTTGATGCAACATGAAACATTAGCATATTGCCCACCCACTTGTTGGTCTTTTCACGTTGGTCTGAATAAAAAATGCAAATTAATTATTTGCCACTAGATGCCGTATATATATACAAAGCAGCACTGCGCTCACAAATGCTGCTTTATCAGGCATTACAGGCATGAAATGAAAATGAGACCAATTGGACCAATCACCGCAGATTAGCGTCATGCAAAGGAGGGGTTTGGAAAAATTAATCGTTTAGGAGTCTTTGAGCAAGTAAGGTAAAAATAAATGCATATTATAAGACAATAAAAGTGTTTTTTGACCTTGCATGCATGTCAACCTGTTGTTGGGGACTCCCAAAACCAAAATATGAACCTTTCATTACCCATAATAGGGGCACTTTAATTCGGTTGTTGAATGTGGTTGTCATTGTGCACGTGGTCTTAAATATTTCCTTTTCATATTATTATGTCATAATATTTCTTTGTTTTACATTTTTCAAAATTCTAAAATGTTGTTTATGTTGAGGTTTAAATATCATTGTGCTTTGAGGCTTTTGGTTGCCCTGAACAGGAAGCTTTATTAATTTTGCAAATGAAAAACATGTGCCTTTTTCTATTTTCCCTCCCACAAATCCGCTGGTCCATATCACAGGATTTTCTGGTAGCATTGAGGAAGTTGTTATTTTGGCGGTTTCAAATATTGTAAACAGTACAGACTGCATGACTGCTTAGGGCTTTCCATTCACACCCCATTACTTGCATACCTACAGCCTTGCCTGACCACTCTGATCTGCCACCCGTGTACTCACATTTGAGGGAACAAACTCACTCATCCAAATTAGGGATTCTCTGTGTTCCTTGCAGTGGAACAAACTCCCAGCCTTCACTGTTTGTTAAGCTTAAAACCTTGCAGTATGTCACCACATCCTGAAAACAACATGAAAAGGGCAGAAGTTAAGCATACTCTGGGGCTTTTTCAGATTGTCAACTTGAGTGAGCTCATTCCTAGAGAGTGTAGATGTGAAGTAAACATGAATGTGAACCCATCGTTGTAATTAAGGCCACAGAAGAGACACTGCGTGAATGAGAAAACCTGTTCACAGCACCATGACATCAACAGCAGCAATGAGCCTCTGCAAATTTATTCAGATACTATGTGATAACTGATATTTTTGTAGTTTCAGCAAACAAGCATTTGTTCATATGCATGATGGAGCTGTCTTGCATGGCACATTATTATAAAAAAAAAAAATGCAGATTTGTATTAATGCTAATGCTTCTATTTGTATCAGTGTTGTATGATTTATACTGAAAATTCACAGAAATAGGGGAGAATGGGGATAATTGCAACACTTTTGACTTTAACAACTCTAACTGTTTTTGTTGGGTTACAGTATTTATCTGAAACTGTAATATTATTTTAGTTTAAAATCTACACCTTTCTAAATGGTAAAACTGATGGTGTTACATCCATTCTCAGTCTCGCCTAGTACGCCTACTAAATCTATGCTACATTTTCATCTGCTTCTACATACTAAGATACGCTCTACTGTATGCTACGTACCTATCTGCATATTGCTGTAGAGTCCATTCATTATTATGCTCTGGAATATTTCCTGTCAGAATCATATAACATGGTCTTGATGTTTTTCAAGCTGAAAGGTGTTTTTTGGGGGAATGCAACCAAATCAGGGCCAGTTTGTGAACACAATAACAGCAGTCAGAAATTATAATCTATCTCAATGTCTATGTAACATGCCTGACTACATGTGAATGAACTTTGAAATTCATTTTGTTCCAGCACAGTTCACATTTCTTCAGTACTGCTCTTTTCCCAGCACTAAACTTTCTACTGCTCCCAACTTCAGTTCTACATTTCCATTTAAAAATGCAAGTGACCAATGGAGCGAGAGATAACACATCAATCATAGGCTGGCTGGAAATAAGCCTCTTCTTTCACCTGCCAACCAATGGAATGACAGCTTGCCGTCACCCAGCGTCTCCTGAGAGTCTGCCTCAACAAACCTTTCACACAGCGAAGCGAGCCGCCCACAGGGTGACAAATCTTGCATTCCCAGATCCCTATGGAGTCTGGCTGATGTACTTCCTGTACCAAAACACTCTTTGTCCCCAAAATGGGATTGATGTTGGAGGGCTGAGAATCTTTTCCTGTGAAAAATGGGCAGTCGTTTTGCAACCCGTGCAGTTCTGGATGAAACTATTTATGTCGTGTCCTTATGGATAGAGAGTCGAACTTGTTTGCGGGTTCGAGTCTCAGGTCTGGCAGGGATTGTCGGTAGGAGGAGTGAATGTCCAGCGCTCTCTCCACTCTCAATACCATGACTGAGGTGAAACCCTTGAGCAAGGCGCCAAACCCTCAACTGCTCCCCGGGCGCCGCAGCATTGGCTGCCCACTGCTCTGGGTGTGTGTTCGCGTTTGTTCACTACTCACTGCTGTGTGTGTGCACTTGGATGGGTTAAATGCAGAGCACAAATTCCAAGTATGGGACACCATACTTGGCCACACGTCATGTCCTTTCCTTTCCTTTTCCTAAACCAAAAAAATATAATATAATATAATATAATATATATATATATATATATATATATATATATATATATATATATAAACCACTAATGTTAATGTATATTTGTAATGTATCTTGTTGGCCATCAAGCAATTTACTCTTTTTGAATACCTTCATAGAATAAAAAAAAATTTGGTTTTGTGGCTTCCTCAATTAAAATGATCTTATTCAACCATTTTAACATGTAAAAACCTTTTCAATTTGTAGTAGTTTACTTCATCCATTTGTGTTGGGACTAAATGGTTAATATGAATGATTACTGATAATATACAGGTGCATCTCAATAAATTAGAATGTCGTGGAAAAATTCATTTATTTCAGTAATTCAACTCAAATTGTGAAACTCGTGTATTAAATAAATTCAGTGCACACAGACTGAAGTAGTTTAAGTCTTTGGTTCTTTTAATTGTGATGATTTTGACTCACATTTAACAAAAATCCACCAATTCACTATCTCAACAAATTAGAATACTTCATAAGACCAATAAAAAAACATTTTTAGTGAATTGTTGGCCTTCTGGAAAGTATGTTCATTTACTGTACATGTACTCAATACTTGGTTGGGCCTCCTTTTGCATGAATTACTGCATCAGTGCGGCGTGGCATGGAGACAATCAGCCTGTGGCACTGCTGAGGTGTAATGGAAGCCCAGGTTTCTTTGATAGCGGCCTTCAGGTCATCTGCATTGTTGGGTCTGGTGTCTCTCATCTTCCTCTTGACAATACCCCATAGATTCTCTATGATTCTCTATGGGCTTCAGGTCAGGCGAGTTTGCAGGCCAGTCAAGCACAGTAACACCAGGCCTGCAAACTCACCTGACCTGAAGCCCATAGAGCATCTCTGGGGTATTGTCAAGAGGAAGATGAGAGACACCAGACCCAACAATGCAGATGACCTGAAGGCCACTATCAAAGCAACCTGGGCTTCCATTACACCTCAGCAGTGCCACAGGCTGATTGTCTCCATGCCACGCCGCACTGATGCAGTAATTCATACAAAAGGAGGCCCAACCAAGTATTGAGTACATGTACAGTAAATGAACATACTTTCCAGAAGGCCAACAATTCACTAAAAATGTTTTTTTTATTGGTCTTATGAAGTAAGACAAGTATGAAGATAGTGAATTGGTGGGTTTTTGTTAAATGTGAGCCAAAATCATCACAATTAAAAGAACCAAAGACTTAAACTACTTCAGTCTGTGTGCATAGAATTGATTTAATTCACGAGTTTCACAATTTGAGTTGAATTACTGAAATAAATGAACTTTTCCACGACATTCTAATTTATTGAGATGCACCTGTACATGATTAATATTCATTGGTCTTAAAGTGATAGTCCACCCAAAAGTGAAAACTCAGTTATGAATTTGAATGGATGGATGGATAAATGGATAGATAGATAGATAGATACTATAACAGTAATAAAATATGCTGCTTTTATGTTCCACAGAATAAAGAAAACTGTACAGGTTTGGAACAACATGAATGTGAGTAAATTACATGGTTTTCATGCATATTCCATCCTTACATGTTCTGCTTTGCAGATGGATTTTGGAAATTAGCACCTAGAAATACTGTTTTAGAGATTTTTTGAAGGGCAACAAATGGCAGGCTATCACAGAACAAATCATAATTGCTTGTTTTTGTAGTTCTCAGAAACCCCTTTTGACCTTCATACTTGTGAACATGTCATAACTGACTACATGATGTTATTTACATCTCATTAAACTACTGCGAATAATCATGAGTTCAAACATTTGGGGTTTCTCTCCATTCTTAACTGCACTTTCACATTCACTTTGTGAATAGTTTTGTTCTTTCTTTATTTCTTCTTTTCACAACGTGACTAATCCAGCACAACAATGCCGCTCTGAGAAAATTCTGCAGAATTTGATAATGTGATCAGAAGAATCATAGCTTTCATATTGGCTTTTCTCCCGCCTCTTGCACTTTTCCAGTGTGACAAAATTAAAAAGGCTGATTTACATTAATGGTCCTCACAATTTCAGCGAGTGGCCTGCTGTGCGCTCGGTGGGGTTGGCCCGCATGAAAAATCCCTTTATTAAGCTGTCACAATTTTTGCTAGAAAAATAATGTCCGGATAAAGACATAAATAAATGCAAAAACCTTGGATTTATCAGATAATTAATGCGTTCCGTACCACACACTGTGCATGAAAGCTCGAGGGGGCTGGTTCCCTCTGAGGAAGCATTATACACCTCGCTCCAGAGATTTGACTGTGTAAAACGCAGCTGCATTGATGCAAATCATGATGGAGTCACATGTAATGTCCAATTTCACATCTATATGACCAATTATAGACCTATATAGGACCTCCTGAACCTTATGCATGCATCTTTGACCTGACCTATCTGACATTTCTTTGCTGTACTGGTGATTTAAAGTATCTCATACATGTTTTACACCATTATTGTTAACATATGTTCCCTTCGGTCCCCTCTTCCAGTGAGCTGTAAATTGTCCCTTGGACTGAAATAAAGTCAGAGAAAGCTGTGCAGAAGTAATGAGGCAGGCAGAAAGGGATCTGCCCAGAGCAATAGTGGAGAGGTGAGGAAGCCGAGTTCCCTAACGAAGCATCATGCCCAGAGTCTGGAGAAGACTGCTGAGAATGGAGTAGAATGAGGATTAGTTTAAGGATGTGTGACTTTTCCTCTGTCTTTGATGTTTTGTTTAGTTCCCTGTGTCTAGTTAATGAACAGGGAGGTGGTGCTCTGGGTGTCGTTGCAATGCATTGTGGGAACTCATCAGCAGTGGTGGGAGAAGGGGGATGCAGAGTCTCCATTCAGTTTTCTAATGGGAATTTCTGGGTTCTGAAACTAATATATCATTCATATTAGTGGAAACAGCTGATTCAATCCCTCTTCCATAATCGGCGAACTACAGTAGAGTGATTATATGACACTGAAGACTATTGGATTAATGGCTGCCGAAAATCGAGTTTAGCCATCCCAGGAATAAATTACATTGTAAAATATATGAAAGGTACGTTTATAAGGCAACAATGTACTAAAAACAGAAATGTTTTTCTTTTGCGTTTTTGAAAACTTTTCCGTATAGACGACAATGTTGTCAAACCATTCCCCATTCACATGGAATTGTGAAAACAACTAAAAGCTCTGTATTATGCATGCCAGGGGTGCGTTTCCCATACAACGATGTAACTTGCTGATTAACCATTATAGTACGACTGTTTCCAAAACACGGTTGCATCTCCATCGTTTGAACCACATTAGGCCCTGTTCACGCTTGGTATTAAGATGCGTTTTGGTCGATTGGATCACAAGTGGACAACGCTAAAAACAGGTGTAAACAAGGTGTGAAACATTTTGAGCTCGTCCAATTTAGACCGGATTGCTTTCGTGGTGTAGATACTTATGTGGTTGAATGCATTCGAGCAGCCACAAAAGACTGCCTACTCTCCACCTACTGACCTAATACGTAATCATTGCAAGACGTACAAGGACATGCACTTATTATCTCTGCTTAATATCTTCTAACGCTTTATTTTGATGGGTCTACAACATACAACATACTAAATATGAGAAACTTTGCAAGTATATGTCAACTTATTCTGCTAACCCTAAACCTAACCTAACAGTCTACTCTGAGAGTTAGTAAACATGTAAACATGCAAATTAATGAAAATTAGTTGACATGTAGTTGCAAAGTTACTTATAGTTTGTAGAATGTCTAAAGTCGACTATCAAAATAAAGTGTAACTGGAAAGACTACCTAGAGACTAAACACTAATACGTATGTGCACAATAGTCACCATTTCACAAACTTGCATTTTTGTAGTTTACACGGAGACAATAATGGTATTATTTTCAAAAACTTGCATTTTGAAACCCGTTTTCAAAGTTTGTGTTTTCAGGCCCCCAAAACGCTGTTGTCGTGTCATGTCATGCCTTTTAGGATAGAAAAAGAGTTATTTGAAATTGTACTAATATTTCACATGTTTGCTGTTTTTATTGTACTTTTGATGTCAAATATTTCAAGCCTTTGCATTTCTTTATTTATTTGTATTTCATTTTTAGTCATTTTATTACATAGTATAGTATGTTTCGAACACACACACACACACACACGCACGCACACATGCAAACACACACACAGCATCCAAAATAAACTCTGAAAATGTATTATGAATACCAGAGGCGGACAAAGTACTCAACTCCATTACTTGAGTGAAAGTACAGATACTGCTGGTCAAGCATTACTCCATTACAAGTAAAAGTAGTAAAGACAGATTTTTACTTAAGTAAAAGTACAGAAGTACTTGCTTTTAAAAGTACTTAAGTACCAAAAGTAAATTTCCTTTTTTATGTCAATGCACGTAGTAGTACTTACAATACTTCTGAAGCAACTTAGAATACATTACACCTGATGAATACACTGACTAGCTTGTAGTATATTTGGAATAAAGAGCTTTTAGATGAATACATAAACACACACATGCATGTATATATTTAAGAAAAATATAATTATATATAAAATATTTATATTTATATATAACATTATATATGAATACATATAATTGTCACGTAGCTGTTCTCTAACGAGGCGCACGACGCAGAATTAATCCAATAACATTCTTTTACTATAATCCACAAAGCAAACACAAGGAATCGAGGAGCTGGGGTAGCACAACGGTAGACCAAAATACACTGAAAAAATTATAAATGCAACACTTTTGTTTTTGCCCCCATTTTTCATGAGCCGAACTCAAAGATCTAAGACTTTTTCTATGTACACAAAAGGCCTATTTCTCTCAAATATTGTTCACAAATCTGTCTAAATCTGTGTTAGTGAGCACTTCTCATTTGCCAAGATAATCCATCCACCTCACAGGTGTGGCATATCAAGATGCTGATTAGACAGCATGATTATTGCACAGGTGTGCCTTAGGCTGGCCATAATAAAAGGCCTCTCTAAAATGTGCAGTTTTACTGTATTTGGGGGTCTGGTGGGGTCAGAAAACCAGTCAGTATCTGGTGTGACTACCATTTGCCTCACTCAGTGCAACACATCTCCTTTGCATAGAGTTGATCAGGTTGTTGATTGTGGCCTGTGGAATGTTGGTCCACTCCTCTTCAATGGCT
>NW_015505283.1:1569570-1577795 GCF_001515645.1 Sinocyclocheilus grahami | reverse complement strand
GGGATTCATCCGTGAAGAGAACACCTCTCCAAAGTGCCAGACGCCATTGAATGTGAGCATTTGCCCACTCAAGTCGGTTACGACAACGAACTGCAGTCAGGTCGAGATCCCGATGAGGACGACAAGCATGCAGATGAGCTTACCTGAGAAATTCTTTGGTTATGCAAACCGATTGTTGCAGCAGCTGTCCGGGTGGCTGCTCTCAGACGATCTTGGAGGTGAAGATGCTGGATGTGGAGGTCCTGGGCTGGTGTGGTTACATGTGGTCTGACTGCACATTTTAGAGTGGCCTTTTATTGTGGCCAGCCTAAGGCACACCTGTGCAATAATCATGCTGTCTAATCAGCATCTTGATATGCCACACCTGTGAGGTGGATGGATTATCTCGGCAAAGGAGAAGTGCTCACTAACACAGATTTAGACAGATTTGTGAACAATATTTGAGAGAAATAGGCCTTTTGTGTACATAGAAAAAGTCTTAGATCTTTGAGTTCAGCTCATGAAAAATGGGCGCAAAAACAAAAGTGTTGCATTTATAATTTTGTTCAGTGTAATAACCAACCAAGACAGAACAGAAATGGGGAGAATTTATACAAACGCAAGAGAGAGACTAATGACACAATAGAATGAACACAGGTGAACAGAATGAACTAATCAGGGCAAACAAGGAAAACTAGGTAACGGGGGAGCGAAGCAAAACACAATGGAAACACAGAAGAGGCAGACATGTTACAGAAAGACAAAACTAAAGTTCATAACCCTGACAATAATATATATATATATATATCACGGCAGGTAGTTCTAAGGATAGCTATATATTCTAAGGATATATATATATATATATATATATATATATATATATATATACTTTTATTTTGGACGTGATTAATCACGATTAATTGTTTGACAGCACTAATATATAAACACTAACCTTTTGCCTGTGTAAACTTGATTCACTTCTCAGGAAATACAGATGGTTTACATTTGAGCCTGAATTCTGAATTTCAAGGAACCATCACAAGCATGACATTTTGATGAGTTTAACCTAATCCTCACAAGGATATGGCACACATTTGTGTGGAGGGGTGAAATGAACACATCTAAGAGGGTTGCAGCATTTCCTGTGAACCACAGACTTTAGACGACTATCATCGTTTACTGAACTGGAATCAGATTTTGCGAAGGAAACACGGCCTACCGAGGGAAAGGTATGAGGTAGAAAACTAAGTATTAAAAGAGTAGTTCTCAAAAAAATACCAGCATATAACTGTGTGTTTTCACTGCAGGTAGTTTTAAGGATGGAGTCAGAGTCAGAAGCCAGAATTCTCTATAAACACAGTAAAATTACGTGTTTATCCTCAATACATAACAAGAATTGTCAGATTGTTGACAGCATGAATGGCAGGTTCAACAACATTTCACTGGTTAACCATGAATTGCCATTATCTGCAACAACGATCCTTGAGTGCCTTGAATGACAAGGCAATATGCAAGCGCTACAATCATGACGTTTGGTTATATAAAAGTTGTCAACTACAATTGGCGTCACCCAATTACAGCACAATAAACAAGCACTAAAACCCTTGACTGCAGTGAATTTGAGCAAACAAGCATCTAAAATGAGTCACTTTTGTTTTTGAAACACTTTGTGCACACAATAAAATCATTGCACTATTTTAGTTTGATAGAGTTTTAGTATGTTAAACCGAACTAAAAGGGCTCAACTAACAAAACTAAACGTATATATCTGATCTTGTAGTTTACAACTCAACTGCTAAGACTTATCTGAGCCAATAAGACGGCACTCAAGAGTCACATAAATGTTATATTATCATCATCACATTTCAAACATAGAGAGCCAAGAGCTTTTAACATAGGAGGTGTAGAGTAAGGGCTTAACCTCCTGACTACCAGCTATGGAGTTTTGTCCACTGTAGAGGACATTATGTTATAGCGATTTATCTGAGACATTACATGTCACAGTTTTATATCTGGATGTCTATAATGGTGTTACGACCCATGGCTCAAGGGAAGCAACAAACAGAGGACACACGCGAACCAAACGGTTAGCTTCGAATATAATTTATTCAAAAGCTACAATCACATAAAAAAAGTAAAGAAAACAACTATATATTGGAAACATCAGTAATGCCAATGTGTAATGCAAAATGTATGGATGTGGTGGGATGTAGTGTACTGCGGTGTTGGCGTGCAAAAGCAAACAAGTCACAAAACCAAATATCCAAAACCGGAGCCCTCCTCTAACTCAAGCGGAGGCCTCTTTTAAAGGGAGCGTCTGATAGAGAACAGGTGTCTCAAACGATGGCCAATCAAGGTAGTCCATGGACTCCTACAGCCATTCCACAAAGTAACGACAGGGGTCGTCACACCCCTCCCCATAAGACAGGGACTCCCACAAAGATCCCTGTAATGAGATATCAAAACAAATTAGCCAAATAACATACCTGAATAAGGACCAAAAAACAACTCCTAAAAAACAAGAAATATCCAAGTTAGGCCCAAAACCATTATGCATCCGGAGCATGGGATAGTGCATCGGCTACCACGTTTGCTGAACCTCGGACATGTCGAATATCCAGGCAGAACGACTGCAAAAACTGAGACCACCGAATCAGTCGCTGATTCGGACACTGTAAAGAATTCAGAAAAGTCAGTGGATTATGATCTGTATATATCACAATAGGGGCACTTGAATTTAAATACACTGCAAAATGTTGTAGTGCCCAGATAAGGGCCAATGCTTCCTTTTCAACCACAGAATAGTGACGCTGATATAAGGTCAACTTTTTTGAAAAAAAACTAACTGGATGATCTACTCTGTCATCACGCTGTTGAAGAACTGCTTCAGCTCCCACATTACTGGCATCAACATGCAGTGTAAAAGACTTATCAAAGGACGGAGCTCGAAGCACAGGCTCCGAGCACAGGAGAGACTTAACATTTTCGAAAGCCATATCACAGCTAGGAGACCAGGTAAACTTTACCTTGCCCTTCAACAAATCCATAAGTGGTGCGACTACAGTCGAAAAATTACAACAAAAAGATCGGTAGTACCCTACCAGCCCTAAGAACCTCATAAGCTCCTTTGTTGTCGGAGAAGGAAAGTTCTGAATGGCTTTGACCTTTGCATATACTGGACGCACTTCCCCATTTCCTACCACTTTCCCAAGATACGTCACAGACGCCTTGGCAAACTCGCATTTTCTTAAGTTTACCATAAGCCAAGCTTCAGACAAACGTCTTAACACCGAGCGTAACTGTTTTAAATGAGAATCCCAGCTGTCACTAAAGACAACCAAGTCATCCAGATAGACAGCACACCCCTCGAGACCTGACACCACCCGGTTCATAAGGCGCTGAAACGTCGCTGGAGCATTTCGCAGGCCAAAACTCATGACCTGATAAGAATATAGCCCCGACGGAATAACGAAAGATGATACTTCCTGCGCTTGCTTAGTAAGAGGCACTTGCCAATAGCCCTTCAACAAGTCAAACTTGCTGACGAACTTTGAGGACCCGACCTGGTCTACGCAATCTTCGATGCGAGGTAAAGGGAAACAATCTGGTCTAGTTACACTATTTACTTTTCGAAAGTCAGTGCAGAATCGAACACTACCGTCGGCCTTTCCTACTAAAAGGCACGGGGAGGCCCAATCAGAAAACGAAGGCACCGCAATATTATGGTCCTGCATATACCGAATTTCTCTTTCCATCAATTCCCGATTTGCAGGAGAAACACGATAGAAACGCTGTTTAATCAGCTTTGTGTCCCCCACATCAATATCATGTTCGACCCAATCAGTACAAGAAGGCACATCTCCAAATAATTCAGGAAAACTACGTAATAATTCACATAACTCCTGACATCTTACAGAAGGCAGATGAAGGAGTGTAAGTTCTAAATTCTGCAATGACTCTGAATTTTGTAGCCGACCACGAAACACACAATCATCCGGCGAGAGGGTCTCCTCTTCTCCCCCCACTAAGCTACCCCCACCAACAGAAGCTACAGAAAGGGCAGGACATGAAGGCATCAATTCCGCCGAAGATTTCGTTTCGGTTTCATAATAAGGTTTTAGTATATTTATATGACAACGTTTAACAGACTTTCTTCGTGATGGCATTATAACTTCGTAATTTTCGTCACTTAATTTACGTTGTACTACAAAAGGACCATCAAATTTTGCCTCAAATGGAGAAGATAAAATAGGCCGTAAAACGAGCACTCGATCGCCTGGTTTTAAAACTCGCTGCTCAACTGTACGGTCGTATAATCGCTTCATGTTTCCCTGACATTTCTTAAGATTTTCCTTAGCTCGCTCCCTCACTTGAAAAAGGTGATTCTTAAAACCCAACACATACGATGCCAAACTTTTAGGAGGTTCAGCAACTTTCCCAGCCTCCTGAAATATGGATAACAAACCTCGCACTTTATGGCCGAAAACCAAGTCATTAGGGCTAAAACCCGTACTTTCCTGCACCACTTCGCGTGCCGCTAACATCATCCACGGCAAACCTTCTTCCCAGTCTCTATCCAGCTGCACACAGTACGTGCGAAGCAGTGACTTTAACGACTGATGGAATCTCTCTAAAGCACCCTGGCTTTGAACGTGGTACACGGTAGACTGGTTATGTTTAATGCGCAGCTGTTACAACACTTGCTGGAAGAGGTGAGAAGTAAGGTTTGAGCCTTGATCGCTCTGAATGATTTTTGGAATTCCAAAGACTGATATAAATTGGGTTAAAGCTTTGAAAATAGAGCGAGAAGTAATACTGCGCAATGGATATGCCGCAGGGAAACGTGTATTTAAGCACATAACAGTGAACAAATAAATGCTTCCTGACTTTGAGCGAGGTAATGGCCCTACACAATCAACAATAAGATGTTCAAAAGGTTCATCAGTAGCTTCAATTGGTCGCAAAGGAAAAGGTTTTAACACCTCATTCGGTTTGCTAGTTAGTTGGCAGGTCTTACAACTTTTAACATAAGCAGAAATATCTAGCTTCAAACGCGGCCAAAAAAAATATCGCAAAAAGCGATCGTAGGTCTTACGCACCCCTTGGTGACTTAGTTGATCATGCGCAATTTCAATCATCATTTGTCGATACTTTACAGGAACAACTACTTGAAAAACAGGATCCCCAACAAAATCATCCTTGTGAGGAACATATTTTCGCAGCAAAACCCCATCGTGAACAAAATAGCCACGAGCCACACTATCCACGTCCCCTGGAGAAACAACACTCTGGAACAGTTCATCCAAGGAGGAGTCACTGTGCTGTTCTTTCCCCAATTCCACTGCAGAGACAGGAAAAAAAGACAAAGCAGACAAGTCAGGCATTGACACATTGGTACATATTTAATTTGGCTATCCTTCGGAGTACATGTCTTTTCACCACACGACTCCTCATTTTCACATTCCCTTGCACGAGTCACAACACACACAGAATCCGGACACAACATATTCGACTCAGTGGTTTTACTATTAGGATTAACCACGGGAAACACTGAACTATCAGCCCACACTCGGTCACCTAATAGTCCATTTCCCAGAATCAGATGAACTCCGTCCACTGGTAAAGCAGGGCGCACTCCCACTACCACCTGTCCTTGCACCAAATCAGACTGAATCTCAAGCTTATGAAGTGGCACAGACAGAGTATTTAATCCTATTCCCCGAATTAACACATCTTCACCCATATAAGACTGTGGGGAAAAAGGCAAAACTGATTCTAAGATAAACGTATCTATTGCTCCAGTGTCCCTTAGCATCTTAACCGGAATCTCTTCTTTCTCTACAACAAGAGACACAAGACCTTCTGTAACAAAAGGAGTGTAAGAAAAAAAAACATCAGTGTTGTTATTCCCAACAGATTTACCTTCCACAACCTGGATTGGCGCCGCAAGAACTGTGGGTTTAACATGTGAACCCTGTGTAAGACGTTTGGACTTATTTTTAAGAACAAAACAATCTGCTTTCCAATGTCCTTTCTCATGACAATAATTGCAAATTTTATTTGGGTCAAATTTCCCCGTGAAAACATGACTGCATTTAGGCGAAAACTTCACAGGCACTGCAACCTGCATATCACGAGCACGCCAATCAGCAAAAAAAGTTCTATGCGTCAATACAAAATCGTCTGCCAATACAGCTGCTTCCTCCGGCGTTTTAACGTAATGCTCACCGATGTATGTAGCGACACGCCCTGGGACTGAATTTTTAAATTGCTCTAATGAACACGCTGTAACAGCGCAACGCGATTCTCATTTGACCAGTTTCTTAATTCCGCCACACATTCAAAAAGAGTGAAAAAAGTACTCTTCCTCTTCATTCAATTTTGGAACCAGTTTTAAACATGAAACGAGTGAAAAAGACATACCTCGTTCTTCCGTGCAGTTAGAATATGTATCAAGTTATATCAAGTTCAATTTGAGAGCTTCTACTTCCAACTTTGCTTTTTCCAACTCGATTTTACCCTGGTCAGAACGATGTCTCAATTTCTCATGCTCCATCTGTAAAAGCAATAGTTCTTTTTGTTGTTCAAATCATGCTCCATCTGTAAAAGCAGTAGTTCTTTTTGTTGTTCAAATGACAGATTAACTTGCAACGAAGACGCAACCGGTACAGACTCTTCCATTTTTAAAATGCTGTTTTCAACCAAATTCGTTCTTAAGAATATTTTCTTTGAGCCTCTTATCGGAAATGTCAATTTCATATCGATCCGCAATTGTTCTTTCGTACATTTTTCCAAAAAATTACAAGAGGACGATTTAACAGAAAAAATCAATATCAGCCATGAAAACAATCACCCGAAATCAATTATAAAGTGGAATTTAATAACGATAATTTTCCCTCTACCTCCATTTTAGACAACTATCTACCTCAACCCTAGTCTTCATGCGATTACTTGTGGGGGCTACTTACGCACTGTTGCCCGCTGGGTGAAAAAACGCAACTGGTAAAACCAGCGACGCCTTACACACCACGGATGTGCTCCCGAGATAAATATTACTACCCACGTTCACCGCAACACTACAAAAAAAACCTCGACATGTTTCAAAAGAAACATGCCGCTATGCCTAACAGGGAAAAATCACGTTCAAACAACAATTACTCCACCTGGCGACTTCACATGGCGACTAATTTACTCCGGCACAAACTAACTCACGTGTGTCTCAATTATCAAACACTATTCAAAATTAAATACAATTAACAAAAGGAATTAAACAAGGACGATCCCCCAATTTGTTACAACCCATGGCTCAAGGGAAGCAACAAACAGAGGACACATACGAACCAAATGGTTAGCTTTGAATATAATTTATTCAAAAGCTACAATCACATAAAAAAAGTAAAGAAAACAACTATATACTGGAAACATCAGTAATGCCAATGTGTAATGCGAAATGTATGGATGTGGTGGGATGTAGTGTACTGCGGTGTTGGCGTGCAAAAGCAAACACAAGTCACAAAACCAAATATCCAAAACCAGAGCCCTCCTCTAACTCAAGCGGAGGCCTTTTTTAAAGGGAGCATCTGATAGAGAACAGGTGTCTCAAACGATGGCCAATCAAGGTAGTCCATGGACTCCTACAGCCATTCCACAAAGTAATGACAGGGGTCGTCACAAATGGAAAAACTCGTTTATGGCCATTTTACACACATTTTGCATAAAGAAAAATGTTTTTTAAAAATATCTTTCATAACATAGTTGAGAATCATCTTTATATAAAGTTTGGTATAAAAAAAATGATAATTGATATCTGGTTAAAGGGGTCATATGATGCGATTTCATTTTTTCCTTTCTCTTGGAGTGTTACAAGCTCTTGGTGTATAAAGAAGATCTGTAAATTTGCAAAGACTAAAGTCTCAAATCCAAAGAGATATTCTTTATAAAAGTTAAGAGTCAGCCACACCTACCTAAAATGGCTCGTTCTAACACGCCCCCACATATCTACCTCACTATGTGGGAAGATTTGCATAACGCCGCCCAAATGTTCACGCAAAGAAAGAAGGCATAACTTTTATTCTCGCTGTAGTATTGTTACTGCTGCTGCTATGTCCTGAAGACGCTGTGTGTTTCATTGTGAAAGCGAAACTACTTTGTTTGGTCTTCCAAAAGAGGATGATATCCGCTTCGTCATGCCTAGAGCTGATCTGTGTGAACTTAGTGCTGTGGATCGCCGGATCGGCTTTCACCGT
>NW_015505283.1:1559625-1569512 GCF_001515645.1 Sinocyclocheilus grahami | reverse complement strand
TGTTTGTCATTTCTCTGATCACAAATGCAGACAGGGCTTTATGTTTACGCGGCACGATGCAATGCAACGCAACGCGTAAAAAGACAGTATAAGTCATTATAATATGTACTTATGTCCCCACTGGATGCAACAAATGCCTCGTTTCTAATGGGTTTTAATGTTTATGTCTCGTCGCTCCGGCTGGGACATGCCATCACAGTATGGTAGGGGCGTAACATTTCTGTCACACGCTTGAGGTATACAGCCAATATGTGGAAAATAATGTGTTTTTTTTACTTTAAACCGCATAAACACATTTCATTACACCAAATACACAAAATAATGTTCTTTTTAGCAGCATCATATGACCCCTTTAAAACAAAAATCCCACTCTTTTTGCCTTTTCATGTCTATTCATGTCTTTTTATTTTTTTAAAAACAGGACTTGTTAAAGTCTCGATGTCCTCTACAGAGGACATGGCATAACATATGAACAAAACTTTTCTTATGCTCTAAACAATATAATGACATGACAAAATACTAAATTCACAAAACTGTTTTTCCTGGTAGTCAGGATTAACTCTCCTGGGGGGCTTGTCATCATGGTTTGAATGCATTTTACAAATGAACTCACAACTCTCAGACAGTCTGGCATGATAAAGGAAACATATAGAACTGACAGTCTAGAATGAACAATGTCCAGGACTATTTTAACGCCTACAGCTTAGCTATCAGTGTACATATGCTTTCATTGTGGCTGTGGTTGGGCTTTATCAAAACTCAGTGATACAATACCAAGAAAACTTGTTAGAACAGATGGAATGTATGTGACGACACAGTGAATACAAGTAGAATTGCAACTTGCGTTGTACAACAATGGAGCTCATTTCAGAGTTATAATAATACTGTACATCAATAGGGCATCATTTATCAAATTCTTTAATGAATTGCACTGTTCTACCTTTACAATAAAAAAGAATGAGCTTAATCACGTTAGGGTACATCTGTAGTTATCAAACAAAACTATGGAGCAGCTGAAAAAAGTATGTGACCCTTTGTCCCTTGAATAAAATCCTGCATTGCTTTTCTTTCATCTCAGAGCAATTTGCTTTCTGCCACTCAGCGGACATGCTCAGAGCTTAATGCTAAAGCCACAGAGAGACAGCAGCAAAAGTAGGACCATGTCTTATCTTTTTTCCCCCTTCCTTTCTTATCACGGTTTGATTACATTTCATTACTAACTGCATTTTTAGGGGAAGTGCTTGGAATGTCATTATCACTTTTTTTATCTTGCCTTTTTAATTATTCCAGAAATGTGTGCTATAAAATAAGTGTGTCTCTTTACAAAGGCTGTTCTGAAGCATCAAGCTAAAATATCCCAGGCTCCAGTTTAGCATTATTTGTATATTATTACATTATTTATTCATATATTAAATATGTTCAGTTTTTCGTTTTTAGTTTTAGTAATTGTTATGTGCTTGTCATTTTAAAAAATATTTCTATACTGTAGTTTTTCTATATCTGTAGTACTTCATTTTTTTATATAACATTTCTATTTTTTAGTATTTATATTTAATTTCAGTTTATTTCAATTACAGAAAACTTTTTTCATATCTTTTTTTAGTTTACAAAAAAGAACTCTCCAAATCCTGTGCTATAATTAAGCAATTTTAATAATAAAAGTTAAATTTGTATAAGAGTACTTTTGTATTTATTTATTTTTTAATTAATGCAACTTTTAAAATACCTGTTGAGTTTATATTAGGTTGAAAAACATTTTAACATGAATTTGTTAAAAATAAAAGTTAAAACTTTTTTGCAACAAAAGTACAAGAGGTTAAAAATCATTCTGTGTAGGAAGAGGACTGAAATATCTGAAGGCATTATGCCACTTATACTGCAAATTTGCCTTGCGTGATAAAAACAAACCCTGATTGATGTATCATTCAGAGTTTTCAGAAGCACATGAATAAGCATCTGCATAATTAATCAATTAATGATTTATGTGGTCTATGCCTGTGCCTGATGTTTAATAGAATAGCAGCACACAACCAAAATCACAACTATTTCTGACTCTGTTGTGGCTAGTCGTCCATCATTGTGCCTGACCTGGACCTTAACTATCACCTGTCTGTCTCTCTCAGTTTGTCTGTAAAATTCCTTCTATTGGAAAGTCATTTTCTCCCATCTCTGATTCTACAGATGTGAACCAAAACACCTGAGCCCATATCAAATCATCCTGACGCACCTGGTCTCAAGGCAGCACAGAGCCCCAATCCAAACAGAATAGAGACTCCCTGGTGAGTTCTGAAAGTTCATCATTTTGTTGTGAATTTAGGATAAAAATTAAAAATCTTTTATACTAATGAAAACAAAACTGAAGATGACCTCAGAACTTAAAGTCAAAGGGCTGTTAGATAATGTTAACAAATAGCCATTTAGCAATTTTAGCAAACACTCCTTTGGTCTAACTCCATTCTCGTGTAATTCTTGTGTGTAAAATATTTGATGATCCGATCGATTCCTGCTCTACATGTTTTGTCAGTAAATGTCCTGTTTCACTAAATTACGGAAGTAAAATTGGTTGTAAATGGTAATTCACATTGACATGTTTTTGGACAAAGTGATGGAGATAGACACAGAAATGAGGCCAAAAGCTGTCAAAAAGTATTTATGACAGCTGTCATGTTACATATAAGACAACATTCTGAAGTACAATGGACATCTACCAAATTTCTTCTCATCCTTCCCTAGAGCAATTTCAACAAATTAATTGTCACGTGCACCATCTATCTGATCACCCCTAATGTTTTATGACTAATCGGTTATTTTCTTCTTGTGAGAAAAAAAAGTAAATAAGTTATCCTTCTTTTGGTTGCCAGGTAATTAAATGCAAAATCACCATGTCATGTAGGTGTCCTTCCAATTCAAGTAATCTGTGTTACTGTGATCTAATTAATTTTGAATGCATACCTTTTTCGCAGAAGTCAGTGAAAGAGTGGGTTTTGAAAGCATGTTGCATACATTAACTTACCAGCTGTAAGTTAAGTCCTGTACTTTTGTTTTAAAAAAATGGATGTGGGTGTCAGCGGTTTTCATCTAAACACAACGGACAATTAAACAATGATTTTGTAGCAGACATTACAATTAAACAGCATTCTGCTTTAATTAATAAAAAGAGCTGAGGGGTAAGAGACTCATGTAGTGTGAATATATAAGACGGCTACTTAGATTTTTAACATGTTGTGATCGCTGGAGACCCGCAAGGCACTTAAAAATGCATGAGTGTTAAAAACACTGAAAACAGATTTGTGCTGGAGGCATAAAAAAAAAAAACATCTTGTCAAATGCGGGAATTCTTTATGGTGTCTGGTTTGAAGGGTGAAATGGATTGATATGTACAGACATTCGAAGCGACTTTCTCTACTAAGCTTTTTCCGCCTGCTGTCTGAAACTGACTTTGCGTTCATGATGCAAAATATAGATGTGATTAGTATGCATGTTGTCAATGCCAGAGAATAACCTCCAGGCCCAACAGTGAACTGGATAGTAATTAATTTTTTTCTGTTACCGTAAGGTATGTGTTATATATGCCAGACTAAGCTCTAAAATATGTGTGCTTTAAAAGGTATATATAGCATTCATAAAAGTATTTATAAAAATATTTAAATAATACTAAATAATAAAGTATGAATACTGTTTTAGTCAAATAATTAAATAATACTAAATAAATAATAATATATAAATAAATATAAAAATAATAAATAAGTAATATAAATAAAATATTAAAATAATAATTATGTTAATTTATTTAAGTTACTTACAAAGGTCAAAGCAAAGTCAACAAACTGTACTACCAAACTTTTAAATATAAAAAAGGTATATTAAAGTGAAAGTTTACGGCATATGTTTGTTTACAGTAATATATATATATATATATATATATATATAATTATTTATTATTATATATTAAATATACACACACACACATTTATATGCATTTTTATATATTTATAACATATTTCAATAATACTTATTTAAAATATTAAAATAAGTATGTTGATGAATCTAATAGATTTTTCTAGAATGAAATTATTTAATTTTAAAGGTCGCCTGCTCTTTGCAGCTGCATCAAAAATATGAAGTACATACAGGATTACGGGAGATGTCTCGCTGTCCCCTGCTGAGTCTGAGTATATGAAGACCCTTTAATTCTCCCTCGAGGCCATAGCATCCATCAGGCGCAGTGTGTGGGGTCCTGCAGGGCGCATGATTGAGCTCTCCATGACTCGGGACAGACAGCAAGCCCAGAGGTCCTTTTGTCCCTGAACAGCACACAGGTAGGCAGGGCACAGGTTAATGAAAAACACCAGCTTCATCCCCACAGAGCACCTGACAGATTGAGGAATGCAGGAGTGGGGGACTTTTAACAGCAGAGGGATAATCTAAAAGTAAAGAATATTTACTATATTTGTGCTTTATATACAGGTGACTGCAAAATACAGACATTTAGCATTTGGAAACAGCTTAAGAAACCGTATCCAAATGTTGAAACATCCTACGGACGCCTACTGACATGGCTGCTCTCATACCAGAAATTGAAATAAATCTTCCATCAAAGTGTGTGAAATGAACAGTCATAGAGAAGAAGGAGAAGGAGAGAGAGAAACATCTCCCTGAGAATCCGGCAGATGTAATTGTTATTCAAAACAGCAGTGTCAGAAAGAGGTGAGCTCATCCTGGGTGAGCAGATTGCTTTTTCTCCCTGAAGGAAGAGAGGAGCACTGGTCTTTCTGAATATCTCCGAATCAAAGTCACTTATTAACCACACAGAATGATCCTGCTCACTGCATCTTTTCAGGGGCCTTATCCACTGAATCTCATTTGCAAAGATAACAGTCTTTCATCTTGCACAGCTGATAATAGTTTCTTTCCTTCTGCTGGTAAGTGAAAATGTTTGGGAGAAGAGTATGATATTACAAAATACATGATGAAAGAAAAAGGCTTTGAGATTTTTTTTTTCATATCTTTTTTTTTTTTTCAGTATCCCAGGACTGGATCTTTGGGTATATGAGGTATTTACATGGCAAAAATGCTAGAGTTTCCTCAGATCACAATGCATAGATTATAAATTTAGAAGGGTATTGTTTTGCATCCTTAGTTTTTAGGTGTTCATGGCCATTAGTGTACAAGTTTGCATGTCTTCTGGTGATAATGTTTGATGTGAATCATGGATTAATCCTTAATGTTAACACTTTAGTATAGGGACCGAATCTCAATATTAACTTATTCGCATGCCTATTAATAACATATCTGCTGTTTATTAGTACTTATAAAGCACATATTCTTCATGACCATATTCTACCCAATACCTAAACTTAACAACTACCTTACTAACTTAAAATAAGCAGCAAATTAGTAGTTTATTGAGGCAAAAGTCGTAATTAATGGTTTGTTAATAGCAAGAACTGGACGTTAAACTAAAATTTGTGACCTCATTGTGACATTAATTTTCTGACCTTTCTGTCTTTCTGACCTAAAACTGACCTTTTATTCAACCTGTAAAATAAATAATTAAACTTTATTCTGAATTCTTCTGAAATCATTATTTGTAGATGCTGTGCTACTGTAAATGTATGGTTTAATTTAACATTTTAACTTCTAACTGTAGATCATATTAGCAGGTTTGTGACTGCCAGATTCACTACATCAACTGAAGCGGGATTCTGTGACACTTGGCCCTAAATGGGAATATTTTAATGTAAAATAATACCTACATTAATTAAATACGTAAATAAAGAACACATCTAAGATGCTGATCAGACTATAACTGGAATATCAGCTTGAATTTGAGGTTTTCTTTTGACAAGCTACACAAAATCGCGTTCAAAATTGCAGGCGATTCATTGCCGATTTTGAATGCGATTTTGTGTAGCTTGTCAGTGAACTACGGCTCTGTGTAGTAAATGCCGCTCCATCTGAAAGCACGTGCTGGAGATTTACTACTAATCACAGGAGCGGCTTTACTGATGAGATGCGCATGAAAATCGCATTCGATTTTTTGCACAGCCCTACTTGAAAAGTAATTCAAATAAAATAATAAAAAAAACAAAAATAATTAAACAATAAATGGATGTTTTTCATAATCACAAGAAAAAAATACATGTCCAAAACTTTAGAGTTGCTTGGGTACATTTCTCAGATCACAGCTGAAATTCTCATCTACCTCAAGCTCCACATCTAGTCACTTGTGTGCATATAAAATCACTTTCTCATTCTTTGGAACCAACTGCAGTGCTTTGGTACTGTACATTCATGGAATTGCCATAATCTGTCAAACATATTTTCTACACATTACTATTAGACTTCTTTTTTGTAAATGTGTCCTGAACTGATTAATTGAATAAGGGGAATCTTGATGAATGGAAACATAAAGTATTAGATCAATCAATGATCAACCAGTTCTCTAAAAAAGCTTAGAGGTGCATTTCATGAAGCTTTATTTGGCAAGCATACTGTATACAAACAGAAAACATCACAGTGTTACAGTTTCTGACAATGGAAGAACAACAAGGAAACAAACAAGCAGGGTCAAAAGCCGGGAACAAGACGAGGAATAAGGATGAATGGTGGAAGGACAGGGAGGCATAACAGTGAAGAGGCCAAGAACTGTTGAAACTGATATATGCCGTACAGAAAAGGTGCAGCCCTGTGCATTTTCAATCATTGTCATGAAAACCATAGCCATAGTTTACAACAGGAGCTACTGACAGAGGATACTGTTATATTGATGACATGGCTAAACATTTTGACTTGTGAAACATCTTGTTTGTGAACCAAGGACTTGTCCCTTGCTGTTTGTTTGAATTGTTTTGAAAAATGCTCGCTGGTTTGCAAATGTTAAAGATGATTCAAGAAATGTTCCAAAGCAACTGTGAAAACTGTAATAGATTCTGTCAATGGGCCAGTGGGTGTTTCTTACAATATAGATTTTTTTTGTCGGCCTAAAAAATGTTTTTTTAACCTTTTGTTCAAGGTGATGTGAAGGATTTAGAAACCAGTAACCACAAAGGGTCCTCATATGAGACTAATCAATCGGCTATCAGCAAAGCTTCTGCTACCCAATTCGAACGTTTTTTGGTAGCTACTCCATGTTTATTAGTCACAGGAGTTCTCTATTGGCCAATACAATGTGGGAGTGACTTCTAAGCACTGAAATGATCAATGAAAGATTAATTGGACAGGACAGAGCCATCTCTGCAAGGCTTGATTCTCCTTAATTATTCACACTGGCCGCTGGGATCTGCTGTAAATGTATCATTGTCTGATGTATTGAGCCCTGGAATTGACCAGGATGTTCAAAGGGAATTTTAAAAACACCTACAGTAGCTTAACTGAGATTAACAACACAAACAAAACAGCAGGCAAGGAAAAATAATCAGCTATGAATATCTCATTATAACGATAAAATATAAGTCTCACTTTACAAACCTTGCATTGAATTATTTAATACTGTGTTCTATGTTTTGCCAAGTAAAAAGCTGTTTACTTTATACTGGTGGAACAAAGCAAATCCGCTGAGACCGGAGTAGGGTTAATCTGAAGACCGTTTTCCTTGCTAGCCACTGTTTCATGATCAAACAACAACCTTGTAAGGTGGAAGGACATCAAACTGCTTGATGTTCAAAGTTTTTAAATCTTGTTCAGGACTCTAGCATGACCCTTTGGGCATTGAAACTGATGGCATGGCTTTATGTCGAGCACACCCCTCTGAGAGATTCTTACATGTGCAATATCTCAATTTCACTCTCTCCAGGTCAGTGATGCTCAGCCAGGCGAAGCGCGGCGATCAATGGAGGCAGAGAAGCTCAAATTGCCGGCAGTGTAAACCGACCCCAAGATTTATTTGCTTAATTAGTTGGATCCTCAAATGTACAAGCGCAATAAAAATGCCAAGGCTCCTTATTCTCCCTCTCCCTCTTTTTTCCCCTCTTGTTTTCTTTCACACTCAAGCACACGCTTTCTGCACAACTAGATAGCACAAGTAGAGTACAAAGATAGAACCAGATAGAGCACAAAAAAGCCACAGAAAAAGACAGCCATGCAATCAAAAATGTTAATATGTATGAATATATTCTGTAGATAAAATGTAATAATTTATTTAAAAATAAATGAAATAAAATAATGTAAAAATAAATAAATTCAATTACATTGTTAAAATGGGGTAAAAAAAACAACATTCACTGAATTTGATTTACTGAATTCAATCATTAATATTTTTTTGGCATAATTTTCCTGTTATTGTACTGTATTATCTGTGATGCTATTTGATGGATAGAGAGATAGACAGAACAATTGTTAGACAGATAGAATGACAGATAAAGTACAACCAGTGAATGGATGGATATACAATTATTGATTGATATAGAACAACAGATAGACAGACAGACAGACAGACAGACAGGAAGACAGACAGACAGACAGACAGACAGACAGACAGACAGACAGACAGACAGACAGATAGACAGATAGATAGATAGATAGATAGATAGATAGATAGATAGATAGATAGATAGATAGATAGATAGATAGAATGACAGAACAATAGAATGAAAGATAGAATGATAGAATGAAAGAACGATAGATCGATCGATAGATAGAATGATGTATAGAAATGACAGACAGACAGACAGACAGACAGAGACAGACAGATAGATAGATAGAATGACATAGAACAATAGATAGAATGATAGATAAAACAACTGAACTATAGACAGATAGATAGATAGATAGATAGATAGATAGATAGATAGATAGATAGATAGATAGATAGATAGATAGATAGGTAGATAGATAGATAGATAGATAGATAGATAGATGATAGATATAGATAGAATGACAGAACGACAGATAGATAGATAGATAGCTAGATAGATAGATAGATAGATAGATAGATAGATAGATAGATAGATAGATAGATAGATAGATAGATAGATATGGAATGGGACAGTGGCCCTGCGGCTGCTACATGAAGAGGTCACTGTTCCAGAAACAGGAGCAGTGTTAGGAACTGTTGTGACTCTGCACCTTGATTCGCTCTGAAGTGTTCTTCCGTACGATTCGTCACAGCTGATGCTGATTAGACCCAAGTAGCGGTTGCATAACTTGCTTGGAAGGAAATACACTGCTCTGCTAATGTCCTGTTGTTAAGGCTCAGTGTGGCAAAACAAATTAACGCCCACAGAAGCAGCATTAGAAGCTGTCTAAAGCGAGACAAGACCACTGCTGTAGAACTGTTGCAGGTTGTTACACTGATGAAACTCAAATGGCTAAGCAGCACTGTGCCCCAGGGAGTGGTTAAAAAAGAACAAGCTGGATTGGTCGGGGTTGGTCTTAATCTCCGGGAAAAGTGTCAAAGTGCCTACTGAGAGGACTTGTAAAGGGGACTGTAGTAAAATTGGAGAGAACATTTCTGACAGGGTCAGTTTATGGGCAGTGATCAAATTACACTAAAGCTTCCCTATGGGGGAAGGGGAGATATTTCAAAGCAAGTAAGAGGATCTGAAGATTTTTTAAGAAAAAAAAAGATGGCAACACCAAGGCAGCAATGTAAACATTTTCTTTTTCTCAAAGAGATCATATTTACAACCTGATGTTCTTCTATATCATACTACTGTAAATTCTAAAGCACTATAAATTATTTCATTATATTAGCAACATCCTATATATATATTAAAAGAAAAATAAACAATTCTGAAATCATAAGCCAATAAAAACAATTCTAAACAAATCCACTGTAAAACAGTCACAGTATAACACACAGCAGGTGGTGTTTCTTTTGTGAATGAATCATTAGATAGATAGATAGATAGATAGATAGATAGATAGATAGATAGATAGATAGATAG
>NW_015505283.1:1551352-1559372 GCF_001515645.1 Sinocyclocheilus grahami | reverse complement strand
TGTGGAACACACACTATTTATTCACTCATACACTTATTTATCTAACACGCATACTCAGACTACATTTCAATTTGCACATAATATACCTGTACATACAACTGTCTATTGTTATATACCTGTACATACAATTGTCGATTTTTATATTTTTATTCCTTATTTACTTGTTCCATTTTTTATTTATTTTTATTTTTTATTATCTGTGTTTTTTGTTCTGTCACTGTCATTCTGTTGCACTGTGGAAGCTTCTGTCACGAAAACAAATTCCTCGTATGTATAAACATACCTGGCAATAAAGCTTATTCTGATTCTGATTCTGATCAATTTTTAATGAATTGGTTGATTCAATGACTCATTCATAAAGACAGACAAGATGATTGTGTACACAGCTACTGTCTTTATTGTCCTTTACCATTCATAGTATGAATATGGGTAGGATAAATGATATTCAGATGTACTACTATGCCTACAATGTAGTATACAAGGGATGCAGGGAGTCAATTGAATGAATCAGCGGTTTAAACTAATCTACTGAATGAATGATTCCAATTACTCACTCATAAAGGCAGTCACATACTAATGATGTAACCTGCAGAAGGAGTTACTAAAAATCTTCAATTCCTTCAGAGTGCAAAAGATGTTCACATGTTCAAAAGTTAACAGGTACAATTTAAAATAACATTTCTATTTGAATATATATTAAAATGTAATTTATTCCTGTGATGCAAAGCTGAATTTTCAGCAGCCATTACTCGAGTCTCCAGTCATGTGATCCTTCAGAAATCATTCTAATATGCGCTGTTTCATATTTTGGTGGGAACTGTGAAACTTTTTCAGGAATCTTTGATGAATAGAAAGTCCAAAAACAGCAGTGTTTATTTTAAATATATATTTTTGTAACAATGTAGAAGACTTCACTGTCCCTTTTGATCAATTTAATGGATCCTTGCTGAATAAAAGCCACACATATTGAAAAACTTTCTGACCCCAAACTTTTGAAAGGTAGTGTATAAATCATATCTGCTCCTGCCAACAGCATCAGTGACAGGACGGATTATGAAGACAGCAGACTGCTGATGGAAGCTGATGGGTTAACAGACTCTCTTCCAGCCTGAGGCTTCCATGTGAGTAGGTCAAATGAAGAAGCAATACAGTAAGCGTGTCCCCGAGAGACCGGCACCACTTTTCTCCTATTGTCACACTCCTAGCACAGTCACTGAGCCTGACAGCTGCTATTGATGTCAATTATGATAATTAATTAAATGCTTCCTGGGAAACAGACGGCAATATTCAGCACTTCTCTCTCCCTCTCTCTGTCTCTCATCCTCACTCTCGAAAGTCACTTCAATAGTTAGTCGACTCAGTAACTCAACACACAAGCCTTAAATTGTGCCAGTTCTTTGATTTTTCCGGCAGTCCACAGATGGCATGACGTGTATTTTCTATAGCTACTCATTTCTGTTGCGCATAGATAATCTGAAGTCGTGAATTATTGAGAGTCAAGTTGTCACTTAAAGGTTGTCAGACTATTTCAGTTTGGCTATTAAATTATTCACAGTTGTTTGGTATGCGCTTTGAAGAGTTAACGGCACATCAAGTGATTTAAAGGGGTTATATGATGTTGCTAAAAAGAACATTATTTTCTGTATTTGGTGTAATGAAATGTGTTTATGCGGGTTAAAAAACACATTATTTTCCACATACTTTACATTATTGTTTCTCCTCTATGCACCGCCTTTCTGAAACGCGCCGATTTTTACAAAGCTCATCGGTCTGAAAAGCGAGGTGTGCTCTGATTGGCCAGCTATCCAGTGGTTTGTGATTGACTGAATATACCTCAAGCGTGTGACGGAAATGTTACGCCCCTTACCATACTGTCAGGCCGTGTCCCGGAGCGACGAGACAAAAACATTAAAACCCATTATAAACGAGGCATTTGTTGCATCCAGTGGGGACATAATTACGGATTATAATGACTTATACTGTCTTTTTACATGTTGCGTTGCATCGCGCCGAGTAAACATAAAACCATGTCTGCATTTGTGATCGGAGAAATGACAAACAACAAGCGCTACTCTACACTGCTCAAAACTCGCGTTTGAATCATCAATGGCAAATTCTTTAAAGGGGTCATATGATGCGATTTCAAGTTTTCCTTTCTCTTTGCGGCGGCGGTGGCAGCAACAATAAAGTTACGCCTTCTTTCTTTGCTTGAACATTTGTGCGGTATTATGCAAATCTTCCTACATCGTGACGTAGACATGTGGGGGCGTGTTTAAACGAGGCGTTTTAGGAGGGCGTGGACCAGTCTTAACTTTTATAAAGAATATGTCTTTGGGTTTGAGACTTTAGTCTTTGCAACTTTAGGGATCTTATCTATTCACAAACAGCTTGTAACACTCCAAAGAGAAAGGAAAACGTGAAATCGCATCATATGACCCCTTTAATCGTTTCGTGTGCTGACTTTCAAGTGTTTCCCCAGGGACAAACCCAAATTTAAGCGTGAAGTATAATTAAACAAACTAAATTCATCAAGATGTCTTTTTTTTACGCGCATGGTTTCGTTATTAGTGAGAGCATAACAAATGCATTCAGCGTGATAGATGCTGAATGCTATCTTGTTGCCACAGATTGTCCCATTAAATTACATTCATAACAACTCTTTGTATATTTTTCCAGAGGGCTCAGAGACAATGTGTCCTATTATTCTATTATTGAGTTTGCTGTGCTGTAAATAGTATGTGATGTCAGAACAGTAAATCAAAACATGCTGGTGGCTGCATCAAGGGGAAAAAACACGAAACACACTTCATAGCCTTTTTGAATTAATGAGTTTGGCTATATTAGTAATTTCTGCAAAGACAGAATGATTGCTTCACCCGCCCAGTGCTATTCCAGAGAATTATGTGCCTCAGACTTTCTTGCAGCAGTTTCTGAAAGGTACTTTTCTGTTCCAGCTTAACAATGACGTATGTGCACAAAGCGAGGTCCATGAAATAGAAATGGTTTAGTGAGTCTGGTGTGGACAAACTTGACTGACCTGCACAAAGCCCAGACCTGAACATTCAATGATCTGGGACACCAACTGTGAGCCCAAAATCAGTGCTTGACCTCACTGATGCTCTTGTGTCTGAATGGAAGCAAATCCCTGCAGTCGTGTTCCAACATCTAGTACTGTAGAAAGCCTTACAAGATGAGAGCAAGCTGGGAAAGATTAATGCCCATGGATCTGAAATTATGAGTGTGGTGTTCTGCTGTTCACACACTTTCAGCCATGCAGTGCACTTCATCAATGTTAAATGAAAGACAAACACTATGGAATTACAGCCATCCTAAAAAAAGAAAAGAAATCAAATCTGAAATCTGTCTTTTGTGTGTATTCTTACATTTCATTCCAACACTGTATACCTCTGTCTGTAACCATTTCCTCTTTCTCAAAACTGAATGATTTCATCTTCTTGGTGGTCTGATTTTATAAAAAAAATGTTAATATTGTTTTATATAATTTTGTAAAAATAATTTGTAGTAATTACTTGATTAATTCACTTCATAAATTATTTTATTTATACTGTAATTATAATTTATTTAAAATGTATTTTTAAATATTAATAAATTATTTATTACTATATTTTTGTATTTATCTATGCATTCTTTCATTATTATAATTTATTTAGATTTTTAAAAATTACATTAAATTTTAGTTTTAAAATGAAATATTAAAAAATAAATTTATTTATGCATGTGTGCATTTATAATTAAAAGTACATTTATATAAGATGTATTCAGGCAAACTGGGACACTTTTTGCCATTGAGATGACTGGGGAAAATGTCCCAATTAACCTGAATTCACTATGCTATATATTTTTTTGCACTTAAATTTAACAGAAACACGGCTGTACACAGCCACTTAACTTCCTGAAAGTCCTGGCCTTATGCTGGGACCGATAGATGGTTCCCACAAGGTCCACATTGTCCTCATTGTGACGACATCTGTTCCATTTGTTGACTACTGTTATTGATTTAATATTTCTCTGCCCGCCAGCCGGGCTCCGCAATGCGCCTGCCATCATCAATTCCTTAATGAAATTACCTGTGTATTAGTAATGGCTGGTTTGACCCCATCAGTCCCATCATTCTTGCTGGATAACGAATAAATGTAAAATCCCCAGCAGACTTTAATCCTGCTGGTCTGGCTCCAAAGATAAAGAAAAATCCCTACCAGAACTGAAACTAATTAGACAACGCACTATTCTAAATGGGCTTTGGTTGCCTTTAAGTAGACAATGTAAATGTTTTCAACCTTTTGCGGACCTTATGCTTAGAATCCAAAGACTTCTCTGTCCTTCAATGTCTCAGTACGCAGCTCTGTGCCGTTTCAAATGTAACATTGTCTTGCTGACATGTTACATTAATGGGCCTTTTGAACCTGACAGCAGTGTCACGTTGCTTTAAGAACTTCAGTTCTGTAAAAGCATCTGTTCTGACAGCTTTAATTGAATTTTCACCCTGGCTGTCAGTTATACAAGACAACATTGTTAAAATGTCCCACACAGACTCAATTTAGATGCATTCATCAACACCAAAACTAATCGATTATGTCTTAATGATCGTTGGACAATATTGAATGAGAAAATAAACATACATTTATTATACAGTCAGAAATGTATTATACAACACTTCTAAATATTGCCTGTTATAAAAAATAATGAAACAACATGTGTAACTTCCACGTATTGGAATATTGAGCCCTGAACAACAGCCATATGTGGACAGATTGTCTCGTTCTGCTAGATTAATTCACATCAATACTAATTAATCCTGATCGATGCAGCATTATTTTGCTGGCTTCATGACATGGTCTAAAGGTGATGACATTAATAGACTGCTGTGTTGGCAAAGCTCAATACACCAAGAGTTTTTTACTTTTTGCAAATTCAGTTTCTCTTGGCTATTCGTCTTCATCAGAGGACGTAGATGAGCAATGATAAGCATCTTCTCTGTATTGTTGTGCAGAACAATTTGAATATGTGCATCATATGAAACAGAAAGAGCAAACAATACTGCTTTGTATATTTCACATACAATGTTGTTTTGAAGGGAGATGAGACATTTGGAAGAAAAGTCTATAAAATAATATAATAAAAAATCATTACTTGATGGTATACTGAGTGGATACATTCATTCTGACTCAGACTTCTGTCTTTTGCTGTCAGAATTTTCTAGTCAAAGTGAAAGAGAGCTGGTCCTTCCTTCGAGGTCAAACAATAACCCTGACATGCCAAACATTTCTTCTCTCATACAATCAAAAGCAGTGAGCTGAATATCAAGATGACTTGCACTCAGATGAAAAGACATGCAAACAACTCTAGCGTGTTCTGGAGTGTGCTTTATTCCTCCTGTCACAATACACACGCAAGTGCACAAAAACAAGTATGTATGTATAAACTGAGAGAGAGAGAGAATGTGGTGCCTGTCTCTAAGTGTCTCTTCAATCCTCTCTAGACAAAAATGGGGGAAGGGTGGATTTCATGCATTTTGCAAGATTATTAATGTTTAAAGTGAATGATCTTTGAATTCATATAAATGGACATATGGAATTCTGTGGCTCATACAAGTCACTGAACTTTTATTGTCAATACAGCCAAACCATCAAAACACAGCCATTAAGTGGCTAATGAAGGAAAGCAGTTTTTTAGCTGACAGTGTGTGGCATTCAGCTGTTGAACATTCTTTGAATTTGTGTTTTGTTAGCTATTACATTTAAATCAAAATGGAAACACTTGCGAAATGTAGGCTAATGACAAGCTGCAACTCAAATACATTTTAGATGTTTGAGGTAATGAAAGGAAATGTACTTTCAATAGCTAAAGTAGTCAGGTATCAATAAGCATTTGTTCCCGAGTTCTTTTGTGAAGCATTTCAAGGACAAAACTCAAAAACAATCACAGAATTGTCACTGAACACTTTCAGAGATCAACAGAAACAAAAATAAATCAACTGGCATGACAGCATGCTTTTGGAGACATGCCTTGCGGTTTTAATATATGATTTTCTCAATTTACTAAAAAGGTTTCTAATACAAGTGAATGAAGATAATTTATCAAAATGGCTTTCAGTGTTGAGACTCATTAAACTTCCAGTGACTGATGTAAATTGCAATGCTGTATGTACATAAAATGGTTAGTGTCGCCGCTGATATTTTTTCAGAAAACCCATATTCTGTGCATTCTTACTGAATAAAGTTGTTGTCCAATGATTTTTCTCCATTCTTTCTCTATTGCTAACAGCTAACAAGCAAATTTAAATTATGAGTAGCTTGTAGCTTTGCAAAACTTCCCCAACGCTGAAGTTTACCATCATAACACGTGAAGGCGGCATCCATCTCCCCTCAGTATGAATCTTAATTCCCCATATCACAAGAAACTGCTTCTCTTGGGACTAGATGATTGATCGCCTCCATTAAGTTCCATAAGATTTTGTTTTCTTTTCTTTTTTGGCTTACGGCTCTTGCATATGCTCCGCAACTGAATCTTGTGTATAGTTTCCCTCTCAGCAGCTTGTCTTGTCCTGTACAATGGAGAGAAGCGTGTCTCCTCCATCTGCTTGGCTACGTCGTGTTATCACTGCCAACACTAAAGCTGGAAGAAACCAGCACACGATAAGATCTGCTGCCTTTGTTGTAGTTTCAAGCAGACACAGGCGATATGGTTTACACATCTACCTAGATTCTCATGGTAACAATATTTTCACAATGCTTAGCCTTGAGATAAAGTCTGTGAAAATACCACTACACTGAAGACAGGATTCCAAGGTAAAACTGTCAGAATATAGTATAATACTGTTTGATGAATGAATAGTAATTTTTTGGATAAAATAGCAACATGTTTTTTGTACTACCTTCTTTTGTTGAGAAACTGCATATTATACATCACTGCAGAAAAATTTAACATGATAACCAAGAGGGCTGAGGCAATAATCAACACATATTGTCTGTCTCAAACTCTGTAATGAATTAGTGAAAAAAAAAAAATGCCTTTAAAAAAATGCACTTACTTATATGCAACACTGGGAGCCAGGCACTTATTCTGATTCATTTAGTCAGTCACTTAAGTCAGAAATGATTCACTGATTCATCTGAAATTCTTTACTCTGTAAATCCCTGTGCAGCATTTACATCCTTTTTTGAGAAACATTCAGTAAAATTATGCTCTTCCTCACTTTGCTTTTGATTCTGTAGCTAATACAGTATGACTAAAAATAGTTATGAATGGCATAACTGAACTTAATAGAGTATTTTAGTTGTAATGTAAGTGCACCAAATGTACCAGTTTACGTTTAATGCTGACACCTTGATTGAGATCATTTTTGTGCCAGAAAAATACTGTTCTGACTGTAAAAACACATTATTTCTTCTGATCTGGTTTATATTTAAAAAAGAAAACATTGCCTAAAGTAGCTTGATTGTAGTTAGTTTTTGCTAGTAGCTTATATTCTTTAAAAAAACAGAGGTTGATTGTACATTAAACTACATCAAATTACTATATATCCTGGAATGCTAGTAGTTTTCCCAACTCTGTTACACATTAACATAAGGCAGAATGTGTTGACAAATCAAGGATGGCACAGTTTTAAGAAGGTAAAGGAAAACCACTATGCCATCTGACAGCAGATTTAAAAATATATATTTTCTATTCGCATTTGGGATTTCCAAGAGAACTACCTTATAGGACCTGAAGCTGCAAACTCTCCAGTAATTAAATCTGTATTTGAATCGTGTGCAGGCTGAAATAAACTCATACCTGAGCAGCAGATGTGGAAGTGCACAGATTCACATTGACAGCTTTGCCCAAGGGGCTGCACATAGGCAATCGAGTGGGAGAGTGTTGCACTTCATGATGCCGTGTTTGTTTAACACCTTTGGGAAATATCAAGCACGGTCTCGGTTCTACAGACTGTCTCAACCACTTCAAAGAGTAAATACAGTAAAGGGGGGGGGGGGGGGGGGGGGGGAGAAAAACAAAA
>NW_015505283.1:1547439-1551342 GCF_001515645.1 Sinocyclocheilus grahami | reverse complement strand
GGGCGTGAGGAAGAAGCAAACATGAAGTTTGGTTTCCTCTCATATCTCTTAAAAAGTGAATATGAATGAAATTCTGAATCAATGAAATTTTACTTCTTGCCGACAAGAGTTTAACGCTCCTACATGAGCATTAAAAAGCAGCTGTTGCCTTTGAAGATAAACATTTATGCTAATATATGGTTTTATATCAAAAACATGCCTCATACATTTTAAGAGATGTCTAATGTAGCATTGCACTTGGCTGGGAACAAGAAAAATAATGTATTTTATAGAATAGTCTTTCTTGTCAAATTATATACTGTATAGATATAGATAAAATAGCATTTTACTAGTTTATTTGTAATTATTATTACACTCATGTAGCTTTTATAATCTATTATAATCTGTATTAATTAAAAATTAGTCTGTCAGAGCAGCCTGGTCTCATGTTTATACATAGGTATTAATACGTAACATTTACAAGCACAAAACGTACATTTTTGTACGTTTTTATTGATGCTAAAACATACAATTTAGACGTATTTCAACGATTAAAACGTACAAATCGCTACATATTTTTAGCTAACAAACGTAAAATATTTTATATCATTATATTTGTATCAATGCATTTTTATAATTTTATCAAGAAGCGATTTAGATTTTTAGACCCCTTAACCAACCCATTTTACAGCGAATATAAAAGGATATATAACTCAATTGACCGAAATATGCCTGGAATATAACCATTTTTGTAACAATAAAGCATTAAAATATTTTATAGTCACTACCTCTAAGCCTAAACATAACTATTTCTGTACAGTATAAGAAAAACATGACAGACAGATAAATGCAATTACAATAATTTATTTGTTGCAAAAATGTCAAAAGCAGTACCAAAAGAAACCCAAATGATGATGTGTTGCAGTCTCAGTCCTCTCTGGCGGAATACAGTAGGTTTGTGTGAGGTGCAGAGCAGAATTTATGTTGTTAATTGCTGAAAATATTATCCAGATTATTTTCCCGATCCACTCTGTGAACTTGTGAAGGCGCGCGCGCATCATTCCAACACACCTCACCAGAAACACGGCATGTCGCTTTCTGTGACGAATGCAGGCGAAAGCCAATGGCCGTTTCTCAATATGCGTTCTTGTCTGTACTTTTGTACTTGTGAAACGTCATCAGTCGTCACCCAAGTACTGTTCCAATTCAAAGTTCACATCTATCCAAGTACAGTTCAAATCCCCGGATGTGTTCTTGCTCCGCCCCTTTTATCAAGGATGCATCCAGAGGTGACTTGTGCGAACTTGAGGCAGCCAGGTATCCCAGATTGCATTTTGCACCAACCAGCGAGCATTAATGGTGGTGGAGAAAACCCGCATACTTTTCAAAATATTACTGTTATTGTGTCATGAAATGCAGTTCTAAGAGTATTTCAGGCGAGAATGTAGTTGTTTAAAACTCAAATCTGCGGTTTATTTATAAAGATAGGGCCTATTTGAAAATTTGCTTCGCCGATTTCGGAGACGTGAGCTCCAGGAGATCACCGGGCACTCAGTGCTCATGTATCCGCCGAGAGCAGTCTCACCTCGGCTAGTCCTTCTGACATTTGCCGCTAGCTCTGATGTTTCTGTAGTGGTTAAGCATTAGATATAATTAATTTTGGGTAAATCTAACAGGCAATCTTTGGTCTCATGAATCTATTATTTCTTCCAGGTCATATCGTTTTGGCTGAGCACAAAGTTATTTTTCATAAATGATTTATTTATTAATCGTAATACAGCGCTGACTTTGTTGCATACATTTGACTGAATTGTTTGCTTTTGTCTTATTTCCTATTACATAAGTCTCTTATACTTTACAGTATAACTTTATAGTTATACTTTTATAAGGGCTATTATTGTTCATTAAAACTGACATTTAACAAAAAAGGAAGAATTGTGCTTGTCATATTTCATTTTATTATACATTCAGTGAAGACAATCAGAGTATGTGAACATATTACCTAAACCACATATTAGTATGTTTTATATTTTTAAAATGAAAACGAAAAGGGCAGATCCAGATTGGATCAGAAGGGCAGATTGTTTTATATTTTGAAGAAAACGAAAAGGCAGTGGTGTTTGATATCATATTTGGTCGTATTGTATACATACAGTGAAGAGAACAGGAGTAGCCAAGGCTAGCAGACTGACGTTATCAAGTACACTGCTGTTCCATTTGCAGAATTACCAGATTTGCGTCCTCCCATCCTCGGTATTGAGTACTTGGTATTGAGAAACGGCCAATGAGTGTTTATGAGCGATTATTATGCCGTAAAGCCAAGCGGCAACCTCCCACTCTCTCTCGTGAAGCCAACAAGGAAGTGACTTAAACTGTTATCGTCAACTGGCTGCTAGATGCTGGCTGCAAAAGGGAGTCAATCCCATTGACGCCCCATGTTAAAATGCCCAACTTTACAGCAGAAAAAAACGTTTACAGCCTGGTTCAAAAAATTACTTTGGTCTATATAGCTAATTTTGCCCTTCATGACAACTGTGAGGGTGGTGAATTTTTTTATAACTCATCCGTTTAAATTATATTAAGCCTTAAAGTTCTGCATAATTAAGGGCGTGGCCACTTGAGTGACAGGTGAATTGCCACTGCTGTCACCACCATCGAGCTAGGTGGGCGTGGTTTCAGAAACCTGCTCCCGCCTCTTTGCCCATTTTCGATTATCCGGGAGTGACGTGTGGTGACGCGCTGCCAAGATGGCGACGGCCGGTTCCGCCTACTTTAGGCTTCAAAAACGCTCTTTGGAAACCTACGGGTAACATCACGGACACTACGTCCATGTTTTTATACAGTCTATACGTAAAACATGTCGTTTGAAGCAGCAACATTTTAATTTGCCAGGCTTCCTTGAAAGAACGAACTCGGAAGGACGCGAGAACATAGAACTTTGTGAAAAATGAGATGCGCTGTGATCTTGCTACTCAACTGACAGCCAGCGCGTTATAAGGAGTGAGACAGCAGCATGCAATGCACAATAAATAACACATAACATCACAAACAAATGTCATAACGCTTTTAAAACATTTATTTATTTTTATTGTAGACAATATTTTCATATTATGCTATAGCTTCTTACCGCATGTATAATGATTAGGCTATTTATAATGGTACATATTTTATTGCCAATGTTGAAATTATTTTTATGCTTTCTCACTTCATTAAAATTATGCAAAACAATACGACAAATATTTACTTTCACGAGCCGTCACGTATTTGTGCGCTTGCAGTGGGAATCTCTTAATCGAGAACGAGAAGTTTAAAGAGCAGGTCATATTGGTATTTTAAAGTGTCCTAATATTGTGTTGGAGTCCCCTACAACAGGTTTAAAGGCATCTAAGTTCAGAAAACATTGTAATTTTCTCAGAATATACATTTAATATTAGAGTCATTTGCCAATGATTTTATAACGATTCGTTCCAAGCAAGTTCGGAGCAAACACCTCCCCTTCCATAAGCCTACTCTGCTCTGATTGGTCAGCTGGCCAAGCCTGTTGTGATTGGCACAGAGAGGAGTCCTTGAGCAAGTTAGCTAGCGCTACCATTGACAAAATACCTTTACATAAAACAATAATATAGTGCTCCAATCCGTTCTTATAATAATTACATAAAATACAAAAACACTTATGCAAGCGAATCGTGCCCACAGCTAAAGTTTTGCTGCTAAACTGTGAACACTTAAAACAATAATGGTGGATACGTTAGCTGAGTGCTGTAACTGATGAATCAATACAGTTTGTAAACAAAAATATGTCTACTGTAATGTTTGAAGAACGACAGACAAAAGACGCTCTGTCTTAACTTTTAATCAGAACGCAGAACAGCTGTATCACAGGCGCACCAGCCTAACTAACTCGCTCGTCTCTCCCGCATTAAC
>NW_015505283.1:1533790-1546930 GCF_001515645.1 Sinocyclocheilus grahami | reverse complement strand
AGAAGCCAACGAAGATAAAAGCCAAGATTAGAGAAGCAGTCCTTGGTAAAATGACATGCACACAACAAAAGTTTCTTTCATTCATTCAAGGTTCATTTCTGTGGTATCCTTGAACACAGTGTCTTCTCAATATGATGTAAACACTAACTAGCGGAAGTGTTTGTGGGCAGGTCAGACTCTGTTTGTATTTCACGGGCAGGTGGGGATTATGCAAATGTATTACCCAGTGACGTATACCGGTAACAGGCAAAAGAGTCGAAAATATGACGACTCATTAAGGCGAATCAGAATCGACTCTCTCTTTTGAGAGACAATATCTTTATTTATCATGCACTTTTTTAATTAACAACTTTGCAGATTGTTTTCATTTAAGGATAGCTACGTTATAAACTGCAAAAGAGATTTTTCAAAAACCCATATGACCTGCTCACAGGCTTCTGTACCAGTGTTGCCAACTTAGCAATTTTGATGCTAAATTTAGCAACTTTTCAGACTAACTCTGAATTAAGTTATTGCTATTTGCAGTTGTTCAATTTGATAATTGTTTAGTCATGATACACCTTGTTATAAGCTTGTACCTGTGATTGTTGATCAGTTAGTTGTAACAGAGACGCTGGAGTTTGGTTAGAATCCATGAGTGGAAGTTTATTAAAGGTCAAGTCTTTAAACGGATGTCGATAATCAGGCAGAGGGTCAAAGTCAGAGAAGCAAGCAGATCGTTTGTCATACACAAGGGCAGAGGCAATAGTGGAGAGTCAGTCAGTCATATCAGGCGTCAGAACAAAAGGGGCAGAGTACAAATACCGTGAGTCAAGAAGTCAGGCAGAATCATACACAGGAAAACAATCAGGAATAGAGGAAGAATAACGCTTGGTAAGGCAGATCAACTGGCAATACTTCGATCAGCACATGGACTGGTCTCAGTTTATATGAGAGTCAAACAGGAAGTGAAAGCAGAGGGAGTGGAGCACGGTCAGTACTCAGGCGAGGGCTCCCTCTGCTGGCTTGGGGTTACAGAACCCCCCCTCTAGGAGCGACTCCTGGAGCTCGACGTGGACATCCCCGTGGTCTCGGTGCTGGGCGGTCAGGTCTGGCTCAATGAAACTACTCGATGAGTGATGGATCCAGAATGTCCCGGGCGGCTACCCATGACCTCTCCTCAGGTCCATAGCCTTCCCAGTCCACCAGATACTGGAGCTGACCCCCTCTTCATCTCAAGTCAAGTAACAAATTCACCCTATATGCCGGAGTTCCAAAGTCCAGTGGTGGTTCTGGGGCTTCATGGCCAGGGTCAGCTCCCGAGTGGACGGGTTTGAGGAGGGACACATGGAAAGGGGGAGAGATACGATAGTTAGCAGGAAGCTCCAATTGGTATGTTACATCATTGATCTGTCTTAGTATCTTGAAAGGGCCAACATACCTGGGACTGAGCTTCCTGCTTGGTAACCGCAACTTGATGTCCTTCGTGGAGAGCCAGACCCATTGTCCTGGTTGGTAGGGAGGGTGTGGGCGACGTCATCTATTAGCTTGGAATTCTTGTGTTCTCACAGCTCGCTGGAGATGGACATGAGCACTGTCCCACACCCTCTCACTACGTTGAATCCAGTCGTTCACTGCAGGAACCGAGGAGGGTTCGCCAGACCACGGGAATAGAGGCGGTTGGAATCCTAGGACGCACTGGAAGGGGGTTAGACTTGTAGAGGAGTCAGAGAGTTTTGGGTGTATTCCGCCCATGGCAAGAACTCAGACCATCTGTGCCGTTCACGGCTGCAGTAGCTTCGGAGATATCTTCTGATTTCCTGGTTGAGTCGTTCGACTTGTCCGTTGGCTTGTGGGTGATAGCCTGAAGTTAAACTGACGTTGATATCCAACTGATTGCAGAATGCCCTCCAGACCTGAGACGTGAAGTGGGTACCTCGGTCACTGACTATGTCCTCTGGTAGTCCATATATTCTAAAGATGTGTCGGAAGAGGGTTTGAGCGGTTTCCATGGCAGTGGGTAGTGGAATGAGACGGCAGGACTTTGAGAAACGGTCAATGATAACCAGTATAGTAGTGTTATTATTGGATGGTGGGAGGTCAGTGATACAGTGACTCATACAGAAAGATGACTAGAGTGTCAATTCACCGTGATGCCATGAGAGTTCGGGGTCGTGAGTCATGGATATCCTAAAACAAGTTAGTGTTTGGGGGAGTCGATGTAAAAGGCGATGGATTCCTTATGAAGGGTTCCAACTTGGAGGGTGAGTGTTTTGGTCTGGTGAGTGCTGCCTCTTCCAAGCAATTCACCATCGATCGCCTTGACTTGGATAGGAGGGGTGCACTTAATTCACCATCGATCGCCTTGATTTGGATAGGAGGGGTGCACTTTTGTGTAGGGATTTGATATTTGGTTACGATGTCCTGGTGGATGAGATTCAGGGCGGCTCCAGAGTCAATCATCGCTGTGAGGTCAAGAGCGAGAGTATCAGTTCTTAAGACAACAGGGGGTGTGAATAACTTGTTGCTTAAAAGGGCAAAATGTTCAGTATTTACCCGGGGATTATTTTGAAGCTTGTGGGGGCATCCTAAACTGCGGTGGCCTGATTCACCACAGTCGTTGATGTAGTCTCTGTTCTCTTTCACTCTCAGATAGTCGGGACGCGTTTATTTGCATGGGTTTCTCAGGGGAAGACATTACCACAGGGTTGGGTGTGAGATCGTTGGTTCGCCCACCTTTTCCACTTCTCCTTTTAGGAGCTTGTCTCATGAGGTTATCAATCCTGATGGCGAGTGAAACAAAATCGGAGAATGAGGACTCCTCACCCTTGCATGCAAGTTCTGCCTGAAGATCACAGTTGAGACTTTTGTGAAGCATAGCTTTATTTAGATATTCAAACACTTCACGGAGTTGTTGAATGAAGTACGTCACTGAATTCCTCAGGCGTGAATCCGAGTCCCAAACGGCTGCTGCCCAGTCGATAGCTCTGCTCATCAACAGTGTCATGATGAAAGCGCACCCTTTGCCCTCCGATTCGAATCTCTCTCCTTGATGATCCAGATAAACTTGTACTTGGCGAATGAAGCCCTTGCATTGCTCACCAGTGCCGTCAAATTTGTCAGGAAGAGCGAGACTTACGGTCTTAGGAGTGGGTGGAGGGAGAGATCGAATGTAGTGCGTCAGGTGTTTGTTGACGGTCTGCAGCTTGGCGAGTTGCTCCTGATATTTCTGGAGCATTTTAGCTTGGTATGAGAATGCTGCTTGCAGATTCGACACTTACGCTGGATTCATAGGAGGCGAAGTATTCTGTAACAGAGACGCTGGAGTTTGGTTAGAATCCATGAGTGGAAGTTTATTAAAGGTCAAGGCTTTAAACAGATGTCGATAATCAGGCAGAGGGTCAAAGTCAGAGAAGCAAGCAGATCGTTCGTCATACACAAGGGCTGAGGCAGAGACAATAGTGGAGAGGCAGGCAATGAGTCCAAACACAAACATCAGTCCTATCAGGCATCAGAACAAAAGGAGCAGAGTACAAATACCGTGAGTCAAGAAGTCAGGCAGAATCATACACAGGAAAACAATCAGGAATAGAGGAAGAATAACGCTTGGTAAGGCAGATCAACTGGCAATACTTCACGATCAGCACATGGACTGGTCTCAGTTTATATGAGAGTCAAACAGGAAGTGAAAGCAGAGGAAGCAGAGGGAGTGGAGCACAGTCAGTAATTGGGCGAGGGCTCCCTCTGCTGACTTGGCGTTACATTAGTTCACTGTAAGAAAAATATCTAGAAAAATGGCAAAGGTACTAGTAATTTTCCAGATCATTATCCATTATCCGTTGTAACCCGAAAACACAAAATACAATGCGTAATTTAAAATGCAGGTAAAAACCTGTGAATTATTTTCTTAGAGTGTAGCATACTGACTACTAATACACTGCTTAAAACTATAATTGTTCAGAATGTGTAGTTTTACTAGTTTACTAGCTAATAAAAATAAAACTTGTAATCATTCAAAAATCCAATCGTGCAAAATATTTTAACATTCTAGTATGCATTTATATTATTTTACGAACAAATCTAAATGAACATATAAAAATATATTATTTGCTGAGATTTGATGTAGTGACAATTTTGCGTCATGATTTCATCTGCCCGCAGCGTTTTCTGGGATTTCTAACTGACTTGCTGCCTCGCTGCCATATGAGGCAATGACTTTGCAGGCAGCGTTTTTGCTTGAAGGCTCCTCATGAAACTGATTTCGGACAGGCTTCTTAGGCAGCATAACGGTTTAATGATCTACAACAAAATAGAATGAGTTTTGGTGATAACTAAACAAATACTTAATTACTATAATACTGATTTCTCGCTAGAAATTAGGGCTGCACGATTAATCGCATGCGATATTAAACGCGCATCTTGTCAGTAAAGCCGGTTCTGTAATCAGCGGTAAATCTCCATCACCTGCGGGCTTTCGAGTTGCGCAAACCCACGTTCATATTTGCGCGATTTTTTGCGCTGCTCGTCAGTGAACAACGGCTCTGTGTAGTTAATGCTGCTCAATGTGAAAGCCCGCAGGTTAAATATCGCATGCGATTTATCGTGCAGCCCTACCTACAATAATGTACAGTATTTGAAAAATAATGTGTTTTTTGAACATTAAAGCATGTCAACATATTCTGTTACACCAAATACACAAAATAATGATCTTTAAAAAAGCATCATATGACCCCTTTAATGCATTAAGCTATATTAAGCAATTTCTTTATAACAGTTTTCTCTGGAAAACGGTTAATGTGAATAAATATCGCTTGCGATTAATCGTGCAGCCCTACTAGAAATAACATCAAAAGTGCAAAAAGTTAGTCAGAAATATACATTTACACACAAACTGACCACCAAATGCAACTTTCAGATGCCATCTTTATTTTTTAGCTCAATCGTCATGGAATGGATCGCATAGGTAGTGATGTTACGTTCTGTTCCGAGGCTTTGGAGCGTGTGTCGAGAAATCCCAGCAGCTTTCAGTGAAGCACGTATCGAGGCTTGTATCACTTTAGAGCAATGACTTCATCATGACGTCCGAGGCCTCGCTTGGCCTGACTGGTTCAGGAAACGGTTCAAATCTTGTAAATGCGCAGTCCTCTGCCCTGTTAAACCCAGCCACTTTCCAGTTTTAGACTAATAATATTGCCCCTCCTGCCTATTATGAGCAAAGACCTGCTTTACACACATTTGATAGCCCCATTAATTTCAAGCCAATACATTTATTACACAGTTATGTTATATTATGTTATACAGTCATTATATACCACTAGAAAATACACATTATAGTCATATAAATAGATATGTTTTCTATGTGGAAATTGATTTTTTATCTCTTCGCCGTTATTTCTAAGCCTTAACTGGCGCAAAACAGTGTATCACAGACCACATCAGGTCATCTGTAATGTAACTGCTGCTTGTTATACACTTTTTGGCCACCAGGTGGTATTGTGAGCAAATGAAGCCTCGATAAATGAACCCTTTTGCAAACCATTTGGCTGAAAAGCTTCAAAGCTTCATAAGGCTTAATCTCGCCATCACTACGCACAGGATTGTGGGAAATCAAAGGCAGCGAAGGATACATCTATGCTGCCTTCAAAATTCGACCAGAAGTACCTCCGGAGACAGGAAGTGAAGCTGAATTTGGATTCGGATGTGACTTGATGCCTTCCTGCATTGGAATACTGCCTCCGAAGGCAGCGTTTTAGAGCTTTCGGATGCAGCCGCGATGCATCCTCGATTTCAAGAACACATCCGGGCACTTTCATGCGTCCTCTGTATTGCGTTCTTGAATATTGGAATTGAACTTCGACGGTTAATGATGACGTACATTGAGAACACATAGACGCAAGATCGCATAAGAACGCTTATTGAGAAGGCCAATTGTAAAGAGCGTGTCAGTCAGCGCGGGTTATGATGCTTACAGTCACTGGACTTGCTGCTCGGGATGGAGATGAAGATCGTCGAATAAAGGCTTGTATTTGGGTCTGTTTCTCGCAGTCGTATGGATTCTGAAGATTTGGATTACAGCGCACGAATAAAATTGTTTCATTTCATAATTATGTTGCGTTTTTGGTGTAGCCTATTTTATAGTTCTATTGTCAGTCACAGCATGTCAGAGAAAACACCTTTTGTGGCCCATGGCAAACAAAGTAAGCTAAACATTACATGACAAGTAAAGGTTAAACGACTGCAGAAATTTTATTTATTTTAAGGTTTAAAGTGAAGTCTTGCTTAACATTATGTAGGCCTATTCTTGGAAACGAGCTGGCCGCAGAAATCACAATGTTATCATTTCATATTAAATAAATAAACGAGTAAACAATTTAATAATGCAATTGAAAACAAGGTAATTGGTATGACAACTAAAAACAACTAATAATACAATTAATGCCGCGATTTCAATATTCATAAGGATTGATTTTTAGGTGTCGTCAACACGTCAGTATTGCACACTTAAATGCTGAAAATACATAAGTATTTGTATGTTTAGATGCTGAATATATGGCAGTTTTGTACGTTTTAGTGCCTGTAAAACGTAAGTCAATGTACGTTTTATAGAACCCCATTTTACATAAAATACATACGAATTATCATGAGATCACGTTGGTCAGAGAGTAGTATAATTTAAAATGAATTAAAGGTGACTAAAGGGGTAAAACTCTGACAGTTACACAACCCATATACAGTTTCCCTTATACTTTGACATACATTACTACAAAGCCACATTTATCTACAAAATGTACACAGCTTATATACAGCTTGTTAGGCTGAATTATCCTGAAATTGTCCATCAGTGGTTCAGGTCTGCCTGTAATGCTCCATGACCATCTAACTCCAGTGTTTACCAGAAAAAAAAAAGAATCAGCATGAACAATAAGCTTTGAGTAATGCAACAATCTAGCTAATTAGTCAAATGATGGCAGTATTTTCATTTTTGGGTAGACTATCCATTTAACATTTTTATTCATTTCTGAACCATTCCTCACTTGTTTGTTTCTTTTTGTCCCATTTGATTAGACTGCAAAACCCAAAGAGAAGAGAATCATGGGTCACACTTTATTTTAAGTTCCAATTATCGCTATTAACAACCCATTAACTATGACTTTTGCCTCAATAAACTCCTAATTTGCTGCTTATTAATAGTAAGGTAGTTGTTAAGTTTAGGTATTGGGTAGGGTTAGGAATGTAAAATAAGTACTAAAAAAGTACTAATAAACAGCCAATATGTTAATAACAGGCAAGCTAATAAGCAACTAATGAGAACTGGTCCCTATACTAAAGTGTTATGAATCATCTGCAATTGATTCCCAACCCAAATTCAAACACTCAAACATTTTTACATGATGGTTCAAATGAACAGGATTCAAATGATAGACACTACTTAGATTTATTTTAAGAAACTAAAAACAACTGAGAAGAGATGAATATCCACTATAAAGAATTGTTTTCTTAGAATATGAAAACATGCAGAGAACCAGTGAAAATGTGAGTTAATCTTGTATGTGAGGACCAAAAAGGTCAGGATGTTCAAGCGGAGACATTGTTTTTTCTCTTTTAAATATCAGTTCATTAACCAAAATGACCTAGAAAACTACATGACATAATTACACATACACATGAGAAGATAAATTATAACATCACATACTGTAAATGGCAAGAAATACATTATTAATGGTAAGGACTCCTAATCCCTTGCTTATCTAGTGTTCCTGAGATTTATGCCTGCCTGACACCCTTGATAAACCTTAATACCCTACAGCACCTCTGTCATAACAAGAGAACCTGCGTGCCAACTCTTAAACCCAGAGACGGTTTGTCCCCCCTTGATTTGCCAGTGTAATTGGTTACTGGAACATTAACCCCAAAGGGACAAAGTTCAGATCTGTAAGGCTATTAGCAAAGCCCTTTCATAAGACTTTTGGTCTGTTAAGGTTCATATCAAATACATGATAATTAGGCAGCTCCTTTTTTTGTGACGAGACCCCAAAGTCATATGTCTCCTTTCTAAAAAAGACAACTTAAAGTCAAACTCTCTGGGAGAGTGATATAAGACCCTTGAAATGAAATCAATAGCTTTCCACTTGCATCACAAAACCCATACTTCAATGAACTGCAGGCCAAATTACCATTCAAACATATCCTTCATCATGAAAGGACAATACGCTGGCAGTGAAAGATAATGATGCCAACAAAATGGCATTTTACAATACAACCTGCCAATACTATCCAGCTGATTCACTCCAGACCAGATCTCTTATGCTTTGTCTTTGCTCACTGATACACAACAAAATCAATAACTCACACTTAACATGTTGTGAAACTGACACATCAACTACAGCATGTTTCCCTGGGTTTTTTGTTTGTTTTTGCAGAGAGCTCACAGTGTCAGAGAGATCAAGTAACTTTTGCTGTTCACCATCATTAGTCATTTTATGGCATTTTATTTCAATGCAGAATATTTGTCTGTAAAAGGATTGCTTAATGGAAACAAATTATAGTGCTTCTCTTTTCGTCAATTCACAATACGGATTCACCTAGGAACGTAGCCCATGTTCAGATGGGTTTTATTCATCCATAATGAAGGGAAAGGATGTACATGTGGATAGAAAGAGAAAATAAACCAAAACAAATCACTCTCTACCAATTGTGCAATTGCAATTGCTTTTATATATAATACAAGCAATGCATTATATTATTTAGTTTTAAAAGAAAACTTATTTGCCTTCATTTTGATCAGAATATGTAATTTCCAGAAAGAAGGATTTGAAATGAACGTACTAATGTTAGTTTGGAGCACGTATTGTTTCCCAAAAAAAAATCTATATTTATTCATGTTTCATTGTGCATCTACTCAACACAACAATAGCGCCTAATGCAAGCTTATCAAACAAGTAAAACATCTCCCCTATCAGAAGCATAAAACCATTTAACCACACAGCTGAGAGCATCACCAGTCCTCAGCAAAGAAAAATAAATGTTATTGGGCTTTGATGCATAAGTAGTCAAGGTTTTTGCACAGCCGAGAGCACTTTTAAAATGCAAAGGTAGGAGATAAAATATTTATAGCACTACATCATTAAAATGCCTCCACTGTGAATGAAACAAGTTCATCTCGATGCCCCTGGTATTGCAGGGCAGCATGAATAATCTTTTTGTCTAATAGCTTGGAAAATTCACATAAAATCTTAATCCAGTAAATGATTAAAAAATTACAGAGAATTACAGAGATTTAGAATCTGTTGGAATTTTATACACTTCTTTCTTGAAATAAAGCAACAGTAAAGTTAGGTTTTTAAAGTAACGAGTAAAGTTTGTGTATGTTCGGATTATTTATCTGCTGTGAAGATGAAAGGTCTTTGAATTGAAGGCTGGATACGCTTTAGACACTCGATTATATAAAATGTCTTCTCCTCCATAAGAATGCTTATGTCTTGATCCAAACACTTTTATCTTCAATTTATTCAATTCTGGATTTGACTGTTATGCAAAAAGTTCAGTAATACTAACCCTAGCAGAGCTTTCATAAAGATTACATACAATAATATAATAGCCTCCAATATGTTGTGGGTAGACGTTGCTATATCTTTCACTTTTAAAATTTGGGACAACAGAATTGCTGCTGAGAGAAAGTCAAATCAAGTTAAAAAGGATAATTCAGCACAGGAGAACTGTTGGCATCAAGTTTCCTAACTTGTTTTGTTTTTGTTTTCACACTCTCCTCCATTAGCACTATCCATTATCACCACCAAAACAGTAATCAATCTCTATTCGACAGCAACAGAATCCAGTTTGGGTCCGAGGGTAAGACTCCTCCTTGAGGAACTGAGCTGACTGAAAGTAAGCATCTACAGAATGGATTTGTGTGGTGTCTGCTTTCTGTAAACTGCATAGCTGGAAATGTAAGGAGTAATTCACATTGAAGTGCTAAGGCAGAAACTGGTTTCCCAGCTGTGAATTTTGAACTAGTTTCAATGACTAAGCATGAAAGTTAAACTTTTTTTTATTGCATTCAAATACTTAGCTGCCTAATTATAATCCAGTTGTATAAAGTGCTGTTTAGGCGAGTAATAGCTAAATTTTCATTTTTCTATTAAAATTCCCAGCGCAGCCTGCATAAATGTAAAATATAATATAATATAATATATATATATATATATATATATATATAAAAGTTCTTGTTTACATAATATATGTGTGTGTACTGTGTATATTTATTATGTATATATAAATACAAACACATGCATGTATATATTTAAGAAAAATATGTTATGTTTATATATTAAATATATTTATATATAATATAAAATGTAAGAATATAAATATATAAATTTATACATGTAAATATTTTCAAAATATATACTGTATGTGTGTGTATTTATATATATATAATAAATATACACAATACACATACATATATTATGTAAACAACAACTTTTATTTTGGATGTGATTAATAAATAAATATGTTCGCTTGTATTTACCTATGGTAATTTGTTAATGAATCTATCCACATTAACAAGTGATAAAGAGATAACAAGCCCATTTTCAACAAGCAAATGCTTATTATACACAAAATGCACTCCATAATTAAGCAAATATGTCAATCAATAAGGGACCAGAAACATATTTAAGATAAAACTAAAACTATTCATCAGCAGATTACTATAAAATTAATGTATTACTGGATATAGTAGCACTGACCCTAACAAAGCTTTCATAATGATTTAATCTCATAATACAATACACTCTGATGCATTGTTGTCTAATTTGTCCAAAATATATATTTTTCAATTTACAACAGAACTTATAATTCTGTAAAAATCGTATATAATGTTCCTAACTCAATTAAAACATGCATTTAAAAAAGTTTACACCCCTAAAAAAAATAAACATTTTATTATACATTTCAAAATGGTACTAATTTTTACCTAAATGTGTATTTTAAAGGTCCACTACTGAAGATGTAAAACTGAACAGATGAAAACAGCTATGCAATTTACTTGCTATTTTATGTTTTAACCACAGATGGCAACAGAGAGGCGAAAGTCCTGAAGTGCTGCTTTAAAATACCAAGGAATAATTTGAATGTTCTAACAGCAGGCCTTCTATTCACCTGTCAGCGTCACCCTGAGCGACGCGGATCACGCAGTCACATGGATGGCACCTGTCCACAATTGATGCTCATCAAGGGATGAAACAAAATAAGACATGGTGTCTCAGGCAGCCAAACCTTGACTCAAAGCTAATATGTTTCTGGGAAGCTATTGATCTAAGCCGCCGGATGCTCCGAGAGTGCCCCGCTTGCCTGCTACTGTGACAAAAGACGCGCACTTGCGCGATTGAGCGCCCCATTGAGCACTTGAAGCATTTAGCATGGGCCCCCGTTACGCACCGGATTCACTCCTGCGTCTTCACCTCTTCCCTTACCTTTCACAATTGTGTACCAAAAATGCCCCTCTGGTGTAACTGATCAAAGGGTCTTTGATGCCACATTCATTCATTGCTTAAACCTAAGAATGTATTTTTTCCCCAAAGAATTACAGGGATATTGCATATTGCTTTACCACACAATTTGAGGCAAAGTACTTCTGAATAGAAGAACAAATGTTTTTGCACTTTTTGTGGCAGCATGGCTTACCAAAGAAAAGATGTTCATGACTGCAGCACAATGAACTAACTGTGAGTTCTTTGTGTCACTTTCCTTTTGTCCGTAACTAAAGTTTTCTGCTTTTTACTTCACTTAACAATACCCCCGTTCCCACCAAAGCCCTTTGTAAAGGATGTTGAACATGAGTGGCATAGCTTGATTTCTTTTTTCATTTGTTGAACGATCACAAAGGAAATGCATTATGTGGAACTTTCTAATGCTCTCCCAATTGGCTGTGGCAAAATTGAGTTTTTTGCTCTGCTGAGCGTTAATCCTACAGTAAGATAAGGCATATTACAGCAAGTGCTTCTGGACCATTTGTGTTTGTAGTTCCAAGACTTTGCCAAAGATTTATGAGAGTGGGCTTAGGAATACCGCCCTCTCTGAGAGCCACCAGACAAAAGGCTTTTAAAAAAAAGTTCAAATTGCTAATTAATACGATATTTCTGCCAAAAAGTCATACATTCAGAGAACACTGTGAGTGAATGATTAGACTAAGAACAAACACAATAACCATACTAAGTATTACACATTTGAATTATATATACGGATTATATAACTGCCCCTGTATTTTACAATCAAGTCAATGGATAAATGTGTGCACAGCTGTTTAACATGCAAATGCTAAACTTAAAATGCTTCCTATCATAAGGACTATACAATGATAGGAAGCATTTTATGTTTAGCATTTGCATGTTTGGGTGCAAACTGGGGTCCGTTGCAACTCCAAGCAACTGCTTACTTTTTTAGTGGCCTTCGTTTCAGAAGAATATTTTCTCCTTTTTGAAATGTCTGTTCTTTAACAAAGAGATCATGAACCAAACCAAAGAAACCTGCAATATAAATCAAAACAACAGAAACTGAATCAAAGCAAAGAAAAAAAAAACAATTTGAAAAGTATCTGAAAAGCTAAAAAACGTCTCGGTTACGTATGTAACCCTCGTTCCCTGAAGGAGGGAACGGAGACGTCACGTCGGAGGACCGACGAAATTGGGATCTCGCTTAGAGGGACCAATCTACTTCGAGTGTAAACTAAACGAGCCAATGCACATTGGCATGCGATTATTGCATCCAGCTGCTGCTGATCACAGCGTGAGTATAAGTAGGCAGCAGGTGCAAGACTGTGTATGTACTTATAATAAGAGAATTAATTAACAGCGAATCATATGATCAAATCGCTATGAAAGGGGTTCTTAATTCAAAAACGTTGAAGAAACCCAGCTATTTTTTCAGGCCAAAATGGATTTCAAATATCATGTGCTAACAACAGAGCTTAGTGAAATAATTTTTTATTTAAAAAATATATATATTATTTAAACATTCAAATGCCAAGATATATTACAAAATGTACCTCAAAAGGCAATAAAATATGTAATCTTAAATACAATGCAATTTTTATTTATACTCCACCTAGGAAGCATTTGTTACCAATGGACACTGTTTAAGGACATATACAGTATATATATA
>NW_015505283.1:1531689-1533736 GCF_001515645.1 Sinocyclocheilus grahami | reverse complement strand
TATATATATACAGTGTATACATATATAAGATTTTTTTTCTGTAGGTTACAGGACTGTGTATTTTTATGATGCTTGTTTCCATGCTACAGAACTCCAATTATCAGTTACTGTGTATGAGGGATTCATGCATCACATCTTGGTTGAAAAAGGGGGGCAAAGGCAAAAAAAAATTGCCTGTTTCACGTTCCTTCACCACCATTCTGCATCACCTCTCCCCTCCAGTAGAAAGGCACAGAAACATCCATTAGTGAGATTGTTTTCCTGCAACACCCGCAATACACAGAGTAACAAGTTGCTCCCAGACTGAAGACCTGAAGGGCCCTTGCCGCACACATCAACTCAGGAATTGGATTCCTTCCTTTTTCATTTCACTATTGCTTGTTTTTTGAATTGTTGTTCCCTTGTCTTTTTCCTTTTGTTCTCAGCAGTTTGCTTCAGTTTCAAGGAGACATTATGTCATTCATTTGTTAACGCTGTCACACAAGTTGCAGATGTGATGGCGCTGATGTAATGCTTAAAAGGGACACCTGCAAGACGGTGTTACCTGGAGAGAAAGTGGGCGACCTTTCAGCATATATTAACCGAAGCAATTTTTAAATCACCTCTACCATCTATTTGCAAAGTCCTTGGAGCATGTCATTAAATTAAAATTGGCAACAGACCTGCAACAATGGGACTCAATAATTATGATATGTGTCGAATGACGCATTATGAATATGCATCAAATTTTGCAGCAAGCAATTATGCAAAACAGAGGTCCTACAACACAAGCAGCATCTCACACAGGTGGTCATTCCATATTGCGGGTGACCCAGGATGCCAGATCCACAACAAGGCACTTCTTTATAGGTTGTGTCTCACAAGGACCCTCTCATAATGGTGTAATTTACCCATTAATGACACATGTTGTCCCTCGCCACTGACTGCGCACTGTCATTAATGAGGCCATTTGCATTTGGTGGCAGTCTGCCAGTTACGGCTCTCCGCCATGTTTGCTGAATGAGTCTTTTCAAACCGCCGACTCTCACATCCCCGCATCCTGCATGTAGGAAAGTACAGCACGTAGACTGCAGATGTTCTCCACCGTGAAATGCATTATGATATTTGATGTTTTTAAATGAAAATCACACAATACAGCATTTGTACTGGTTGCTGAGATAGAGTCCACTATGTAGTGATCGTTTCTTAAGTGCCGAACCATCTTGACAGGCTCTATTTTGCTGAATTATGCAGATCCATATTCATCCTTTTGTTATTGTTACGTAAACTAAAGTGATTTCAGCCATTTCAAGAGAGAGAGTGCGTCAGGCACACGGCACTTACAGATGGCAGGTATTTAAAGAGGCACTCTCCCTTCGCAGCTCATTTACTTTGTGCTTTAATTTTCAGAAAGCTGGAAATGCACTAAGACATTCAAATGAAGGCACCTCTAAGAGGAGAATAAAACAAACACGCTCTCACAGGCAATTAGCTCTGTCACAATTTTAGCGTAATCATATTACCAATGAAATCTACCGAGATGTCACTTTGTCACATTTACACAAAAGACGAAGGCTACTGCAATTTCCCCTCATCAAATCTCCCACACTTCCTTTGAAAGCTGTTCATTAATCTGTGCCGCTCTCTTACATATTAACATTGTTAAGCATACTATCAAGCACTGTTACATTTATGGTGATTTTTAAAAATATTTCCATTTAAATTTGTGCTGGTTGTTTTAGTTAATTCTGGATGGAGGCTTTTGTGAGTTAAATTATTAAAGTAAGAATCTACTGTTCGTGTGAATTTCTGAGGATGGTGGTATTTACCACCGAATAAAAAAATAAGATACTTAGTGGGTCTGATTAGGAAGATTGTTCCCACAAAATACAAAACGTTCCCCTAATGTTAGCATATAGTTCCTGTTTGGATTTTTTTTAGTAACCAAATGATAATGTTCTAGAAATGTAGGCTCTTATTTCATAACCAAAAATGAACCTTCCCAGAATGTTAAAGAGCACTTCACTTTAGACATTCTACTAACTATAAGTAACTTTGCAATTACATG
>NW_015505283.1:1527550-1530393 GCF_001515645.1 Sinocyclocheilus grahami | reverse complement strand
GTGGAATATATTACAGAACTGGTTCAATATAAATCTCAGTCTGATGTATGCGTACTCTCATCTCTACGATCACACACAAGCTTTGGATTCCACATTATCATGCAGCTACTATACTGGCTAATAAATCATCGGTTGCTGATGTGAACCTTTAGAATTAGTCTCCTCAGTTAAGTCTCGCTTATATTATCCTTTTTATCTCCCATGCTTTTCTGACTTTGGTAAAAAAGCAGGTTATGTTTTTACTGCTCACTGCAAAAGCATTAAGTATTAAACCAATGATGGGGCCAAGGAAAATAAAGTCAAATCTGAAATCCGTCTCAGAATCAGTGCCATAAAATTCTGTGAGCTTTACTTACTAGAGAATGACAATTAACAGAGACTGCTAATGAGAAAGTAATGGCAAATTTCTATCACTGCATAGGTCTATACTTATTGACAAGACCTCAAAGACGACAAGCTACCATAGCAACAGGAGCATGCAGACTGCACAAGATATTAGTATTCATATGCAGTAGGCTAGGGAAGTATGTGCATTTTGGTCCAGATAAAAGTTTGTTTTTTTTTGTATTGAAGGCCGTGCTTTGAAATCTCTCTACTGTAAGGCAGTAAACTCAGCGTTTCTGAGTAGCACAGTGGCACACAATCCTGTTTTAAAGATGCAATGAACATACGTACAAATTACTGTACTGACTATTATTTATTTACTATTATATTTTCAGTTTTCATTTTAATTTTAGATTAACTTTTAGTATTTTTTTTTGTTTTGTACACGTCCATTTTTTAGTTTGAGTAATTTTAGTAATTCAAATTTATTTCATTCGCCAAGACAATATTTCTAAATTCTGTTTTAAGCTTTTCATCTAATATTTAAATTTTATTTCAGCTTATATAACGAAGTTTGAGTTTTTTTTAATATATATTTTTATTAATTTAATTTATTTATTAAAATAGTAACAATATAAACATTTATGTCATGGAACATACATCAACATTAGACCAAAATGTTCAATTACAAACTGAATTTATATAATTATTTATACTGTCTCAACATGCTTGTCATTCAACCAATGAAACTCACATAAAATGTTATGAAAATAAAACTTTTTATCACAAACTATGACATGCAGTGAATGCAAATATATGCATTTTTTGAGCTTTGTTTAATTTTATTTGAAGATGGAAAGAGACAGTAAACAGAACTGAATGAAGCTGTTTTCTTTGTTCTGAAGACAGTTATTATTATTATTATTATTATTATTATTATTATTATGTTGTTATTGTAAATCAAACAGTTCATATAAAGATATTCAATGAGAGCTGAGAGAGAAATCAGCCCAGAGGACAGTTTTATTGCTTTACGGTTGCTCTTTTGAACCTCAGGAGATTTTATGTGTTTATCAGATATGATTTATTTAAAAATCAGCCTGGCCTCAGATGTTTCCCCTTAAATTTCTTTGTCAAATAAAAAAATATGAAATCATTGTTGACATACAGTAAGAGCATAGTTCTATAAAATTATTGTGGCAAGCCAAGCTCAAATTTGGAAGAAATCTGATGATAAATGTTTGTTCATATGGAGATCTCCAATTTTGACTGCAAACTTGACAAATCTCAGCACAGATTGAGAATTTTTTTAGATGTGACAAGCAAGAGACCAAAGCATGTAATGTCACTGCTCTCTTAAAGAAATAGCTGAGGTATTAGAAAGGCTTGCGTTTTTCTTTTCTATGAAAGCATGGGATAAAGATCTGTGACGGTAAAATAATTAGTTCAGGGCCCGTATTCACAAAACATTTTATCTTACCACTAAGAGTTCTCCTAAATAGCAGTAAAAGTTTTTTAGCAAAGAGTTTTCAATTAAAACCTATTCACAAAGCTGCTGAGACAAACTTTTACTAAGGAATAGAGAGAAGCCTTAAGCTAAGAGTAAGGGCGAGGTTGACCTCGTTGCTATGGATGTCAGCATGCTTACTAACTATGCCCACAGTGATTGGCTGATAGTCTCTGTCAGAGATTTATTCATAGAAATATTTTAGAGTAAAGATAAAGGTTTAAAAATAAAAATGTTGCCACATTCAAATAAAGATTTTACAATGCAGGCTAAGTGTCACTAATTAAACAAGTATGTGTTCAGCTAATTGTCAGCCTCTTACATGTATGTTTCTCATAATTAGTGAATATGCATATAAACAGCCTTTTAATAAACAGAGTAGAATAATCATGGCTGATAGTAAGACATGTAAACGTAAAAGAAAACCAAACTGGACACAAGCACAGCTGTTACTTCTTGCCCAGCTGCTTAATGAAAACAAGGACATAATCAAGGAAAATTTGGAGTTGGGATAACCTTCAAAACCGAAGGTGACACCTTTATCAATGCTCATTATCGTCAAATATTTCTAAAATGTTAATTTGATAGTTTGTGGCTTGGTCTTAGTGACTTAGGAGTCCTCTTCACTACTCCTAACGCCTCACAGATTTAGGAGCTAGTTTTAGCGCTAAAATGCTTTGTGAAATACTTTTAGATCAAAAATTTAGGAGTCTTAAATTTAAGACTGATGTAAGGTCAAAAATTATCAAAGATTTCTGCTTTCCTGTCCCAAACCTATCTTCAGTAACAAAAGGGCCATTTGGAATTCCTGAAGGCACAGAGGTGCTGATAGTGATCAATGCCTGTAGGCCAACATGTGTATACACCGGGGGTCTGCTAATTGTCACACCTTTTGCCCAGTGGGTGAAGTTGCAATCTGCTGATTGGTCAGTTTGAATGTCTCACATTTGGTTTTTAGTCACATGGTCAAGGAAGGGATAAAAGAGGACTGTAACTGTTGCTCTGTCTCTTT
>NW_015505283.1:1442293-1509523 GCF_001515645.1 Sinocyclocheilus grahami | reverse complement strand
AATAATAATAATAATAATAATAATAATAATAATAATAATAATAATAATAATAATAATAATAATAATAATAATAATAATAATAATAATAATAAATGTTGTTATTGTAAATCAAACAGTTCATATAAAGATATTCAATGAGAGCTGAGAGAGAAATCAGCCCAGAGGACAGTTTTATTGCTTTACGGTTGCTCTTTTGAACCTCAGGAGATTTTATGTGTTTATCAGATATGATTTATTTAAAAATCAGCCTGGCCTCAGATGTTTCCCCTTAAATTTCTTTGTCAAATAAAAAAATATGAAATCATTGTTGACATACAGTAAGAGCATAGTTCTATAAAATTATTGTGGCAAGCCAAGCTCAAATTTGGAAGAAATCTGATGATAAATGTTTGTTCATATGGAGATCTCCAATTTTGACTGCAAACTTGACAAATCTCAGCACAGATTGAGAATTTTTTTAGATGTGACAAGCAAAGCATGTAAGCATGTAATGTCACTGCTCTCTTAAAGAAATAGCTGAGGTATTAGAAAGGCTTGCGTTTTTCTTTTCTATGGGATAAAGAGATAAAGATCTGTGACGGTAAAATAATTAGTTCAGGGCCCGTATTCACAAAACATTTTATCTTACCACTAAGAGTTCTCCTAAATAGCAGTAAAAGTTTTTTAGCAAAGAGTTTTCAATTAAAACCTATTCACAAAGCTGCTGAGACAAACTTTTACTAAGGAATAGAGAGAAGCCTTAAGCTAAGAGTAAGGGCGAGGTTGACCTCGTTGCTATGGATGTCAGCATGCTTACTAACTATGCCCACAGTGATTGGCTGATAGTCTCTGTCAGAGATTTATTCATAGAAATATTTTAGAGTAAAGATAAAGGTTTAAAAATAAAAATGTTGCCACATTCAAATAAAGATTTTACAATGCAGGCTAAGTGTCACTAATTAAACAAGTATGTGTTCAGCTAATTGTCAGCCTCTTACATGTATGTTTCTCATAATTAGTGAATATGCATATAAACAGCCTTTTAATAAACAGAGTAGAATAATCATGGCTGATAGTAAGACATGTAAACGTAAAAGAAAACCAAACTGGACACAAGCACAGCTGTTACTTCTTGCCCAGCTGCTTAATGAAAACAAGGACATAATCAAGGAAAATTTGGAGTTGGGATAACCTTCAAAACCGAAGGTGACACCTTTATCAATGCTCATTATCGTCAAATATTTCTAAAATGTTAATTTGATAGTTTGTGGCTTGGTCTTAGTGACTTAGGAGTCCTCTTCACTACTCCTAACGCCTCACAGATTTAGGAGCTAGTTTTAGCGCTAAAATGCTTTGTGAAATACTTTTAGATCAAAAATTTAGGAGTCTTAAATTTAAGACTGACATGCGCATTATTTTTAAGATTTTCTCCTAAATCGGCGAGTTACGAGCTACTTTTAGCCTTAAGATGTTTTGTGAATACAGGTCCTGAGCAATTAGATGTTTTCACAGGAAAACGCTGGATATTCCCACACTGAAAAAAATAACTTAAAATTTACTTAAAAAAATGTTGGTAACAAATTGCACAAACACATTTTAAGTAAATTTTACAGCTCTAATATCAAGTACAACATACTCACTATTATTAAGTAAAATCTACTTACTAAACTTAACATTCATGAAGAAATTAAATCTAATTGCACCCTAATTAAGTAAATATTACGTAATTATATTTAATTTAAAAGTGTTTATTTAAAGTAATTAAGTAAAGTTTATTTATTATTTTATAGACAGGAACCTTGCATTTATAAAAAATATTAAGTAAATCCTAATATTTACTGAAGTAAATAAGTAGATTTTATTATATGTTTTGATCGAGATGTCCCATTTACTTAGTTTTATGAATATATATTACTATTACCTATGATTATGTAAACATTGCTAATTTCTTTTTGATTAATATAACCACATAAACTGTATTCATTTTGTCTATACCAGGGGTTCTCAACTCTGGCCCTCAAGGTCCACTTTCCTGCAGAGTTTAGCTCTAACCCTAATCAAACACACCAGAACAAGCTCATCAAGGTCTTCAAGATTACTAGAAAGTTACAGGTTGCTAAACTCTGTAGGGACATAGACCTTGAGCACCAGAGTTGAGAACCTCTGGTCTATAACTTTATCACAAATCACACAACTAAAATTCAATTAAACTCTTTATTTTTCCAACATTAATAAAAGTGAATCAGTCACATTCACATGACCTACTAAAGTCTGGACACAAGTTTTTAAAGGTGCAGTAAAGCCTCATAAAAAAAGTGCCATTAATCAACAAAACATGTATACCTCCACTGGTGATATTTGGTCTATTGAAAATAAAAAAACAATAAAGTATGACTGAATGCTACTTCAAGTGTCTGCTGTTCTGTAATATGCATCTACTTTTGGAAGGCCAAATAAAATGCTTTTGCTTTCGCCTAAAAACACAGCGTCTCCCTGACATGGCTGCTTCAACACTAACTGCGGTTACTGAAACCACGCCTTCTTTCTTTGCGTGCACATTTGGGCGCATTATGCAAATATTCCCACATAGTGAGGTAGATATGTGGGGGCGTGTTAGAACGAGCCGGTTTAGGGGGGCGTGGCAGAGTCTTAACTTTGATAAAGAATATCTCTTTGGTTTTGAGACTTTAGTCTTTGCAACTTCAGGGATCATATCTATGCACAATCAGCTTGTAACACTCCAAAGAGAAAGGAAAACTTCCTTCGTCAATGTACAATATAATGAGTCAAGCAAACAAGAATCAAACTATCGAAATGCACACAGACCAAAGTATTACAAATCAGAAATCTAAAACAGAAAGGCAAACTTACCTTAAACACGAGAAAATCCAGCCATGCATCTCCTCCGTGACAAGCCCAACCGTCCCTCTGATTCAAAGCGTGGGTCCACACACGCATGCGCAGATTCAAGCGCGCTGAACTTTTAGATTAAAACGTACTCAATATTTCTAGATTTATGTGCAATGACTATAAAACATATAAATATTAATAAGAGTTACTCTTCTCACGCAGTTCATTAATTACATGAATTAAATGTGTACATTTTACTTAGAAAATTGTTGTTCTCCTTGATTTTTAATATTACAGGTAGAACACCACAAAAAAAAAATTTCAGTGCAGTCTTGATTTGATATTAATTGACCTAATCTATTGAAAAGTTGTGTGTCAGCGATGATGTGTGATTAGCCACATGCTGCCTGGACTAGTGCTGGAATTCAGTGCAAGTGACAGTGTGTGATCTTCTCTGACAGTCTGAGAGCGACTGCAGCTGTCCTGTGTCACAGGGAGATGCAGGACCAAATCAGACCATGACTGATGGGGCTGAAATGGACTCAGAGATGTCACTGAAAGGTGCTTGAAAATTGGCTGCTGGAGACAGACTTTACTCAGCTGGTGAAGAAAGTGCATCTACCACTGTGACTTTTGGTTAATGGATGTGAAGGTCTCCATTTTTTGAACTTGGAAAATTATGGTGCCCGGAATGTTTTGATCATGTCAACAACTGCACCATTTACTTCAGGGGAGGACAGTGGATTTGGCGGTGTTCAAGTTGTCACCACTGCTCCCCGAACAAATTGTGCAGCCTCTCTCCAGAACATGGGCTTATTCTCAGAGATGAGTCTAAACAGGTACATGTCATCAGAAAACATGATTAGCTTCACCCAAGCCCTGAAGAAAAGCACCATTTGTCTGAGCTTCACTGTTTCTCACTATTTGTAATGCACTGCTACTGCCCAACATTGTTGCTTTGTTTAGGGATCTATAGACTCATGGAGCTGAATACACTGATCTGTGCTAGTCTGTTCTAAACCAACAAAACAATAAAACAATCAAAATAAATATGCATTAGTTAAACAGAAATATAATATAAGGTTAACTTCAACCAAGTTGAGAAGCAAAAAATGAGCTAAAAGTTCAGCTTTCATTATTCCTCTAATATTAAAGGGGTCATATAATGCGATTTCAAGTTTTCCTTTCTCTTTGGAGTGTTACAAGCTGTTTGTGCATAGATAAGATCCCTGAAGTTGCAAAGACTAAAGTCTCAAAACCAAAGAGATATTCTTTATCAAAGTTAAGACTCTGCCACGCCCCCCTAAAAAGGCTCGTTCTAACACGCCCCCACATATCTAGGTCACTATGTGGGAATATTTGCATAATGCGCCCAAATGTGCATGCAAAGAAAGAAGGCATGGTTTCAGTAACCACAGTTAGTGTTGATGCAGCTATGTCAGGGAGACGCTGTGTTTCTAGGCGAAAGCAAAAGCACTTTATTTGGCCTTCCGAAAGTAGATGCATTTAGGAATCTTTAAGATGACTTACAACAGAACAGCAATGCATTTTATGGATGACAATTTCATGAACCTAGGAGAGGAGGTAATTCTGACTTTGCTATGACAATCTGGTGCTTCTGAATCAGCTAATGTTTTGTTATTAGTTTAAGTATTTGCTATTGACTGTTCAAATGCGGAGTTTTGCGCATCATGTGTGTGTGTGTGTGTGTGAGAGCGAGAGAGAGAGAGAGACAGCGTCACATCACAGTAGAGTCAGCTGTCTTAACCACAGCTTGTGTACTGCATCATTACTGTGTCTGTTCCCCTTTCGGGCTTGAACTGATGGTAAAACTAATGACATTATTTACTGTCTTTACATTTATTTTGAAAGCTGAAGCTTGCGATTATGGTAAGGGGCGTTACATTTCTGACGAGTGCTTGCGGTGTTCGGCCAATCACAACGCACTGGGTCAGCTGGCCAATCAGAGCAGACTGCACTTGTCGGAAGGAGGGACTTTGTAGAAAAAATAATGGGTTGTTTGAACATTAAAGCATGTCAACATATTCTGTTACACCAAATACACAAAATAATGATCTTTAAAAAAGCATCATATGACCCCTTTAAAGGAATAGCTCTCACACACACACACACACACACACACACACAATTGCTTAAAATCCAAGTTGTAGATGAGTTTGTTTCTTCATAAGAACAATTTTAAAGAAATTTAGCATTCGAGCCGCTGATAAAAACATCACATTAATCCAATCGAGGCCATCAATTAATGTCTTGTAAAGTGAAAAGTTGTGTGAATGTAATAAAAATTCACTATTACAACATTAACTTCACAAGTCTTCTACCCACAATATTGCTTTCACCAGTGAAAAAAAAAATCTTGTCTGAATCAGGAGAGAAACATGCACAGATCAAGCACAGTTTACAAGAGAAAACAGTCCAAAACTGTTCCAAACAAATATGTTGGTGGATTTTGATGTGGGAGAACAACAGATGGACCTTTTCACTTGAGGAAGTGTTATTATGGATTATGGACTAAGGACTGGATTATGGATATTTTGGCCAGAAGCCAACGGTTTAAAGTTAAAACACCTCAATGTCAGAACTGTTTCTTAAAAACACGCTAGCTTAGCTTTTCGCTTGACAAGATGTTAACTGATGGACTGGAGGCATGTTGATTAGTTGTGGATTATTGAGATGCTTTTATTAGCAGTTTGAAATCTCTTTCTGATGACACCTATTTACTGCAGAGGAGGCATTGGTGAGCAAGTGATGTATTGCTAAATTTCTCCAAATCTCTTCCAATGTACAAAAAACTAATCTACAACTTGGATGTCCAAGGGGTGGGGGTAAATTTTCAGCAAATTTTCATTTTTGGGGGTGAACACTTCATTTAAAATGCATTTAGTTAAAATGCAGTGTATAAATAGATGATGCTGTACTTAAAGGTGCTTAGAAACACGCAGCGTTACTCTATGTGTTGACGTCATTTTAACTGAAACAGGAAGACAGGTCGGGACATATCAAGCAGCCCCGCCCCTTTTTAAAACAGCCAATAGCATTCGTTTAAATCACAGCTTGGGCTAGAGCCGTTGAGCTCTGTAAAGCCGCATTTGACAGGGTATGCCAGCCACAATATCATCCATATTGCTATAAAATACAGCATTCTGTGTAGAATTCAAATAGCTCCGATACATGCTGTGGTCTGCGCCGACTCGTGCATGTGATCCGCTCCGTGCTATCGTGTCTCTGGACCGGAGCAGAGTGTGTGTGCGGTGCGGTGGTTAGCGTGACAGCGCTAAACCAGACTTCTTTTTTTTCCTCAATGGAAAGCATATTTACACTGTTTGAATCGTTCCCTGTCCCCTATATAGTGCACTACGTGCCATTCACTGTACAGAAAATACTAATTCTGTGGACAAGTGACCGATTTCAGCCACGGCTTCAGCGTCTATTTTATAGTGTAGGGGGCGGGAGCTTCAGATTCTAGAAAGCATTTGATTGGACAGAAAGTTTGATGAGAAGCTGAAGTACGATGTGACGTCAAAAAATCATTGAGCCATTTTGGCGGAAGTGACGAACTGCAAGCTTTGAATGCTTATATCTTCTAAATGCGAATTTTGTCACTGTTTTGGAGCACACTGCCTTATAGATAACCTTAAGACTAACATATTGATACTAACACCCAAAAAACTTTCATTTTGATTTCATAGGGACTAAAGCTCAGGGCGTTTTTTGGTATTTTCGCCTAAATTTGACATACTCAAATTCAAATGTTTACCCTACACACATACAATGGAGGAAATGAAAAAAAAATGGTTTCATTGTAAAGAAAACCCTTTGAACTACAAAATATGAGTGTAATTCTTTATAAATAACATTATATATTTTTCTAATATTACAATAAACACAAAAAAAAACATAGGCACTTTTGGAGTTTTAAAACAAATTATTTTATTGAAATTCTGTAATTCAGGTTCTATTAGGCCCAGCTCTCTACAATTTACTTTGTGTGACGCCACTAGATGCCAAAAAGTACCAGAAAAAAAATCTTTCAAATAACAGCTTCTAAACAGGAGTTATTACATTATATGTGAAACGAGTGAAATTGTCTATTTCTGCATCTAAATGTCATTGTGAGTTTCCTTTGCAAAAACAGGCTTTATAAAACACATTAACCCCACAATCCTATTTTACTCTGTGCCATAAGCACTTTAATTGATTATTCATTGAATTATGTTTAATTTTTATGTTTTTCTAAGTAGTAATATACAAAATGGCAGAAGCGAATTGGACCAAATTCAACATATTGTGTATTCTACAATGTTTAATTATTTCAGGATGCACATATATCTGGTTTATCACAATCTAAAATAGAATCCATATCCTCCAGCTTTATATCATTCCATTTATATCCATTCTGTATTGGAATACTGATTCACAGCATCTCTCACCTCATCAGCTCACTCCTGTATCCAGCATCTCTCCATGACAACATTGTATCATCCCTGGTCCAGAGCGGAGCTAATTTGCTATCCAGCAGCTATCTGAAGCATTCAGAGCGTCAAACAAACACATATCAGTTCATCCACACAGCACTGTAATAATCCATGTATATTTACTGTATATTCACTGAAATGCATAATGTACTGTACTTTTCTGTCAATAAACAGTGTATCAGATTGCTAGCTGTGCTATCACGTTTCCAAACAATGTTTCAAATATCAAAAACACGCTCATATAGCCTTACCAGACGCGCGTTCATTCCTCTCCACGGCGCCGCTGAATGTTCTTCACCATATATAACTTGTAATATGATTATCATAGATTGATATAATCCGAGCCGCGTATGCAGTATCCTTTCCGTGAGGGAAACGCACCTTCAACACATTCAAAAAACTACAGTGACCAAAAACCCCCAGAGGTACAGTCCCGGATGTGAAGACCCCCCCTTTCCCCCCTCTAGTGACTCAGAGATGTCAAATTTCACGGCTCTGAAATGGCCGCCGAGTTGACAGACATGTAATCTGACCAATTGCAGTCCACAAGCAACACAAATCTCTAGAACATCAGACGCGCTAGCTGTGCGCTCCTATGATATGAAGAGCGCCTGTTTCCATATGAGCGTCTATTTCTTAACCTGGACAAAACGCTATATATCTCACCGATGGAAGCACGCAGAAACGTGAAAATGGTCTTGTTTGAAAGAAGATATCCTAATCTAAAAGATAATATAGAATATATAGATATCTGTGGCTGTTTGCGGCTGACTGAAGCAGTGCTACGAGTATAAATGTAAATTCGCTCAGAAGTAACACAATTTTACATTGCGATTCTATCGAAGATCATTCGATCTGTGATTGTCACACAATGAAATAATCTACATCGTCAAATTCCTGAGAATGAGAGCTTTCTTGTGATATATGACTTGACTTTTTTGTGAAAAATATATAAAATACACATTCTTCATAAAAATTATTCGCAATGGTTAGGTGGAAATTCGTGTGTGGGACAAATACATTTCTAAGCTTAATTTTACTACTTTATGAATATAAAAACCAAAAGGAATGGTATTCTTTGTAAAGAAGACGCTCCAAGCTTTCAAATGAACCTATATATGGGCTGATACCATATAAGGAAGGCTATGTAAATGAAGCATAAACATTTTTAACGCGATTTTGGACCCGTATCCGGGTTCGCAGAGTTTAACTGGTTTTAATAATGATTATTTTAATGGCTTTAAAATGCAAGCATCATAAAGTAGGTAAATACATTCAAATAGCTCCATGCATATGTTATTATATTGCAGGATTTAAATGCAACACTGAGTTTTACACATATAGCTCATCTCTTGCTGTTCCTGGCCTAAATGATAAAGGGTTGGACGTTTTACATCACGAATATGAAACAGAAATGCTGACATTTCTGAGCAGCGTGTTTAAATGATCTAACATGAATTAATAATCAGACAAATATATATTGCTGATTCATTCAACCTATGAAAATGCATTTACTGTAAGTGATTTTGTGAAACTGCAAAATCCAGAATAAGCTCAGCAAATACGTGAGATCTCATGAACATTAAAGTTTGAGAGAATAAACAGAACCTGAGGACTGTGAAATTCTGGCTCACCTTAAATTCCTGGCAACCCATGAAAAAGAGACGGGTTCTTGATCTCTTGTATGATCTCTCCTGTGAGGTGAAAGCAGCCAGGCCTCTTTTTGAACTGATATGAAAGCATGTCTATCTCTGGCCATCTTTCATCCTATTCTCTACAATCCCATGGCTGAGAGTCCCCTTATGAAAGATTGTCAATAACATGCGAAATCTTTCAACTTTGAGTTTTCCAGTTCCAAAATACATTTAGGGGCCAATTCACTAAACTGTTGCATCACTTTTTGGCTTTTCAGTGCAAAAACCTGCATTATTCACTAATCACAAGCAATTTAATTTAACTTTTTTTTTCTGTGCAAACGCATTTTCTATATAATTTAGGTTCATTATAGATTGTGCCTTATTTCACAGAGATAATTGAAAATCCGTGTTGCCCAGTGACAGCCCCAAAACATTACTGCTCTTGAGGAATGGGCCAAAATACCAGCAACAGTGTGTGACAACCTTGTGAAGACTTACAGAAAACGTTTGACCTCTGTCATTGCCAACAAAGGGTATATAACAAAGTATTGAGATGAAATTTTGTTATTGACCAAATACTTATTTTCCACCATAATTTGCAAATAAATTCTTTAAAAATCCTACAATGTGATTTTCTGGATTTTTTTTCTCTCATTTTGTCTCTCATAGTTGAGGTATACCTATGATGAAAATTACAGGCCTCTCTCATCTTTTTAAGTGGGAGAACTTGCACAATTGGTGGCTGACTAAATACTTTTTTTCCCCACTGTATTACACTAAACACTATTGCTTGCACAATTCAATTAAATTCCCTCCTTAAAGAAAAAAGTTCACCCAAAAATTTTAATTTGCTCACACGCATGTGCAGAAGGTGGAGGTGGCATCAACAGTCATTGTAATTCTTCTTTTAAACTGCTGCTGAAGGTGTTTGGTCTTCACACACATCCTCCCTCTCTGTTGTAAATAACAATGGCATCAGTTCATGCGTGACTTTGCGACAAAAAGCATGAGCTCCAGGACTGTTTACTTGAGGCTACAAATGACTAATAATAATGCTGTAAATAATGTTCAGTTTCTGCACAGATTGATCGTTTAGCTTCATAAGACCTCAAAGTGACGGAATCCATTAACCTATTATTATGATTAAGAATTATTTTATATTATGAATCACCAATGATTCAGTGAAAAATTATCTTTAGAATTCTACTTAAAAAAAAGTCAGTCACCTACATCTTGGATGGCCTGAGGGTAAATTAACAGTACATTTTCTTTTTTGGGCAAACTATTCTTTTAAAGAGTATTATATGCTAAATGTTTGAGGATCCAAAAACTAAAAATCTACAATCTGTGGAGTTTCCACTTATTTTCAAAACTGATTCACAATTTTGCCAATTAGTTACCAGTTAGTCACCCTTTTGCTCATTTTAATCACCTTGCAACTTGCAAGATTAATTAAGGGTCTTATAATAGTGTTTAGCCATCTCTGACTAAACTAAGATGTAATGATGTTCTCATCAAGAGTCACTGAAATAATGATCTCTCAGTGTGAATTTAAAATCCATGAAGACAAACGTGGTAGACAAACCTCACACGTTAGGTTGCTCTCTCTCTCTCTATTTAAGAATAGAAAAAAATATATAAAATCGGTAATAATAGAATGGGAAAAAGTGATTAAAAAGTGATTCAAATGTAAGAAAATCGGTGTAAGCAATTGAGGTATGGTAATCATCAAGAGGCAGATTTATTTTTCTTTAGCTCAATAGTAGTTTTTTTTTTCTATGATGCACAAGATATGCTCTAGGTATGGTGGAGTGACGGTCACATCTGTGGAGGCCAGAATCATCCTGGGATGTATCCCATTCCTCCACGGTTTCTGATCAGCACTCCTTGTATCAGATAAGGCCCTCTGGGAGCTCACCAAGAAGCTCTATCATGCTGGAGTGCCCTGAAGCTCAAGTCTTATCTGTTGCTGGACCTGTTGAGAATTGAGTCTTTATCTTACATCAACACTTTGAAAGACTAGAGCAGAACAGTTGAGCTGTGTATCTGGTGCTCTATGAGTCACAAGAGAAGCTTTGGGATGTGCGGCAGAATGACATTTTTCAGAAATGCCCGTGGTGAATGTGAATTTTTTTTTTCTTTCTTGGAGAAAGCCTTCCAAAAACGTGGGCTGGGAGAGAGTCATCCTGCAAGCGGATGAACTTGATGGAGCCAGTCAGCTGAGCTGTCTTACATCAGCTCTTTCCACCTCCAGCTCGCTCTCATCCCTGATTGCACTGTCTTAAATCCCCTTAAAGTCTGCAAAAACATGCTGGTTGGTGGCCATCTGTGGCGATTACCATGTAAACCTACCCAATCCACTCAAAGCAGCATTGTCGTCGCTCTAAGATCAAGAACTCGTCCAAAAAGCATTCGAAAGCTGGAAATGTACTTCCACAGCCAGAAACCTCTGCTGATAAGAAGGCCCTGCTTTTTCCTTTTTTTAATCTTTCAAACCTAATCAATCATAGTGATTTATGGTGGAAGTAAATAAGCGTTCAATTCTGCCAAGTTTTGTTTTAAGATTGCCATTGGTTCATTGTCCCCAGAATCACCTTGGAAACCAAAGTTTGGCTTTGGGGTGGATGAGATTTTTTATTGGTAGCCAAAGCCAACTGAAATCAATACGGGGATATTATGGTCACTGATCAATGTGTCACACTTGATAAGCAACAACGGTGTGGAGCTCACACCTGCACAGACGCCACAGATTAACTCTGTAATGATCCACAACAATACTCTAAAAGACATTCGATAAGTGACACGGCGATATTTCCTCATTAAGAAGCTGCGAATGAAATTGTCAGGAGCATTGAGGATTTGTCAATAACATTAAACTAATTCATAAAGTCACTACTCTGTATCTTTTGCCCAGATATTGTTTTTCTCGTGGTGTGTGGTTTCATGTTGTGTTTGACGCAGAAGACGATCTAAAACAATAGGTTGTGGTCCATGCTGTTCCCATGACAGAATTTAATCTTTCAACACACCCAATTCATGTCGTCGCATGCTGTTTGGTTATTAAACAGCACGGTAAGCAAACCATGATTTTCTGAAATGCTGCAGATTTGTGTCTGTCAACTCATTCTATAAAAACAAAGAAATGCGAGTCATGTAAAACATGGATTTTAAAAAACAACACACTCATTGCAAAAAAAAAAGTAAAAAGGCAAAAGAAATAATATATTATTTCTATTATTATTTCTATATTAGACTTTAGAAAACAATTTTATAACAATTATTGTTATTAATAATTGTATAAATATAAAAATAATAATTGTCACCTCCATAAAGCTTCCACCTTTACACATACAAGAAATTTAGAGTTACACATCACAGACATGCAAACTTTAAAGTACTCATGTACTTAAAATTCTAAGTGTAAAATTTAAGGTTATTTAACCAGCCCTTTTGATTAAAAAAAATCTGAAATGTTAAAATCATATTAACCATCTGAACATGCACCCTTTTTCTGATCAAAGTGTTCATCTGGCTTCTTCTGATTAGACGGGTCTAATAGATCTAAGCAGGGGTCCGGTGTCCTATAATCATGAGGCTGATGGCAGGCCTGTCTCTCAGTGAGAGCATTTGGAGACCTGCTGGTAGGTAGCTGAACCACCAGGCAATCACTGTTAACACAGGCCAGATCCAGCTAGGCAGAATGAAATCTTTGTGAACGGAAATAATAGGGCTAAAGATTTCACTCTCACTGATCAGCAGCACACAGATTTTTCTCCCCCTTCTTTTCCTTCCTCCAAAACACATTATTTTCACAAGTGAGTCAAACTGTTTTCTTTTCATCAAGGCTTTCAGGCAAAGTCAAGTTACAGGTGGTGTTCAATTGCTGATGAGCATGAATGCACCTGTAACTGTCATTCTTGCTCAAAACAATGAAGGCATCATTAGATCTGTTTTTCGCTCTGTGCTTATTTCTTAATAGTTTTTGTCAGCTCTCACTTACCTACTGTGCTTTTTCAGTTATCTAACATCTATGAAAGCCACAAATTGCATACTTGGACGCAATTTTAAACACCTAAAATATGCCAACATCACTGTACAGTAACCAGTTGGTATGCCATGCACTTAAACACTAAGGATAATGATATAATTAAAATATTTATGTAAAATACTACAAACATTTATTATGTAAAATAAAGTTATGTAAAATGTCAAGTGCACACTACTGCAATCTAGCACACTTCACATCATTGCTTCTCTGCTGTGATCCAGACACTTGAATCAGCTTTTTTAAAAAGCTTAAGTGTGCTTGACTACACCATGTGCATGGATATATGATCTATTTTACAACTTTTGCAATCATTTGAAATACTGTTGCCATGATCACTATAGACAAACATCTCTTTCCAATAAAGATCCATTTACTGCATGCTTTCCATGAACAGGCCTGATTTGCATGGAGGTGTGTGCACTGAAAACAATGACAATGACTTCATTTAAATGCTTGCACAATGCTAATTTAGTGAATTGTCCTTTTGAGGTTATAGTCTGCTAACATGACAAACTCAATGGCCTGTCTCAGAATAGGATGCAAAATGTGTATCACAGCACATGCAGAGACACTATTATTAAAGTAAATTGTTTTTAAACTCAATCCGCCTCATCTGTTCAGAAGATGGACTGGCCTTTATATTACAAAAGCAACCCCAATTGAGTGAAAGGTCAACAAATTGTCTTCCTCGTCCTATGTGAATAGTATTACTTCCATAATTTTACAATAAACAGCATGTCAGTCATTTGAGTTTTGTTTACAATTCTAAAACAAATTAATATGATTTTAAGTATTCAGACAGAGGAACATTTCTCCAGCGTTGTGCTTCTGCAAAACTAACATTTACCAGGATCAAGAGTATAGAACTAAACATGTTTAGTTGGAATTACTTTGCACCAAAAAAACATTGGCAATCGAGCAGCTGGCCTTTGAAAAATGAGGTGAGCAAATGCTGTTTGTGACTTTGCAATTCCATTATGAGTTTATCTCCCAGTGTTGGTTGTTTATGGTGCTTCCAAGAATTCAAAACCAAGATTTTTTTGTTCTATGTGTATTAACAGAACCAATTATGAAGTCCATTAGGAAACTGAATGTTTAGGGAATTACTTTTCCCCACCTCTGGTTTACTGCTATTGGTTTCTTAAAAAGCCAAAACAAGGCTTGAAAGTGTTTGTTTGGCTGGATTCTAAGATTTCGTTTGTGTGTATCTACAAAGCTCTAAAGCGCAGAAAATACGACAGATGACAGACAGTAAAGAATCACAGACAGAGAGGATTAGAACAAAAAAAAGTGTGGAGTTTTAATCAAAAAACATAACAGCTGCGCTACGGTATTTGATAACTAGAAAATTAGAAATGGATGATGTTGAATGAATTTCCTGAAATCAGGAAGGTCTGTCGCTATAGATAGCCTTAGTGGGAGATGGGTATGATCGGATCTGTACTGCTAGCTTCAGAGAGTCAACGTTAAGCAGCTGTCAGCACAAACACTGACATAAGGAAGAGGAAGATATTGGAGGTCAAAAGACTGGCTAGCCTGAATATAAGCTTTGTCAAACACACTGACCGCTGTGGCATCAGAGGGTGATCTTGCAACTGAGCAAAAATATATCTAACTGCAAGTAGCATTTACTGGTTGAGCAAGTGGCACAAACGTTCAATTTAAGACAGCAAAAAATTGTGAGTAGAATTACTTATAATACAAATGCAAATATTTGACCAATAGGTGGCATATTACCAAATGAAGCTATAGACCAGGGGTGGCGAACGTCGGTCCTGGAGAGCCGCAGCCCTGCAGAGTTTTGCTTCAACCCTAATCAAACACACCTGAACACGCTAATCAAGGTCTGAAGGGTTACTAGGAAGCTACAGGCAGGTGAGTTTTAATTATGGTTGGAGCTGAACTCTGCAGGGCTGCGGCTCTCCAGGACCGGACTTCGCCACCCCTGCTATAGACAATCGGCAGTGTTTATTCACGTTCAGATACTGTATATTTTGACCACTAGATGGTGCTGCCATTTCTTTTGGCCACTAAGTGGCACTGCCTCCAAATTAACATACTGACATAAAACAAAATGACAGAATTTCCAACATTCAAAACGGTGATAGAAACAAATAACAAAAAGATAAGTCTGAAGATGGCCTCACCAAAGATTTGTTGAATGCTGAATAAGCAGTAAAAAATGAATAAATCAGTCAAACAATCAATATAATAATAATAATAATAATAATAATAATAATAATTAAAGTAAAATGGTAGAAAATATAGTATGCACTCAAATTATCATGAGAAAAGAAACTGTTGAAAAATAATTATATTTATTCCAGCTATATGCAGAAATACAAGCACAACTTCGATCTGCTGGTACAGACCTCAAATTTGCCACCAGGAATATTAACCATGTCCAATTTCAAGGCTTTGGGAATTTCAAGTTCTATGGGATGCCATGACAGCAGAAGTAAAATAACAAGGAAACCACAACAGGTGCTTGATATAGTGAGAATGAATATATATGCAATGAAATTAAATGGAAAGTAAGAGTCTTGAGGGGAACAAACCCTAATCTCATTTGGGTCTCCACTTAATCAAAATAATTTCTCAAAAATGTTGCTTTCCAAAGTATCAAAGTATCTAATCAAAGGTCTGAAATAAAGTTGATATCTAAAGTAAATATCTGAACTCCATAGATATGAAAGTGCAAAATCTGAACATAATATTTCCCTCAGGGCATAACTATGACTATAGCTTTATTTGTGATCACAAAGACAAGGCTGCAACGAATTGTTAAAATATTTGACATTCGCAAAGTGGATTACAGTTTTAAGAGAGGTTGAAAGAACTGTATAGCTCACCATTATCAAGTCAACACAAGTTACTCAGTAATGACATGAAAATGCCTAAGATACTTTAAGTACACTTTTCAAGCCAGCCATTTAGATTTACGCTTCAATAATAGACAACGTATCACATTAGAAGTGGCCTACTTTGCGATGAGCTGAGCTAAAAATAAATGTTCGTCCTCATCTTTATTTTTCAAGGGTTTGATGAGTGTCCATCCCCTCATGTTGAAAATACCAAAGTACAAAGTAAATGCAGGCCCTTCCTGCTGAGCCCAAAAAAATCTAAAAGGTTGAACATTTTTTAATCCATTCAGAGAGAAAGAATAGAATCGCCCTTTCTTTGTAAAAATCAGTGAAATCATGTAACGTGAATGTCGTACAGTCTTGCTCAAGACTAAAAAAACGTGTTGAAAGCATACCGAGCTGCGGAAGAGACACTTTTTCTCAAGTGCTTTCCGCGAGCGTGATTCGAGACAGAGTGAAACACGGACAAATGCGTTTCATTAATTCGTTCATAACCACTCATACCCAAACAGTGTCCAAACAGTAAATTTAAAAAAATTCTAGATCATATTTAGCATATTTATGTACGTATGATCAAAAAACAGAGTGTGCCATCAGCATAGTGTAGCAGGTTATAAAACACTCATTCAATCATTATTCAGAGAAAATTTTATTAAAATATTTGGGTTTTATCAACCAAAAATAGGTGATATTTAATCAGACATTTGGTTTCAACAACACTCACTGAAAGCAGTACTGAACCTACATTAATGAACAGGACTTAAATGGTTCTACGCAATTTGGGGAATTGATTAATGTGGAAGTGTGGGAAATTATAGTCATCCATTAGGCAATCAGTGTCTTTTCTTTAACTAATGATGAAGCCAGGCAGAACCACTTTGATTCATTAGATGTGTACAAAAGACTGATTCCAGTGTGACATCGTGTCACGCCTAGACTGTCATCCACCTCAGAACCGTTCAGCTTTGCTGCATGATTGTAATATATCTACTGAAATATGCTTTAACTTAAATTTAAGGTTTAGCTTCAGGACCCAGTTTTATAAGAGTTGTTCAAAAAATGCTGATTCATTCTGAAAGGAAACAAAACTGTCATTTTAAAAGAGTCATTGAATCATTCAATCAAATTATTTGTTCAAAAACATTGCGTTAATCTGGAATTCCACCATTGTGTTGATTATACCAAGAGCCGATCCTCCCTATCTGCAAAATATGCTAGCTGGGTATGGCCCCCCGAAACACCAGGGGGGCCCCTTGCTCTCAATGATGATTTAATTTTAGTTTTGTTTTTGAATTTGGTCAGCGGTTATGAAAATCTTCTTTTTTTTTTAATGCGGTGCGCTGTCGCCCTTTCTTTGTAAAAATCAGTGAAATCATGTAACGTGAATGTCGTACAGTCTTGCTCAAGACTAAAAAAACGTGTTGAAAGCATACCGAGCTGCGGAAGAGACACTTTTTCTCAAGTGCTTTCCGCGAGCGTGATTCGAGACAGAGTGAAACACGGACAAATGCGTTTCATTAATTCGTTCATAACCACTCATACCCAAACAGTGTCCAAACAGTAAATTAAAAAAAATTCTAGATCATTGAAATGTTATATTAAAATACTTAAAATGTCTACAGTATCATATGTGGATTTGATTAATTTACAGGTTATTAATTTTAGAGAGCACAGATTTACTTTTTACCTATACAACATTCAATCTGTCATTTAAAGCAGTTTGAAACATCTTGCCAGTGTAAACATTTTAATCCAAGACCAATTTAATATTGGCAGCGGCTATTTGCACTATTTGCAAGTGTAAAAAGCGATAGAAGCTATTTACACTAAGTGCAAATCGCAATAGATGCTATTTAAACTGTTAAAATAGCAGGATTTTCTGCTATTTATACTACTTATTGCAAATAGTGGCAATTATCTGCACCTCAGTATTATAGTACATTATAAAACAGTATGCCGTAATAACGTATTGAGTGTAAATTATAATTTTAATTCAAATGATTAAATGGATACCACCTTATTGGGACAATAAAGCCCCCCCTACACCTACCCTAACCCTACCCGATACTATATTTTCAACTTTTTGATTATTTCCTTAATTTTTATTGAAAATAAATGCATTTCCGATGTGATATGAGATTTGAAAATGGAGGAAAAAAGTTCGGCAAAGGGCGGTTTCGAACGTGGGTCGATAGCGTAAAAAAAGACTACGGTACAAGCTTTACCATCTATGCCACTGAAGCTATCGATTGCCTGCCGTCTTTTATAGTGTTGACCATCCCTATCACATGTTTGTGGGTGGAGCTAGTGTAAATAGCCTCTGCCAACAAGGCAGGCTATTTGCACTTAGTGTAAATAGACACTCCGTTTAACATTTGGATTCTTTTTCCCCTCTCTCCTCTTCCTCTCTGATGTCAGTTCTTCAACATAGAGATGAGACTAAATTGAGCTGCCTGGCTCACTGGATTGAGCTGGAACAGATGGACATTCTAGCATTTCAGTTGGATTTGGTCTAGTGAAAAAACTGTCTATCATTACTCAAACCACTTTTATCCATGCAAATTGTCAAAATGCAATGGCAATGCATGCCCTCACACGTATGAGCATATGTGTGGAATGTGTTCTGCTGTCCATGAATGAAAAAGGTTTAAAACTACTCTAAAAATAGTATAATGCTTCTGCTTCCTACTGGGATCATTTTTTTAGCTGCTAATGTCATGTGATTCTAATCTATTACAGAAGAATTGCAACAGCAGTGTGCTTACATTTTAATTAAAGAATAATGGTGAAGCTTCCATATCTTACATGCTAGTAATTATGGGCCGGGTTTGATAAGGTTTGATAAGATTGATTTAAAAGTCTTTCCATTAACCAATGAAGCAAAATATAGGCACGTTTGAGCTTGAATACCTTAAGGGCATTAAAAGTGGGAGAAGAATGATTTTCTTATTAATAAAAGTGCACTATTATGCTAATGAACTTGTGAAAGAATCGTTTTACTTGATATTATTCGATCATGGTCAAAGTGTTTTGCTTTGCACTATAAAACTGCACCAAAAATGATCCAAAGGGCAAAAAAGAAAACACCTTTTCTTAAAAAAAAGAGAAAAGAAAAGAAAAAAGCCTGTTAAAGAACATCAACCAGTACCTTTATCCACCATAAAAAGCTGGTAAATTATTTTGAGATTGCAACTTATTACAGAATCAAATAAATTTTTTGGTGTGATCAATAATTTTACCAGAAAAAACATAACAATAGTTTAATTTAAAAAAATAAAAGAAAAAAGCACTATAAAACCGGTATCACCCCAGTATGCCTGTTCAAAAAAATTTCTTATACAACAAAAAGGAAAGTAACAACGCTAAAAAATACCCCTTAAAAGGCTGTCAGATTCAAGCAGCGTCTTTATCCGCTATAAAGAGTTTGTGGCAAGATGTCTTGGAAAATGATTTCATGATTGCTCATTATTGTTGAATCAAACCTTTGCCACAATAGTCTTGAAAAGGTATTCACTCTTTCCACCACCTTATTTCCAACATAATCAATAGAAAACCTGCTGTGTGCAGGACGCCAGTCAAGGCCATGGGCAACAGAGCGTGAATGGAACGGCAAAAACCTACAACACAATGGAAAACAGAGATGAACTTCCTGTGCACAGTGGTGTGCAGTCATTTAATTACGTGTGAGAGCAACATACGTTATCTAGTCCAGCCAAAATTAAATTAAGAGCAGGGCGATTCAGATCTAACTCAGCTGGTATTAAACCCTAAATCAGAACAGCAACAATGGAAGCTTGAGACGTGAACGCATTTTCAATGACGCAGTTTCTTTTACTATGTTGTGCCTTTTATAGTGCACTATCAGACTTGAAATGAGAATTACAATTTGTGACTTAAGGGTTTTCAGATATGTACATTCTTTTATACCAGAGTTTGACAGTGTTAACCATTTAAGTGTAACTTGGGATACGACTGGCTAGCTTGAAGATGAGCCTTGGGGGTTCTCAGTTTGAGCCCTTGGAGTCGACTCTAAATGAAATTGATGTGGAAGTGATGCTTCACTTACGTTCGAGCAAGCAGAATTTGGCCCTCTGGAAAAACGAAACGTAACAAGATTATCCAGACAGATGGGCCATGGAAAAAGAAAGCGAACAGCGAGTAACCTGATTTAACACAAACACAGAAGAGAGTATGAGGAGAGTTTTATCACATATAATACTAGAGTGTCTGCAGCCCTGATAATGCTGATAGTCCCATTTTGAATTTACCAGAATATGTTTTCTAGTCAATGCCACCAATCAAAGTTTGAATGAATCATTGATTGACTCACTGAATGACTCACTATGTTTATGTCAAAACCCAGAGTGCTGCGAGGGTAATTTCACCTCAAAATCACCACCAATTTTCAGCAACTGTCTGGATTAACCTGTATTATAATTTTGCTTTAACAAACAACAATCCCAAAACCCATTTGGACCCAAGCACATGCTCGCAGTGACAAAAAACACCATGAGAAATCTGACTCTCGAATCAGCCACTGATATGTGTAGCATTTTATGAAGAGGGCATGGTTTTCAAAAACCATTCTTTCGTTTTTGTATTCTTTTTCATCTTGATTGATTGAATCACTACAGTATTCAAATAGGGATTGTTGAGATTGACTAACTGTGCTCTAGGCATTCATTTCGGCTTAGGCAAAGATAATGTGTGAGGAGTTTGAAACTTGTATTTGTTTATTTATTTGATATAGGGACAATGCATGTTAATGAAAATCAGTATGAAATACAAATGTAAACAAGCCGGATCATAGCAACATTGCTAGTTTACATCCGCAGGCAGGTACACACAGATACTCATAAAATACATACAACACTACATAAAAGACAAGTACCCCAAAACACATTATTATTTAAAATTTCTAAGTATAATGTTTACACAACTGATTAATCATAAGCCACTTTTTAAGATGATATTTAAAAGTATGATAAGTGGAACTTTGTCTTATTGACTGCGGTAAACTATTCCAATATTTACTCCCTATTACAGACAATGCTTTCGGTCCAAAAGATGTTCACCTAAATGGCACCTCGTAAACCCCTCTAATGATAGAACTAGTACCAAAACCACAAACTTACCTCTGTTTTATAAATTCTTGTAACAGAGGTGGGGCAAGCCCATGCCAGACCTTGTAAATAAAACAAGCATTTAAAACATTTTACATTTTCAAAACTCAATAAACTGTGTTTTTTTTAGAATGTTACAGTAATTAAATAAAAGGGGGTTTTATCCAACACTTTTATCACCTTCTTATACAACGATTCTATTGACTGTTGTGCCACCTATGAATGACCAACTATTAAAACAATACTCAACATGTGATAAAAATCATTGAATGTAAATACAACCTGGCAGCACCGACTGCCAGAAATGGATTAATGTACTTAAAATTCTTTAAGTTATATTTATTTTACAATATTAGACAAATTTCTTAAATTACTTTTAAATGTTTGAGTAGAATCCAAAGTAACCCCAAGATATGTAAACTCTTTAACAATTCCAAGCTCCTCCCCTCTCAGGAATACATTTGAATATCTACTTGTTGTTTTGCAAACTTCATATACACAGTTTTTTTGTGTTCAATAATAAACCTGATCTGGTGAGCCAATCCTGAACACTGGTCTCAGATCACAGTTGATTCCCCTGAGTCAACTAAAGTCACAGCTTCCATTGCTGAGTCAAGTCTAGTCTCAGCTGATCTGCCAGAGCCTCGTCACATCACAGCGGATTTTCCTGAGTCTTGTTTTTGTGGTTTCTGATCTTTGCCTGTTTTCTTGGATTTCTCCCTCTCGTCTCGCCCCTGTGATTCTGTTTGCTGATCGGTGACCTACGCGAGCCCTGGGACTATTCTTGTGTTTTGCCCGCCATATACCTGTTTGCCATTGTTTTGACCCTGCCTGTTTACCACGTCTCTTGAATAAAGCCTGCAGATGGATCCATACGTCTCACGTCTCGTCTGCCCCGTTACAGGTCATAGCAGAAGTTAAAGAATTTGAAGCTTTTTCAAAGTCATTAGCATGGGTAAAAATTACTACATCATCAGCATACATCTGAACATTTACATCTTTACATACTCCAGGTAAATCATTAATATAAAGTGAAAATAAAATTGGTCCCAAAATGGAACCTTGTGGAATCCCCTTAGGGCAAACAAGGTAAGAAGATTTTGTACCATCAATACAAATACACAGTTTCCTATTTGAAAGATATGATTTTATCCAAAGTATTGCCTCATCTGAAAAATAAAAAATTGTTAGTTTAGATAAAAGTTGATGGTCAACAGTGTCAAATGCCTTCTTTAAATCTAAAACGACAGCACCACCACACGCACTTGAACCATTTTGTAATTTTTATATACAAATTTATTTATTTCCTTTCTTGTGTAAAATGTTTTTCTATGTAAACATTATGACACGTATACATACATACACGCATATATCTTTAGAACTCAAATCTATCATCTCATCCTCTCTTCACTGATAAATCACTCCCTCTGACAATTGTTTTGAATGTAATGCCTGATTTAACATGGGCCACAACTTTCCAAGGCGTATCCATGTTCACGCATGATAAAGCAGCCGGTGCACGGTAAATACAGCTAGCGTTAACAGGGACTGACCCTAAACTGGAGGAACAAGGAAGAACATGGTATGCAGTAATGGAGGTTTCTCTCATGCTGTGCTCTGAAGTGGCTTTACCCCCAGCAGGGTGGAATGGAGGGAGATTAGTGTTGCTGAATGTGGAGATGACCTTCAGCCCTCTATCTTTTGTGAAGATGGAAAGTGTTGTTTGTGTAATGATAGCTTTGAAAACTGTGAAGAAAAATACTATGAATAAGGTGAAAGGATCAGTGCTTTTATCACATCTACAAGTGTACAGGAATCGGCACACTTTAACATGGGGTTCTACAAACATGAGGCTTTTTATAATAATATGGTGTTATGAACATCACAAGATGCTTTTTTCACAAAGTCAGTTGGCAGTTTGTGGCTCTTATGCTTTTAAAAGATTCCAGGTTGTCAACAGGATCCAAAAATGAACACTGAAATAATAAAAGGGTAAACTTACTGTATTACCATGATAAATATTTAAAATGAAAGTGTTAGAATAACTGATATTAGTTATTGAAAGTCATACATAATTAAATAATATTACATTATGCATTTATAGATTTTGTTTGTATAGTAAATCCTACACAATTTTTGCAGTGTATATACTGTACAATACATATTTATATACAGTACATTCTATTGTTTGATTTGACCACCTGACCAGAAAATGCATTTGGAACTGTAATCAAAATTAATCTGTTCTACTCTTCAGTATGATGGATTTTTAATTTCACTATTCTGAAAAATGAAATTCTCAGATGCACTGATGGACAGTCAAACCTGTTGAATGCCCAATGACAGGATTATGAGATTAAAGCAGAACATGGGAGATGGTGTTATAACAAAGTACATCCCACGTTTCCCCTGGGTGACAAGCTTAAAGTACATCTCTAATCTCAAACCCTGATGATTTAGGAGTTTGAGATTGAGGCTGAGCACCACAAAGGTGTGAATGCATATGTGTGCGTGAGAGAATGAGAGTGTGTTTAATAAGAGGAGATACAGATTCCACAGAGAGAAAGTGAGGGGGAAAAACTGAGTGAACTGGATTACTAGGGGTAAGAAGGGGTAAATAAGGAAATTAAATTAGGGAAATGAAAAGCTGGCATCTTTTGCCAACTCGACTTCTGCCCTAACAGTCTCTGTGGATAGTTTACCAACAGCTGGAAGCTCCTGATAAGCAACAAAGCCAGAGAGAGAAAGGGTAGGTGGGGAATGTCTATACGATAATTTTAGAGTATTTCCAAAGTGTGTGAAGGTGGAGTGAATTGAACATCGCATTTGTACATTGCACAAGAAATAATTTAAAGGGAATTTTAAATTCTGAAAATTTTGGCCAACAAAAGTCAAAGTATTCAAAGTATTTTGTCTAAATGAATCAACTTGTTAAAAACATCCACTAGCCCATTTTTTCTTCTCACCCTATTTTCTTTTCAGCAATAAGATTATTAAAAGTCAAATCTTTCCTTTGCGTGTAAGCTTTTGTGTTTTCTAAAATAATAAATTCGATTTTTTTTTTTTTTTGAAGGGTCTAAAATATTGAACAAATGAATGAATTATAACATTCCATTTCATCAATCACCACAAATATTGCCTTGCATTAGTTCTTCTTGTCTCCCTCTAAACATGACTTATTTACCACAAAATTTAAGCTGGAAAGTTTATTTCTGAAAATGGTTTGCTTATTGATTGCTTTGAATAATTCAAATCTTCAAAACCACATTAGGCTGATAACATTTAGCATTTTGCCACCAGATACTCTGCCTACTCTCTATATATATATATATATATATATATATATATATATATATATATAAAAACTCTCTTTTTATTTTTATAAATAAAAATATATTATTCAAGCTTTAATCTTCTATTCTATGGCATGAACCTTTCAGAAATGTGACTGGCATTCAATCCAGAAATGTTGTTCACTGGTGTCACTTTGACCCCTGCAAAAATACATTGTACAAAAACACAATGAATAAGGGGAAATAAGCAACTGGAAAGAGTGTATAGTAATGTTAGAATGTGAAATATCATTACAATAATTCATGCTGCTGTACTACCATTTTTCATGGAATGGGCAAACTGGGCTATCAGGTTAAAATTTTGTTTATAATAATTAAGAAGTTTGTGTATGATTAGGCAAATTGCTAAAAAAAAAATGTGTCTCTCAGACCCAAGCAGAATATGAGGACTAAAGCAAAACACATTAAAATACATTGAATCCTTTCCCTATTATGTTTTTAACCAAACTCAACCACACAAAGAGTCAGTGAGATAATCTGGTTCATCCCTGTAAACACTAGTTGCCTGCAAGTCTTTGAAAAATATTATAAGGCTAAATGCACACACACATGCTAGATGTGACTGAAATCTGACAGAAGGTTCTAGAGCAGAGTGTTCTGTCAGTTCACACTGGAGTCTATTTTTAAGCTCTGTCATGCCAGTGCGGTGATTCATTATGGCTTAATTTGGAAATTCTTTGAGCATATGTTAAAATAAATCAGGTAACATATGTTCTGAGAGCCTGACAACAGAAAAACATTTAGACATTTCTGCAATGTACAGTATGAAATTGAATTCATAATGTTCAGTACGTTTATGGCGTTTACATTTGAACTGACCAGGAAAGGTGAAGGTTTAACTAATTACTACAAAATGGTATGCAACAAAGATTAAAAAATAAATAAAAATCTGATTTGTTCAATTTTTAATTTGAGGCCATTCTCATCTTTTGAGCTATTACTGCATTTAAAGATTCTAGCCCATGGCCATTTCTGTATTGACATTTGAATATTTCCCAGAACAACTCTCCAGTGTGGATAAAACTAGTAAGCAATCAATATTCAAAAGGGCATCATGTACTTATTTTTTAGATAAACACCTTTATCAGAATAATAATTTGCATAGTTCGCATCACCACTTCAGGTGAGCATTATATTCTAATAATTCAATGGATCGGAGTCATAATTGTATTTCAAGACATTTGTCAGGTTTTGTCCTAATTCATAATATCCTACACATGCCTTGCTTCCAGATTGCTCCTAAAATGGTTGCATTTGCGACCAAAAATATAAATTTGCGAGATCGCCACGGGAGACTATATATTTCCATGTCATGATTTAAAAACGTGCATGTAATGCCTTTTTCCCTAATTGTTTTACAATCACATCTTTTGTTAGACGTAATAAACTGAGACGATGCTCATCAAAGTTGTAGTGGAAAAAAACAACTCTCATCTCTGCCGAACACCAGCGTTGACGGCACACCTGCTAATGAAAAAGCAGGCTTGAGTTGTACAGCATGCGAAAGGTGCAAAATGCAGAAAAAAAGCAGTTAAAGCTGTCAGCTGTGTTGACATTAGCAATATCGTTAACAATTCTTGTTTATAATCGATACGGCTTCTTGCTATCAAGATCTTTAGTTTATTTGCTGTGTTCGGTTAATGCGTGAACTTCATATTATTTGTAGCACACTTGCCATCTATTAATTGCAATAACCTTAGTGCTCTGTTACCTTTTAATAAACAAAGTATCAGATTTAAAATCCTGCCAAATTCATAACTAAATTCAAACAAATACTATTTTGGCACTCTTTAATGTGGCATGAGTGAGCGCTTTAATAGTGCCACAGTTCAAGCGGTACGTGAACTTATCAAATCTTTCCCTTTACTATAGTACAAAATAAATATGAATGGACATTGAAAGGTATAAGTAAGCCTATTAAATCTTTCCCTTTACTATAGTACGAAATAAACATGAATGGACATCAAAAGGTACAAGTCAGCCTACAGTTCAACTTACTGAAATGTCTCATGTAATCGCTCGAATTCATTGTTTCAAACTGTGGAAAACCGTGTAAAGCTTATAAACAATGCCATGTTATAATGAAAAGAACTTTCTGGCATTAGTTTTGCATGGCTAAAAATGATCAAGTTGATAATAAGCAGGAGAAAATTCACAACTTTAAAGGGGTCATAAAATGCTGTTAAAAAGAACATTATTTTGTGTATTTGGTGTAATGAAATGTGTTTATGCGTTTTAAAGTAAAAAAAACACATTATTTTCCACATACTGTACATTATTGTTTCTCCTCTATGCCCCGCCTTTCTGAAACGCTCATCGGTCTGAAAAAGCGAGGTGTGCTGTGATTGGCCAGCTATCCAGTGCGTTGTGATTGGCCGAATACCTGAAGCGTGTGACGGAAATGTTACGCCCCATACCAAATTGTGATGATGCCCTGTCAGGCCGGAGCGATGATTCAAAAATATGAAACCCCATTATAAACGAGGCATTCGTTGCATCCAGTGCGGACATAATTATGGATTATAATGACTTATACTGTCTTTTTACGCGTTGCGTTGCATCGCGCCGCGTAAACATAAAACCATGTCTGCATTTGTGATCGGAGAAATTATAAACAACAAGCCCTACTCTACATTGCCCAAAAAACTTGCTTTAAATATATAAAATATAAAAATTCTTTAAATATAAAAAACGTACTTACAGTGTTATACCGTTCCTGCGGTATGTGCTGTTTTTCATGTCACCTCAAAGACTGAAAGTGTAGGAATCCCTCAGGTTGAGTGCAGTGTAGAGAGTAACACGACCCTCCTCCTGTTGGTGCGAGCCAGCGGTCAGTCACGTGTGTGTAAGATGGTCGAACTTAAGGAGCTTCCACTGGAACTTATGCAATCAGCAACAGGCCGTTTTTTGTCTTATTGCAAGAAACTCGTCTCTGTTCTGGACTTGTACAAACTGCGTTGCAATGCAATCGTTTTCCAAAATGTCATTTATGTGAAAATATGAAGTCTGTAAACGCCCGTTAACACAGGCCAGAGACGTTGAAGACGGACGCACAGAGAAAAATACTGTAGCAGGCAGATCTCTCACTGTTCATGATGCACAAACTATTGGAAGAAAATCCTCAATATTGATTTGGGGGTTTATATGAATGTGTTTCTGAGGGGAACTGACTGTCTTCAGAAAAGTTTACGAGGTATTTTCTTTTAATCTCGTCTCTGTATAGTTCACATAAAAGCAGTGTTTCAGCGCGTGCTGCCTTGTTTACGCGGTAACCAAGGAAACGCAGTGTCTGGTGTTTGAGAAGCGCCTCCTGCTGTAAGGGAGTGAATCTGCGTCTCATTCAGAGCTTCTGCTGTTTGCTTCATTCAGGCATGTAGTATAATTTCACAAAGCTAGTCAGAACAGAACATTCTGTTTTTGCTTCAAATTGGGTTATTATTAAATCAAATTGTGTATATGAAACTATATAACTAAATGATATGAAATTATATAAATGATATGTATATGAATTATATAACTAAAATTAAATAACTAATTACAGATTTAGGTTAAATAAAGATGTCTTTATGTTTCTTCTTTTTAGGAAACAAATAAAAGAAAAAATAAACAAATTCTACTGTTCCTAATATTTTGTATGTTGCTCAAAAACAAAATATATTGTGTTCAGCGGAAAATGATATACTGTATATATATATTTTTTACCCACTCATTTAAAAATAACATATTTTAGAGCTGTAACGACAATACCGTGATACCGTGAAACCGTGATATTTTTGGTTAAGGTTATCATACCATCAAAATCTCATACCGGCCCATGCCTAGTTACGCCTTCTTTCTTTGCATGAACATTTGGGCGGCGTTATGCAAATCTTCCCACATCGTGACGTAGGTATGTGGGGGCGTGTTAGAACGAGCCGTTTTTAGGTAGGCGTGGCTGACTCTTAAATTTTATAAAGAATATCTCTTTGGATTTGAGACTTTGCAACTTTACAGATCTTCTTTATGCACCAAGAGCTTGTAACACTCCAAAGAGAAAGGAAAAATTTTAATCGCATCATATGACCCCTTTAAAGAGTTTCGTCAAGTATGTGCATAAATACAAGTGTTGCTTAAAAACACTTAATGGAACTTCAAGTTATAATGCCACCTCAGAATAATCATTGGTCGTCCATAAGCTTACATTTACATTTAGTCACTTAGCAGACGCTTTTATCCAAAGCGACTTACAAATGAGGACAATAAAAGCAGTCAAAACTAACAAAAGAGCAACATATATAAGTTATATATATATATATATATATATATATATGTATATCATACACACACACACAAAGAAAAACAAGTAGATTGAATATAAAAAATAGAAAGCGAGCGTTTTTTTTTTGTTAAAAAAAAGAAGAAAAAGATAAATATAGATAAAGTAGAATTCAAATAGAATAGAAAGTGCTGGAGTTAGAGGGTCAAATAAAGGTGGAACAGATGTGTTTTTAGTCATTTCTTGAAGATGGCTAAGGACTCATGGCAGGTCATTCCACCAGGAGGGAACAGTCAATGAAAAAGTATGTGAAAGTGATTTTGTGCCTCTTTGAGATGGCACAATAATACGCCGTTCACTTGCAGAACGTAAGCTTCTAGAGGGAACATAAATCTGAATTAATGACTTTAGGGAAATTGGTGCAGAGCTAGTGGTGGTTTTGTAGGCAAACATTAATGCCTTGAATTTAATGCGAGCAGCTACTGGTAGCCAGTGCAAATTGATGAACAGAGGTGTGACGTGTTCTTTTCGGCTTATTTAATTTGCTTTTAATTTGCTAAACCATTTACTAATAAAATCGTCAGAGCAGTGCTGTATATTTAAAGGGGTCATCGGATGCCCATTTTCCACAAGTTGATATGCTTCTTTGGGGTCTTAATGAAAAGTCTATAACATACTTTGCTTAAAATTTCTCAACGGTAGTGTAAATCAACACCCTTTTTACCCTGTCAAAATCAGTTCTGTTTTCAGCATGCCGTTTTAGTCCATGTTCCTTTAAATCAGGGGTCACCAAACTTGTTCCTGGAGGGCCGTTGTCCTGCAGAGTTTAGCTCCGACCCTAATCAAACACACCTGAGCCAGCTAATCAAGGTCTTGTTTGGTATACTTGAAACTTCAAGGCAGGCATGTTGAGGCAAGTTGGAGCTAAACTCTGCAGGACAGTGGCCCTCCAGGACCAAGTGTGGTGACCCCTGCTTTAAATGCTAATGAGCTCTGCTCACCCCGCCCCTCTCTTCCGTGGGGTGACGTGCTGTTCTCATGATACTGTTTACTTTAGCCGCGGAACTTGCTAACTAGCACGTTATTAGGAAAGGTCATTTCCAAAGATTCATAAAAGAACCTTATACTCATTTCTTCTGTAGATGAAGCTGGATCACGAATGATTTGCGCGAACATAGACACATTTAGATAGAACGGGGGGGCGCATTCCAATCAAAACCAAAGGCAATCCACTGCGTCTTCAGATATCGGGAGTAAATGACAACTGCTATGTTCATTATTACATCCAACAACAAAAAACCTCAATCGCCATTCTTGTCTACTCCTGCTCCGGCGTCGAAACAATGGCGTACTGATGACAGCTCACTCAGGGCAGGTCTAAAGTAAGACGCTAGTGTCAATCAACAATCGTGGGAGGGCCTGGATCTGTGTGACGTCACACAGACAGATATCTTTGAATGGCTTGATGTGAGAATGGGGAAATTATTTAACGAGATAAAAAAAAAAAACACTGGGTGGATCTTTATCATTATAGGGTGGTTGTGTACACACACTGCCAACACACATTTCAGTTCAAACAACTCGCAAAAGTTGTTGATGACCCCCCTGATGACCCCTTTAAAAAATATTTATAATGCATGTATAGCTTGAAAAATCTGCTCAAAACTTTAAAGGGGCACCCTCTGCCTGATGACTTCTCTCTGATCGACGTAACTGCAGTTCTTAGTTATTAATCAAACCAATCACAATTTGAACAGAAATGAAGAGCCCTTACAAACCTCACATTATCACAGTTGTGATGTTTTGTGACCATATTGAAAATCGTCTCCAGGATACACATGTAACCCTAGTTCCCAGAGGAACACCTTCTCCGAGGAACGCCTTCAGCATGACCATGCTCTGAATCACGTGTGTAATCAGTCCAATGGATGGGCGAGACGTCACGGGCGGGTGACATAGTGACCAGGAAGCTATAAAAGCATGTGCAGTGAAACTGGCGTCAGCTTCGAGGAATGAAGCAAGTGCTCGCAGCGATGCCGAAAATATGGCACTGAGACGCAGCATCTCGTTCCCTCTGGGAACTAGGGTTCCATGTGTGACCTGGAGACGTTCCCCTTTAGGAACTCGAGCTGCATTGGAAAACGCTATGGGAACGAGTATGCAAAACTTAAAAATGCAAGACTTACAAATTCATGCCTAGTGTGGAAGAGCACAGCTAGGGCGAGAGAACAGAAGAGCCCGGAGTGGCTCGCATATCTAGGTCATAGAACCTGACGAACGTTAGGGGCGTGGACCAACCCGCAGCTTTGCAGATGTCCTGCATAGAAACACCTGATAACAAGGCCTTGGAGGCCACCACACTTCTGGTACGAAGCCTCGGCCACGTCTGTACCATGGCATCTAGCCTCAGTGGAGCTGGATGAGTCAGAGAGAAACCAGAGGGGACAGTGCGATGTCTCTCGAGTCGCAAACAGGCCCACCTGAGCTTGGCCAAAAACTCTCCATATCTGCTTCAACACATCTGGGTGAAGCCTCCATTCCCCGGGCCTCAGGTCCTGCCTTGACAGGATGTCTGCTCTCATATTGAGATGCCCAGGGATGTGGACTGATCTCAGCGAGGGGAGTTTGCCCTGGGACCACACAAGGATCTGGTGCGCCTGCCTGTAAAGGGGGAGCGAACACAGACCTCCCTGGTGGTTGATATAAGAGACCACCGCTGTGTTGTCGGTGCGCACCAACACATGGCAACCTCTTAGTTCTGGGAGAAAGTGATTCAATGCTAGAAACACGGCCAGCATCTCCAAGTAGTTGATGTGCCACGTGAGATGGCAACTGCTCCACAGACCGTGGGCTGAGCGGCCACTCATGACCGCTCCCCAACCGAGCAGAGACGCATCCGTCGCTAGCGTTACGCGGCGACAAGGAGCTCTCAACAATGGACCCTGAGACAAGAACCAAGGTTTCCTCCACATGTCTAAGGCACGTAGGCAGCGCCCCAGTTCTCTCATGTGGGCGAGAACGACATCTCGATGCCGAACCGCCACCTGCTCTGATTGATCTATTATATCAACCAATCATCGATATAATTGAGCATGCGGATGCCCTGGAGTCGCTGGGGAGCCAGAGCAGCATCCACACACTTCGTGAAAGTGCGGGGTGAGAGTGCAAGGCAGAAAGGAAGAACCCGGTATTGGTAAGCTTTGCCCCCGAAAGCAAACCTCAGGAACTTCCTGTGATGAGGAAGGATGGAGATGTGGAAGTATGCATCTTTTAGATCGATCGTGACAAACCAGTCCTTGGACCTGATCTGAGATACGACTTGTTTGAGTGTAAGCATCCTGAACTTCAGTCGCATGATTGAGCGGTTCAATTGATGCAGATCTAAAATGGGACGCAACCCTCCATCCTTCTTCGAAACGATGAAGTACCGGCTGTAGAACCTGGACTCTCTTTCGTGAAGATGGACCACCTCGATGGCCTCCTTCCTCAAGAGAGTGTCTACTTCTTGTTCCATTACCAGAGCCTGCTCGAGGCCCACAGCGTGGAAATGACCCCACTGAAACGAGGCGGAGGAGAACCGATCTGGATTCAGTAGACACTGAGACACATTTGGCAGTAGTTTCCATGCTGCTAAATAGTCTACTAAGGGAATCAGTCTCTCGAGACTGACCTCTGGTGTAATCAGAGCAGCCAGCTCGGTGCCCTGAAGCGGCAAACCGGCAGGGGACAGCAAAACTAGCTGCTCTAGAGACCTCCGAAGAAGTGGCAAGCCTCTTAGCACCGCTACGTTTCCGGGCGGTGACTGAGAGAAGCGCTCGCGGGAGATTGCTGCGCCCTGAAGCACCGTGGGTGGCAGGGTTGGCAGACGGATCTCCTGAGGGCACTGAGGAGAAACGGGCACCATGTGATGAGGTGTACACCGCTCTTCCACAGAGGGGCCTGCACTCAGAAGTCCCGAGTCACTGGCATCAGGACTTCTTGGTTGGGGACTTCTTAGTCTTAAGTACGGTCTGCAGATCCGGCATAGACTTCGAAGGCCTCGACCCAGACCTCGGTCCCGACTCGGGGGAGTACGGGAGGCGATGCTCTGCTTTTGAGCCTCCCGGTATGAGGAGCTGGTACACGGAGGGGGCTGCTCCTGCCCGGCAGCCCCCGGAGCTAGAGAGCGGCGAGGAAGGAACCGCTGAAATGCCACCACTTGTTTACGAGCCTCCTGGTACCTGTTGACGACGGAATTGACGGCGTCGCCGAACAGGCCAAAGGGCGCAAGCGGGGCTTCCATGAGGAAGACCCTGTTCTTCTCCTTCATGTCAGACAGGGTCAACCACAGGTGCCTCTCCGCTGCCACCAGTGCTGCCATAGACCTGCCGATGGCGCGGGAGGTCTCTTTGGTGGCACGGAGAGAAAGATCATCGGTTCATCTGAGCTCTGTGATAACATCAGACTTAACCTCCGCCCCCTCATCTGGCTCTTTCAGCAGGTCGGCTTGGTACACCTGTAACACTGCCATAGTGTGCAGACACGCACCAGCCTGACCCGCTGCCGTGTACACTTTGCCCACCAGCGCTGAAGTTGTATGCAGCGGCTTGGAGGGCAATGCCGGAGCCTTTAAGGATGATGCCGCGCCGGGAGACAGATAGCTCGCAAGCATCTGTTCAACCCAGGGCATCGCCCTGTAACCGCGCTCATTCAACCCCGCCACATTAGCATAGTAGTCAGAAGCGGGGACAAAGAGGCAGGCCGAGAATGGTTTAGCCTACGACCTCGACGCCTCGGTGTGAATGTCGGGGAAAAACAGCAGGCTCCGGTGTGGAGGTGGCAGCCTACTCCACAGAAAGCGTTCATCCAGCTTGCTTTTCTGCAGTTCAGCCTGTTTCTTGATGGGCCAACCGATGTTCAACTTGGCCACAGCACGAGTAACCACCTCCAAAAGCTCCTCATACTGGGGCGAATCCTCATCGACGCCCTCCACGTCAACCTTCTTGGAGGAAAACAGGCGGAGCGTCGAGCCCTCTCTCCGGGGGGGGGAAGTAACCGCAGAACAGGCTTCCGATTCCAGAGAGCGGGCGCTGGATCTGGCGGGGGAGGAAGGAGATAGGGACTCGCCCGTCTCCATTCCCTCCACCATTCCCTCGAGAGCCGACTCTGTGTGCCTCGCTCCCAAGCAGACAATGCACAGACTGTGCGTATCCCCACCCGTAATGTAGCGCAGGCAGGGAGGAACACACAGCCTATAACGCTGTCTGCTCTCGCCCAAATGGTTTGTCTTTGCCTCAGCTTTAGACATACTGGAGCTTATAGTGGACAAACAACACTAAATAAGACTCACAACAGAGATTTGACTGAAACACACACAGAGCACTTGCTGAATGACAGAAAGCTGACACCGGTTTCACTGCATGTGCTTTTATAGCTTCCTGGTCGCTACGTCACCCGCCCGTGACGTCTCGCCCATCGATTGGACTGATTACACACGTGATTCAGAGCACGGTCACGCTGAAGGCGTTCCCATAGCGTTTTCTGACGCAGCTCAAGTTCCTGAAGGGGAAACATAGACAACTGTAAGCCAACCAAGTCATTTAATCTACAAGTAAGTTTCAATAGTAAAAATTGATAATACAAATCTAGTTATAGTATTCAGCTGGCTAGGCCTACAAAAACAATTTTACAATAATGCTTTCTTTACATTTTAATATCTTCATCAAAATGTATATCAATTAGCTGCTAATGAATTCATGCTCATTTAAATTTCTGAAATATAAAACAAGTAGTCTATAACAGCAAATGCACATTCAACACAATGGTTCTCCTCTGTTTATATTCCATGTACTTGTCGAAGAACTTGTCGTATCGATTTTTGTCTTGCCTCTAAGAGCTTGCCCTGAGATATAAGCCTAAAAGACATATTAGACTATCTTCATGAGACAGTTTTCTATATACATGCAGAGATGTTCCATTTAATGCTGCACATGCAAATGCTGGGAAATGTATGCTTAAAAACACTAAATGGAACTTCAAGTGGCATCATCAATAAAAGTCCTCCTCATATTTTTCCACTTATGTGAATTTAAATTGTTTTTCAGTTTTCACGTCAAAGAATTCCCAACAAGCTGTGAAAATTCCAATCGTTGTTTGAAACCATGCTTTACTTGAAAAATCACCCATTAAGCTTTTGGACCATAACTCATACAAGTACTTGACGAAACTCTTTAATTAAAACAAAGTTGTGAATTTTCTCCTGCTTATTATCAATGTAATCATTTTTAGCCATGCAGAACTAATGCCAGAAAGTTATTTTCATTATAATCATAATAAGCTTTGTTTCTGTTCTCTACCTTTTATCTGTGCTGTAGGGCGGGATTATAAGCACCAATTACTTTGACTTGTGTTGTTGAATGTGCACGCGTGCGTGTGTGTGTGTGTGTGTGTGTGTGTGTGTGTGTGGTTTGAGTGGGTGGAGTAGGGCGTAATAAAAAATTATTTGTTGTACAGATATGATTTATGCAGTTATATCAGTCTGGTTTTTGATTACATTAATGATATTTGCATAACATTTTAGATTAGTGAGGTAAAAACTATCTTTCTCAGCCAGAACCTCCTTAATGCTGGATTGGTTTAATCACTGGTTAAATTAATGATCTGGTTGAAGACATACATATATACTGTATGAGTGATACAGACTTCTGACCTGGATCATAAAACATTATTAGCAGAGACACCCTCTTGATTGCTTGCAGTGGTAAAGTTCAAACTGTGCCAAGTCATTTAGTCTACAAGTAAGTTTCAATTGTAAAAATTGACAATACAAATCTAGTTCAAGTATTCAACTGGCTAGGCCTAAAAAAACATTTTACAATAATGTTTTCTTTACATTTAAATATTTTTATCAAAATGTATATCAATTAGCTGCTAATGAATTCATGCTCATTTAAATTTCTGAAATATTCTCACATAAAACAAGTAGTCTATAACAGCAAATGCACATTCAACACAATGTTTCTCCTCTGTTTATATTCCATGTACTTGTCGTATCGATTTTTGTCTTGCCTCTAAGAGCTTGCCCTGAGATATAAGCCTAAAAGACATATTAGACTATCTTCATGAGGCAGTTTTCTATATTCATGCAGAGACTCCCGCAATTGATAAGTTACAGTGACATGTCCCACAGTGTATTTGTTTCTATGGATTTCTTAGCCAGCGGGAAGCTTTTGATGGAGAGGACAAATCAAACTAAGTTCCATGCTTGTATTATTGTTTCTACCGGAGGAGAAAGTGAAACATCTGTGCTGTGAGACAGAAGCAAGAGGGAGTTCTTATTGACTTGTTTTGCCTGTCTCAAGGTCACTGTTCAGCTGCGCAGGCAATAATAAGGATGTTTTTTCCCGGTCCTTGACAAGTCACTCTGGCTGAATCAATGTAATTGTTCATGGGAATAGAAAAAAGCACTGGTTAATTTCCTCTTAATTTGCTTTGCAAAATGGCAGATTGAGAATCAAGGTTAAAAACACTGGGCTTAATATGCATTATCTTTTTTTTGTCTATATTTTGTATTACCAAAATACACAACTGTTATACAACTGACACCTTCATGTAGGGCTCTATGGTTTCCATCTGCACTTTCCGCATCACAGTATTGTTTAATCCAGTCATAAAAACAGAATTTACTTCGTGAACAAGGAATGTTACGTAATTTACCAAATTTTGGATTGATAAATCAATAGTAGATCAGTACACTTGAATCAAAACGTGATAAGGACTAGTGTCTGTGAATATTAAGCAGCAAAAATACTATTTAAATATGAATCCTGCATGTTCTACGTGTCTCGGTGTGAATGAATGATGCAGATGTGCAGTTTCGTTTATTACACATGCGACTAGTACTATTAATAAATGTATTATTAAAAGTTTTGTGGAATATTTACCAGAACAATTATTTACCAGAATTTATTTACCAGAAAAATTTAAATACACAACACAGTATTTCTGAAAAAAGAAAGAAAATAATAAACAATTTAATAAAAATCAATTAATTAGAGATGCTCTTGATTATTAAAATTTTATGAAAGAATCCATTAAATTAATGGAAATCACAGAATTTGGTAAAAATAAAACAGAATTTGAAAGAAAAAAACAATAACATTTCATAGGGCTTTAAAGGGTTAGTTCACCCAAAAATTTAAATTAACCTGTTATTTACTCAGCCTCAGGCCATCCTAGATGTATATGACTTTCTTATTTCCGACGAATCCAATCGGAGTTATATAAAAAATTGTCCAGGCATTTCTAAGCTCTAACATTGCAGTGGTTGGGTGTTTCTGTTCAACAGTCCAAAACACGTTTAATAAAGTGCGCGCATCCGTAATAAAACGTGCCTCACACAGCTCCGGGGGGTGAATAAAGGCCTCCTGTAGCGAATCCATGCGTTTTTGTAAGCACAATATCCATATTTCAAACGTAATAAACACTTTTCTATCACTTCCGCCATCTGTCATAAGCGGAAGCAGTTCTGGCAGATGATGTAGGACGTCAGCATTGCGTGATTAGTGACGAACACGGAGAGAGAACAAAACAAAACGCCGGTCATGAATTAGAAGTACAAACCGAGGATTTGTAAAGAAAAATGTTGGAGGATTTAGACATAAGCCAAGAGGAGAATGGTTTTCCTTTGCTAAAGTAAGGAAACTTTGCTTACTTTGCTCCTTGTAACGCGTGCGACGCATACGTCCAGGGGCGGACTGGGGCTAAAAAGTGGCCCTGGACTTTTTGGCACAGAGCGTCCCATGCATCACACCATAAACCCACCAGCTTATTAGAGTAATTTTAACACCACTTACTAACATAAAGATATAACACAATACAGAAAAAAAAATAATAATTTTCAATATTATCATTAACATTAATGAATGACTGGCATACTTTACATTATAATTTGTCTTTCCTGGTGTATATGGCAAATCGTAAATAATTTTGAAGATTTTTTACATGTCTCTTTTAGAGGGACAGTTTAATATCACTAAAGTTAAATGCCTATAATATCAGTCCATATGACACAATGCCCTGCTCTAGAGAATGTAGTGCAGAATGAGGACTGTTTTTATGGTGCCTTTCAATTGCTTGACATCTCCTGTCATTTAGAATAGTTTCAGTTGTGGAAAAGAGTATAAAAAAATGTATTCATACATACACAAAACATACAAGAAACATTTCTGATTATTATCAATGTTGAACACAGTTGTACTGCAGTCACGATTATGTTCAGTTCAGTTCAGTTCAGTTCCTGTCATGTCTGTTATGAGCCCTCATTAGTTACCATGGTTTCTGATTAGTTAATCCTTGTCCAGCTGTTCCTGTTTAGTTCCCTCAATTACCATGTGTGTACTTATAGTCCTGATTCTGTTCTATCCTTTGTCGGTTATTAGCTTATGTTATGTGTTGTACCAAATCAGTATTCTCAGTAAAGTCTGTTTGGAAGTATGCATCTTCGTTTGCTGTCCTCATTCCTCGAAAACCCGTGACAGAATAACCGACCGCAAAGAAAAAAAAAATGGACTCACCAGCGTTATGTCTCCTCCTCAGACCAGAAAGCCGAAGGTGGCTGGAGTATTTGGACTGGATGCTCCAGAACGGCAGCCTCTCCCTCAAAGTCAGTGAGCCCAAGACACCAACAGGGCTCATCCAGGAACCACAGCCGGAGTCCACCAAAGCCTCGGAGACCAAGCACACTGATCAGTCCACCGTAAAGCCAGAAGCGGACATGCACCACATAGATCTGTGGTCCGCGGATCCAGTTCCCACCCAAGTACCCACTCTCAAACCTTTGTCTTCTTCGCCAGTCCGGTCCGGATTGTTAGAGGCTCCGGTCCCGTCCGGAGATCTTCCTCCTCCGATGTCCCTGTCAGATTTCCTGGTCCCATCTCCTCTGCTGGTTTCAGTCAGTCCCCTGGATTCATCGGCCCCACTGGTGTCATCCAGCTCCTCGGCTCTGCCTCCGCCGCTAGCTCCGTGTGGCTCCTCAGCCTCGCCTCAGGCTTCCCCTCCACCAGCCGCTCCACCTTGGGCTTCCAGGCCTTCGATGTCACCCTGGTCCATCGGCCTCTCTGCTCCGCCGGTTCCTCCACGTACCCTGGTTCCGCCTTCGTGGATCGGCTTCTGGGTGTCACCCAGTCCTTCAGCCAAAGCTCCTCCCTGGTTCCTCCCACCGTCGGCTCCACCATGGTGTTGGTCTCCTCCGATTTCTGCAGGTTCCTGTCCTTCATCAGCACCACGCCCTCCACCTAAGCCTCTGCCCTCTTTCCTCTTTTCTATTATCTACTGTTGTGGCATGAGGTCACACCTTCCGAGAGGGGGAGCTAATGTCACAATTATGTTCAGTTCAGTTCAGTTTCTGTCATGTCTGTTATGAGCCCTCATTAGTTACCATGGTTTCCGATTAGTTAATCCTTGTCCAGCTGTTCCTGTTTAGTTCCCTCATTTACCATGTGTGTACTTATAGTCCTGATTCTGTTCTATCCTTTGTCGGTTATTAGCTTATGTTATGTGTTGTACCAAATCAGTGACTGCATTCGAAACCGCATACTTTCATACTATTTAGTAGTCAAAAAGCAGTAGGTGAAGAAAAAGTATGCATGAAATCTCAATATCCACAAAAGAGTAGGCGAGACTTACCTGGATGGAGCACTATTTCTTGCTAGATTCGGGCGTACGTATACTTAAGTATCGTTCAAATATGCCTACTTACCTACTATATAGTAGGTGAAATGGGTACGTTAGAAGAATAGTATGTCCGAAACCACAGTATTCATAGAAGAGTAGGCGAGAGATCCCTGGATGGCCTACTGCGTCCCGTCCAGACTCCGAAGTGCCGATCGCGGGATACTTTTCTATCCCACAGTGCCATGGGAAAGGATACGTTAACCAAGAAGAAGAGAGGATGCGTCTAGTCTGCCGCAAACAGCCACAAATCCTTAAGAAGAAGAAGAAGAAGAGGAGGAGGATACGTCATAATCGAACATGGAGAAGAATGGGGATGTTTTCAAATGTGAGTATAGAGAATGAGGAGTTACGTCACGATCTTTTCACTCGCAGCGCTATCCTGCAAGTATGGCGGATAAACAAAGCCGTTTCCCAGAACTCAACGCGGCGTTACGTCACATTCTCATTCCTAATTAAAAACCAAAAACATGGTTTCTTGTGTTAAAATTGCATTTTTTGAACTACTGTAAAGTAAACTGTTGGATTGTTGAAGGTGTTTGCACAGATATTATAGTATATTTGTGATTTTGTTGTAAAAACGTGTTTATTTATAGCCACTGCTGAGCTCCAGTAAGCACACATGCGTCTACAAAGTGGATTGTTGCATTCACGCACTATCGTAAATGTCATTATTCCCACTTCTAAAGTCGTGATTGCAAGCATGTTAATGTGCAGTTTTTAACTAGGAAACTTACGTATGTTAATTCAGATGGCTTGTGACTTTAGCATTTTATATGTTCTTAATTATATACATAGTTAAAGATGTTATGGTAAATAAACCATACTATTTTAAAGGTTTCAAGACATTAAAGTTATCAATAAGCTATCAAATGTATTTGTCTATTAGTACTGTTGATAAATTGAGTAGCAAATGTTATTGGATAAAACACATCAGCAACTGCCTCAACATTTATATGTACACTCTAAAAATAAATGGTGCTAAAGAGCACTAAAAGTGGTTTGCTGGCTCGTAATCATAGGGGAACCATTTTAGTGCTATATAACACCTGAACCAACCCAAAGAACCACTGAATACCTTATTTTTTTTACCTTTTGCCCTTATTGCCTCATCTGGCCCGGATGTTGCTGTGGCCTCTACAGCCTCAGTGAGCCCAGTCCCAGACACACCAAGGGCATCAAGGAAAAGAACCCAGAAATCAATTGAGTATCTGATCAAGGAGATGGAGGAGAGGGAAATGACAAGAGAACAGGAAGCAGTCGAAAGGGAGGAGAAAAGATGGAGAGAAATGGAGGAGAAGGAGGATAGACGAGAACGAGACAGACAAGAGCGGGAGGAGAGACAACATGCTGAGGACAGAGAAAGAGAAGAAAGGTGGCACCAGGAAGCAAGTCAAAGGGAGGAAAGATTACTTCACCTCCTTGAATGTATTGCAAATAAATAATGTATCTGTATATTTAAACATGGATGTTTGTTTAGAACAAACATATGTTTGAAATGATAATTAAATTTCACACACACACACACACACACACACACACACACACAGGAAATGATCTCTTCTGAAAAATGGCCCTTCCTAACCTTTGTTTCATAACCTATGTTGAGACTGTTTGCACAAACCACCTTCACTTGCATTAACTACACATAGTAACAGTGATTAAAGGTCACCCAAACATACACTATAAACTCATTATTTACTTAACTTCATGGTGTTCCATCCCTCTAGTTTTATTTCTGAACATAAAATGTGATTTTGGTCAAATATATTCTGTTGGTTTCTGGTCATACAATATTGGCCAATAAAGCCTGACATTTAGAAGCCTCAAAAGCATCAACAAATAGTGTAATGAACAAAAACAGAGGGATCAAACAACATGAAAGTGAGTAAATAATGACTGAATTTATATGTTTGAGTGAACTAATCTCTCAAATAAAAAATTTATGAAATGTATATAAGCCTGTAGTAGTACCCTAAAGAAATAAACTAAGATGACAGAGACACTTTCAAAAAAGGATTTACTTAGGAACACAAATCACAATTATTTTTATGTATGTATTTAGTAGACATTTTTATCCAAAGTGACTTAACCTGTTTTAATCTTTCACAGGTAGTCATGCTCATGGAGAGCAAGCACAAGAATGTTGGGAGCGGACACAGTAGCAGCCAGATTGTCCCGCACATGTTCTCCCCCCTCTTGGTTCAAGGTTGTGGGGTTCAGGGGGGCCGTCGTCATGGTCTTCCTCCACTGGCTCAACGATGTCCCCATTGACAAGAGCAAGATTGTGAAGCACACCACAGCATGCAACAACCTCAGGCACGAAGACAGGGCTCACCTCCAAGGCCTTGAAGAAAAGGGAGCACCAGCGTGTTTTCATCATGCCAAAGGCTCGCTCTACTATGCTTCATGCGCGGGAGTGCTTGCTGTTGAAACACCCCTCTGTATGGGGTGATGAGGCAGATGGGTGCTCTCAGGCAAGGATAGCCACCATCCCCGAGGATGCACTTTCCTGCAGGTGGATATAGGCTGCCAGCATATACAGGGCTGTTCCTCAGCACCTTAGAATCATGCACAGACCCCGGATATCCCACAAAGACATCAATGAATTTCCCCTGGTGATCAGTGATTGCCTGGAGTTGGATGGAATGAAACAGTTTTCTGTTGTAGTAGCATTGGGAGTTATTTGCTGGAGGTTTAATTCGGATATGACAGCCGTCTATTGCACCGACTGCTCGACTGAAAGCTGGTGACCCAGCTAGCTGTGCAAATCCTGCTCCCACTGCCTCCAGGTCATCCCCGGTTGGAAAAGAAATCACCCTCCTCAAAATTCCTATGACTGCCTTGCTCACTTTATGCACAATCCCATGCACAGAGGATATGGACATATCAAAGGTCTGTGACACGACCCTGTAGGATGCTGCATGTGCAAGCCAGTGGAGAAATACGAGGACTTGAATGTCCTTTTCCCACCCATGGCCAGATTCCAATCTGACTGCTGCAGTGACAAAAGACAGGCGAAGATGGGCACGGTGGTAAGCTGCTTGGTCCAAATAAAACCGCAGAATTGGCACAGCTGTGTTGACATGGCAGTAGGATGCGGGGTTCACTGCCTGTAAATATGTGCGAGTTTATTAGAACATTAAGGTCAAATAAAGATTTGTTTCATGTGTTGTTGACTTGTAAATGTATACAGTTAATGTGATGGTTAATTAAGAAATAATAAAAATGAGTGAATTAATGTCAGTAAATAAAGCAATTGTTTCATTACTTCATGCATTAATTCATTTTTTGACTGAAAATTGATGTTCACATCGGCTCCATTTGTCTTATGTGTTTTCATGCATGTCATATGAAAACAATTAGGTTTTTTTAATGAAATTATAAAATTTTCAGTAATATGTAGTACAATTAAGCATGGGTCTGCATCTGTTATTATCATTGTGCGAAAGTGTTGGGGTGAGTTAGCAATGAAATTCATTTTGGTGTAATCTTAATTTATAAGTGGTGACACTTACATTTTTGAAGTATAACATCAACAGTGTTCTCCTAAGGCGAGATCTGCGAGCAGCTGCCCGAAGTCTCCTTTGTAATACCATTCCAAACACTAAGGATCTGTATTGTTAAAAGCGCTATATAAATAAAGGTGACTTGACTTGACTTGACTTACTGTTGTGATCAGGTGGTAGTGCACACCTGTCACCTCAAGTAATTATTGAACTTGTTATAACATGTTAACGTCAACGTTATGGGACCACGATCCATGCTATGTACTGCGGTACGATAGGTGGCGGTATACATTTGATAAATCATGATTGTAAACCGCCATAAAAATTAAAAGAAGATGATGATTACATCAACATGGCGGATCGCGTTCATACTTAACTAGATTTGGCTGTTGAGCACATACTCTTTTAGCGCTTGTTAAGTAAGTACTTACTGAAATTAAGTACCTACTCATTGAGTATTCGGTTTCGAATGCAACCAGAATTCTCAGTAAAGTCTGTTTGGAAGTATGCATCTTCGTTTGTTGTCCTCATTTCTCGACAACCCGTGACAGCTGCCCAATATTCTTGTGGAAAATGTAATTACCATTTAGTCTGGAGTAAGATTTAAAAACAATAAATTAATTAATACTTTTATTCAACAAGGTTGCATTAAATTGATTTTAGGGACAGTAAAGATTTACTGTAAGACTTATTACAAATTATTTATATTTCGGACAAATGTTCTTCTTTAACTTTGTATTCAACAAATACTCCTGAAAAAGTATCACAGTTTCCACAAAAATATTAAGAAGCAAAAACAGTTTTCAGTACTGATAATAATAAGAACCATTATTAATAAGTGATCACAAATATTAATTGATAATAATTAAGTGGCAAATCAGCATATTAGAATGATTTCTGAAGGAACATGTGACACTGAAGACTGGAGAAGCCCAATGATGATGAAAATTCAGCTTTGATCACAGGAATAAATTACATTTAAATATTATGCCATTAAAACATTTACATTAAGATATATTTCATAGAAAAATATTTCTATTTCAGATTTACTTCAGATTTACAATGTTCTAGAGTAAGTTTGAGAATTTTACAATTTTTAAAACATTTTCTTACACACGTAACATTACGGAAGAAATATGATCAAACTGAAAACTGCTACGTTAATGTTTCTATGTACATTGTGGCAAATAACGTATATGGCATTACAATCTGAGAAATTTGAAAAGGCCAGTAATAGTTTGCATCCCTGAAAATTAATGTCTGTCGTTTAACTTTTTTTTTTATCGTAACAGTTGGCAAATATTGCTGAACTGTCTCGTCATGTTTAGCTTCTTATATTACCTCAGCTCGCATTCAAGAGCCGCGCAGCTCAGCTTCTGTGAACAGTAAATCCCACCTTCTTCAATTTGATTGGCTATTTCATACATTTTGACATTGATGAGTGCTTTTGAGCCGCTGCATTGAGCCAGATCGCGCTAAATTAATTAAAATGTTTAAATTAAGTGGGCTGCGCAGGCCATTCATCAAAACTCCCGGTGCTCCAGATGGCCAGTCCACCACTGCCTACGTCCTACGTCATCTGCCGGAACAGTTTCCGTGTAGGACAGTCAGAAGAAGTGAGAGAAAAGTGTTTATTACGTTTGAAATATGGATATTCTTCTTACAAAAACGCATGGGTTCGCTACAGGAGGCCTTTATTCACGCCCAGGAGCCATGTGAGGTACGTTTTATTATGGATGCGCGCGCTTTATTTAACGTGTTTTGCACTGTTAAAGAGAAACACCCACCCAATGCAATAATAACGCTTGGAATAGCCAGGACAATTTTTAATATAACTCCGATTGGATTCATCTGAAAGAAGAAAGTAATATACGCTTAGGATGTAGCCTATATAAGTAAAAGGAGTAAAACAGGCTAATTTTAATTTTTTGGGTTAACCCTTTAAATGTAATTTTTGTTAAACTTTCAATAAATTGCTGTTAAATTGTGTAAGTTTTATGGTTAATTAATTAGACAAGCTTTTTGCCATTTTAAAAAATCCAGAAAAATTTAAATGGGGAAAAAAACTGAATATAGAAAAAAAATACAATTAAATAAAATACACCATAAGCACAAATGAATTTGGCTTGGAGTATTTCAATGTATAGACTGTTTGCAACGATTCAAATTACTCACGGTTCGGTTTGTATCATGGTTTTAGAGTCATGGTTTCGGTACGGTTTGATATGTGCTATGCTTAGTAGGGGTGTGAATCCTCACTGGTTTCACAAATCGATTAAGATTATCATCATAAATATCGGATATAGGCCTACGGTAATTGCGCTCCTTTCTGATGCACTCCATCATGAACACATCTTTCATGTTTAACAATGACTCGATTGCTGATAAAACAATTTGTTTGCAAAATAGAAACATGTGCATTGATTTCAGTTCATTAAATTTACTTGTCAAATCTATTGGAAATTGATGTAATAGAATCTGATTGTCTAAAGTAGAGTTTCTCAACGGGGGCGGTACCGCCCCCCAGGGGGCGTTCGGAGAGCATTGGGGGGGCGCTGGAGGCAATACTTTTGAAAGGGGGGCACTGAGGTGTTCTTGGGGGGCGTTTGGTTAAGGCGAGTTTACACCAAAGATGTATGAGCTGAAACTTGAAAAAGAAAATGGTCTGCCAGATCCTAACGCCGTCTCTACACTGGATGCATCAAAGCGCACTTTCTACATCAGTTTGTCAACTTGTTGGTAGCGCAAACGTGTGGAGTGCGTCAGAAATAGAACACGGCATCCGTTTATGGAGCGCTTGCGCTCAGTTACTGAATGACTGATTATAATGGGATCTATGTGCTTTACCGCCACGTGTCGCACCGTTCGCGACCAGAAGTAGTGTAGTGTTAGCTGCTAGTTTACACCAATACTCCCGCTCAGTGTTCGAACTATACCGTGGACTTTGGGGGAGCCCACTTGTTTTTATTTTCTTTTTGTTTTTTAGGCCTAAGACATCAAGAGTCACGCAGACCTATAACAACCTCATGTGACACACAGCAGCCACAACAGCACTTATGTTTTATTGTAAAAACGCATCTGTATCTGGCTCAGCGCCAGCCAGCGAGCGCAGATTTGAATTTAAGATCTAATGATATGACGCACTGAACTTTCTAATCACGCCGGTGTGATTGTATTAAATGTAGAAAATATTAATCGGCTATTTTTTGTCTTTTGAAGACTGCATTCAAAATCCACTTGGCTCAAAAATCAGAGGGAGCACGTGCCCCCTCACTTTGTATGGGCATGACGCCTCTGCATGAGATGCTTTTTCTTGTTTAGAAAAATTTGTATGATAGCTTTTTGTTTGCTGATTGGCTGTGGTTGGATTGAATGCCAATTTTCTAAACTGAGTTTATTCAAAGCTCACAAATATAGCCATCCACCGAAACTAATGATAATGATATTTCAAGTCCAGTCAAATCAAATATGTGATGAATGTCATGTGGCATTCAATGACATTTAATTTAATATATATATATATATATATTATATATATATATATATATGTATGGGCTAATGTGGGCTGTTATATTTGGGTTAAAATACATGCTTTTAAAATAGGCCTATATATTCTAAATAAAATATAGCCTATAATATACACTACCATTAAAAAAAGGTCAGTAAGATTTGTTAATGGATTAATTTAAAAAAGGTTGCGTTTGTTTGTTTAAAAAATACAGTAAAAACAGTAAATCTACCGTTTGAAAAAAATTATTCTTTCAATTTGAATATATTTAAAAATGTGTTTTCCTCTCATGCTAAGCTTCACTACTTCAGTTTTCAGTGCCACATGATCTTTCAGAAATCACGCTGATTGTTCCTTAAGGAACATTTCATATTATTATTATTATAGCTGGCACACACTGACAAAAAAAAGCAAGTTTTGAAATTTAATTGACTATAACAAATATATACATTAAATCAGGACAGCACTAAAATAGTAACTATTTTGAAAATGAGGAGCATATGTATCCCGTCTTTCTACATCCCCAGTTCCAGAAAAGTTGGGACATTTTCTGAAATGCCATAAAATCAAGAATATGTTGTTTGTTCTCTTTAACCTTTATTTAATTGACTGAAGTACAAAGAAAAGAAAATTCCAATGTTTTCACTGGCCAACTTAGTTTTAAACGAATTTTGTGCCATCATCCAGCTTTGCTTGCAAAGACTGAGAAGCTCTTTTTATACCCAAAACATGATACCCTCACCTATTACCAATTCACCTGCTTGCTGTGAACTGTTTCAAAACAGTTTATTTGGTTATTCTATAACCTTTTCACTTTTATTTTGCCTCTGTTCAAACTTTTTTGGAGTGTGTTGCAGACTTCAAAATAAAAATGTGTTTATATTTACAAAATACATTTAAGTTGGTCAGTGAAAACTTTGGAAATCTTTTCTTTGTATTTTTGTCAATTAAATAAAAGTTAAATTGAATTAACAAAGCACAGATTTTTTCATTTTACAAAACATCCCAACTTTTCTAGAATTAGGGTTGTACTTAGTTTTCTTTAAAGTATTTGTAAGCAAACTTTGAAATATTCTCACAAAATGTATGAAATATAGTAAAGTAGGGTCAACATTTCTTCCATTTGCATGCTTAAATGGGGTATTTACCCACCAAAATAACCATGTCCACTATGTCAGGAAAATTCAATATATTCTCAAAAAACTATTTTCTCAGAGGGCCAGCTTGTTCTGTTTATTGTGAAGATGATTTTGGACAATTGTATGTGACCCTATATATGTAAAATCAATAAAAAATGTTTTTACCTCAGCTCGCATTCAAGAGCCGCGCAGCTCAGCTTCTGTGAACAGTAAATCCCACCTTCTTCAATTCTTCAATCCCCCCGCCCCCAAAAAAACCCCAAAACAAAAATCTGTTATTTTTAAACTAAGGGATACATGTTATTATTTTTGACTGAAAGCTAATTGAAAACATCCAAACATATCACAGCAGTAAAAATGGTGATCAAGTGTTCCAGGAATGGAAGAACAAACTAAAATCTCTTCTTTAAAAATGTCACTGTGGATATGTTCTAAACAGGAATTTTTATTTAGTCTTTTTAAATTTGGGGCAACAAGGTATATCTGCATCTCAACAACACTGAAGCTGTAGCAATGAAAATCACCAACATGCTTAAAAACTCTGTAAATTAATGTTATTACACTCATTTTAAAATAATTTACTGTAAAAAAAAAAAAGTACTTCACTGTCTTTTTGATCAATTCAATTAATCCTTCAATTAAAGTAATTTCTTAAAAATCGTAATGATCCCATACATTTGAATTACTGTGAATACAAAAACAGTCGTCATTATAAACACAAAATAATAATAATCAACTTTAATATTCTGTGAGGGCGATTAGACTACGTTTTATTTGATTTGGGGAGGGGGGCGGTGAGGGACCTGGATAATGTGTAGGTGGGCACTGGCCCAAAAAAGGTTAAGAACCACTGGTCTAAAGCTTCTAATGACAATGGTGAGGCTGATCACACAGAACAAAGCTCGAATCATAAATTAATCTAGAGATCTCAAAATGTAAAAATATATATTTTTATTTATATAGCAACATGACACAACAGCTCAATTTAAGAGAGAATTCCACTTATAATTTACTGTAAAAAAAAAAAAGTACTTCACTGTCTTTTTGATCAATTCAATTAATCCTTCAATTAAAGTAATTTCTTAAAAATCGTAATGATCCCATACATTTGAATTACTGTGAATACAAAAACAGTCGTCATTATAAACACAAAATAATAATAATCAACTTTAATATTCTGTGAGGGCGATTAGACTACGTTTTATTTGATTTGGGGAGGGGGGCGGTGAGGGACCTGGATAATGTGTAGGTGGGCACTGGCCCAAAAAAGGTTAAGAACCACTGGTCTAAAGCTTCTAATGACAATGGTGAGGCTGATCACACAGAACAAAGCTCGAATCATAAATTAATCTAGAGATCTCAAAATGTAAAAATATATTTTTTTATTTATATAGCAACATGACACAACAGCTCAATTTAAGAGAGAATTCCACTTATGTTGTTAACACATGCTCCTCTATTCGTTTATACTGCTGCCGCTTCACAGAGATAAACAAACATCTTCTGCGCTTTGGTCCTGTAGTAGACATCGCCATCTAGCAGTTTGGCTGTATGGCTGCAGAAGGATGCACAGACGCAGACACTAGACAGCATATTTATTATCCGATTCAGTATTTGGGCAGGGGTCATTCAGGACGCCATGAGAGTACTGTGGTTAGTGTATCACGTTTTTGCGGTTCGGTTTGAATATTTTTTACACCCATAGAAATTAATCACCAATAAGGATCAGAATATAAAATATTCTGATACTTAATCACCAAGGAAGGCACCCAGATATTAAAACAACTGGCCCTGTTTTGATACACTCACCAAACTAATGCTGAACATGAAACATCATTCATTCTTTTCATGAGTATTTATAAAGAACGCTTAATACTGATGAACATATTTAAATTGTTACTAAATCTAGTGCTGCAAACAATACTGAAACAATAGAATTGCTCTTTTCAGTGGCAGAAATTTACACTTTAGCCTGCAGCTTTTTATATTTTTTGGACCTCTACAGTTTGTGAGTTTTAATTTCATGCACTGCATACCGCAATCTCATCTAGAGCTGCTGCCAGTCGAAATGATTTGCAATTAGACCATGTACTGTACGCTGTTCTTCATTGTCTAAAGAATCTCTCGACACATCCTACTTAACAGAGGTATTATAGTAGCACCAGCCCTTGACCAACACGCACAGCAGTTAGAAATCATACAAATGGAACAGGAAGGCAAAGCTAAAGGTAACTGATTAAAATGAGTACAACTCAAAAATTCATCCACAGTTGTTCTCCACAGAAAAAAGAAAGTCAGACTTGGAATTGCACGAGGATGAGTAAATGACAGTATTTGAACTAACCATGTAAGAATAATTTTTTTTATTTTTTATTAACACGTTTGTAAAACAGTGGACATATGGTGTCTACCACACAACAGCCATGATTTCCCATGATGCAGGTTGAAAACTTGCATGCATCGCCGAATCATTTTCCAGACATATCCAGCAGCTATGAACTTTCACGCCGTTAACTCTTCTGCTTCTTTAATGATGTACACACACAGTATTCTCCCAGTGACAGGGCCTCACATCACTTGGCACAGCAGACTAATTCATTCATCAGATGTGAGCGTAATGCACTGCTACCGCTCCTTAATTAGATGTAGCTCATAAATTCTCACAATTAATTGCCCAGTCAGGCATAGTTTATGGATCTGTATGGTATTGAGACTTAGAGAAAGTATGGATAAAGATGAGAATTGTCAATATGTACATAAAAAATAGGAAAAAATGATAGGCACAAAAGCATTTAATTATGGCATGAAACACATTAATTAGTGCTAACTGAAGAGACAGTTCTGTTGTACAGGTACAGCAATGCACATAATTGCAAACAAGAGTTCAAACTAAATTCAAAGGTGAACAAGGTTTACAGTTTTTCTTGATTGCTAACACACAATTCATGAAACAATTCACCATTTTCTCACAACTACAAACACAATCTCAAAACTACACACCAACTTGCGCAAACTTCCAACTTCCAGGTCAAAGTAAAACATTTTAGTCCAAAACACATTCTCTTTTGTCAGACTCAATCTTTGGCCTCAGATGACACACAAACCTGTCAAATACACAGACTACTTTCCTGTCTAGAAAACACTAGTAAGATCAATTCAAAACACTGTTACAAAAACCTCCTTTTGGGAAACAGGAAACATTTTGCAAGTCAATGTCTGTTACAGTATGCAGCATAGATAGAGGGCTGAAGATACAGTAAAATTCAGCAATAAGCTTTAAGAACATTCACTTTCATTTGGTGCTGTCAAACGATTAATCGCATCCAAAATAAAAGTTTTTGTTTACATAATATATGTTTGTGTACTGTGTATATTTATTATGTATATATAAATACACACATACTGTCACAGTCCGCTACTGTGAGGAGCACGGCGCGAAGAGACGCAGAGTCGAATTCAAACTTATAGACTTTAATAATATCCAAGGAAACAGGAAAACACACACCGTAAAGGTAGATATGAACAATTCCAGACAAAGAACAGAACGGGCTACAACTCAAATAGGGCAGATAACGAGGGGCAGACAGGTGAGGAGGATAACTAATAATGAGAAACATCTGGAACTAATAGAACTAAATGGGGACAGGAAGCGGAAGGACCAAATACGGGAATAAAGAAACAGGAGGCAGGAACACAGGGAAAACAAAACTAAAACTGACCATAAACGTGACACATATGTTATATATTTTGAAAACATTTACATGTATTTACATATTCATTTATATTCATATAATTTATATTACATATGAATATATTTAATCTATAAACATAACATATTTTTCTTAAATATATACATGCATGTGTGTGTATTTATATATACATAATAAATATACACAGTACACACACATATTATGTAAACAAAAACTTTTATTTTGGATGCGATTAATCATGATTAATCGTTTGACAGCACTACTTTCATTACACTACTGTAAAGTGATCTTACAGTAGATGAAAAGCACTAGAAGAGAAAAGTTCAAAAACCAAACAACTGAATATGCAGTAAACACACATTGGAATATACTGTCAGTTACTGTAAATAAATAAATAAATAAATTCAGCATTCTCTCCCAAGTTGCATTACAATATTGGTAATATCCTTATTTGTTATACTATAGCAGTTTCTTAGTCTTCTGACAAAAGACTTTCTCTGCCTCCCCTAGACAGTCAACTCTCAGTTCTGCACAAATACATGTAAGAATTACTTGGCTACAAATCAATTCCAATTCAACAGCTACAAGTTTGAGGGTGTGTGTTACAGTTACAGTACAAAGAACAGTGAAAGTTCTCTCATCTGAAGTACTGCTACTATGTACTGTAACTGTAATGTATAAGTAGTGTAAAACCCTTTAGATGAGCCTGCAGGCCAGCTTTTCTTATGCTCATTCCATGCACAAGAACATGCTCAACTATAGTGCTTTATATTTCATTAGCAGTAAATGACCTTTGACCTCGTCCCCTTCATTTTTCTTTTCTCCTCCTATTCCTTATTGTCTCCCATGCACTACCAGGATTCATTTTCCAAATCACATAATCACCTGTGCTCTTGTTCATATCATCCTGAGAATGGGCGACATTTGACTCTTGAGTCAGGAAAAAAAAATTATATATATATATAGAAATGAAATAAATAAATAAAAACAAAAGCTTTTTTTTTTGGATGTAAGCATCAAAACAATGCCCTACCATATTGCAACGCGTCAAAGCAGTCAATCCAACACAGTCAAGAATAACTTAAAGAGGTCGCCACCGTTTAGTAAACTGTGGACTAGCTTTGGCTCTTCCTGTTGACTTGAATGGTGATGCTTCCCGTTTGTCAGTTGATGGCCTTTCATTTTTAACCAGAAATGTGCACGCTGCTTTTCTGATGTTCACTGAAGTTTTCCGTGTCTTTTTCCTGTGTCACTTGAAATGTTTTGAATCTTTGTTGCCAAAGGCGAGACACATGAGGAAAAAATAAACTATCAGTTGTGGGACTATATTCTGTCATAAATCGCATTCCATTCATTGCTGAACTTTCTACCGTCCGTTACTGGAAATGAAATGAAATTACTTGTTGATATGCCTTGATCTCAATAAAGTTTACACACGCTTCTGGTCCATGAATTAGATCTCGCTAGGTTTGGCCAGGACCGGTTCCAAAATTAAATCAACATATTTTATGTTCCATCCATTGCCAATCACTGCTATTTCGAGAGTGAATCCTGCATAAATATGCGGATGTCATTCCCGAAACTTTGCAGGGTGTAGCCTATGTGTCCGAAAAACGAAAGTTTCATACAAATTCTGAATGGATTAGAAAGTGCGCAAAGCGCGCTCCCTTTATCACTAAAAAACGTCACTCATCTTCGTTCATCGCGATCTTACAAAGTTCAGTTATAATCAATGAAGCTCTCTAAACTGCACAATGAATCTCTTATTTACATCGCGTCTCATTTACATGCACTGAGTCGTGAGATGATTCACGGGCATGCAAAACTGCACTTAAAAACTGCGGCGCTTTCAGCGGTGAGTGAATTCTGACAAAAAGTTTCTGATTGGCCATTGCGTTTAAGAAATCAACAGATATGTCTGTGATTGGTTACATTGCTCAACGCTGCAAAAACACGTTGAGGGTATTTAGCGCTTGGCTAAGCGCTCCAATTGCAGCGGGGCCGACATCAGGGATTCCATGACTAACAATTTGGGGGGAACACAACATGACTAAATGTGTGCTATTTGTGTACATTTTGTGATTCTTGAGGTAGTTATATTGTGTGTTTGTGTTTTTTAAATGAAAACATGGTTAAACCTGTGCAAAATGATGCCATTCTTGTCTAGAGTTTTGCAGAAAACACTGAGCAAATTGGAACGTGTGTGAAAGCAGGTCAAATGTGGTAAAAGTTTTGAGAAATGTGGCTTTGTTTCGAGAACTGTATGAATGGTTGGAAAATTGTGCCAAATGAATCAGTTATAGTGTGTTAGCAATAGAGAAAAACTGTAATTTAGAAGTTAGCCTAATTTTCAATGTTTTTCCTAGTTTATTCTAAAACGAAAGGGCACTTTTATTTAATCATTAATAATGTATAGAATAATGTAAAGAACTACGCAAATTAATGATTGCTGTTGCACAAGAACCTGTCATTTTCAACTGACACAAATAATAAAGTTAACGTAAATATTCTAATTAAAATCAAAACACATTTCACAGGATCTTGCACTGTGCTACAACTAATCAAAACTCATCAGTCCAACAGTTTCATTCGAACTGTATGAATGGTTGGAAAATTGTGCCAAATGAATCAGTTATAGTGTGTTAGCAATAGAGAAAAACTGTAATTTAGAAGTTAGCCTAATTTTCAATGTTTTTCCTAGTTTATTCTAAAACGAAAGGGCACATTTATTTAATCATTAATAATGTATAGAATAATGTAAAGAACTACGCAAATTAATGATTGCTGTTGCACAAGAACCTGTCATTTTCTGTAAAAAAAAAAAAAGTCTGAAAACATTAAGCAAAGGAAAGGAAAAGAAAGGAAAGGATGTGTCTAGTCTACATGTTGCATACACTACAGTAAATGTTCTTTTGGAAATTGTTTGGAAATACAGTAGAAAAAATAAGGAAAATAAAAGTAAGAAAACGGAACACTTAAACTTTTTTTTTTTTTTTAAGTATGTCAACTTTTTGGTCATTCGTAAATTTTTCACTAGATTGGGATACAGGAGGATAAAAAATTAAAATACACAGAATCAAACCATTGCCTGGACTTCATTCATTTTAAATAGTGTTTATTATGTGAATTAATTATACTGCCCCAAAGTATCTTAGAACAGATACTTTTCAACTGACACAAATAATAAAGTTAACGTAAATATTCTAATTAAAATCAAAACACATTTCACAGGATCTTGCACTGTGCTACAACTAATCAAAACTCATCAGTCCAACAGTTTCATTACAGTTTCAATTCAATTGGCAATTGTTTTCATTGTGTCATAAAAACTGGTTTGGACAGAAAACCATTATTCCATGTGTCTGGATCTTTTGCACATTCTCTGGATATTTAGATGAGATCCTACTAATAAATTATAAAGTTTGTAAGGAACTTCGGTTAAATGCAGGCAATTTAGTTAATTTACTGTGTTGGTCTATGGCTAGAAACAGCCTATCAGCTTCCATTAATATTAAAATACCTCAAAAGCTGTTTGCACACATCAGTGCAACAGCTGAGCGCAATAACACAGACTGGCATTTACATATGTAGCTGTCTTGAGCTGAATGAAATGCAGAACACAAGGCTCTTCAAGTGATTATTTCAAGTCATTAAAAAATGTCTTATCTAGCTGCATGTTTGTTCTTAAATTGCTTATCAAAATACATTTACCTAATCCTGTTGTGCTGTTAAGTATAGACTTCACTGCTCCTTCAGCCTTTCCATGATAAAAAGAAAGTTTAATAACTCCAGAAACACATTTCGTTACTCTTTTGCAGAGCGTTAACGAGTTATGAAGCTGCTCAGACCGGAAGGAGCAGAAGGAATGGCGAGATAGCTTTGAGTATGATGATACAGAGACGCAGATGATTATAATGGGAATCATAATGTACGTGACATCTTTATTGGAGTTCTCAATTTCCCCGCGGCCACAATAAACATGATTCTCAGGGGACCCTCTTGCTTAATGTGTAGGCAGAGCAGCTCGGAGCCTAAGTCACAAAGAAGTGCTATAAAACAAAGATGCAGAGCTGTCTTAGAAGATGAAAAGACAATGCAGAAATCACAGAAATGTGTACAGTATTTCTGCAACACGCTGTATCCCGTAAGAAATCAAGCATTCTTCACTCGGATAGTATTGTGCATTGGAGTGTACCGGTGAAAATGAATTATCCACAACCTTAATTGTCCCTCTGCTGGATTGATATGCATATGAAACTGCTGAGCCCACTAGATGATTAAGTCCTACAAGGGCGAACATTTACCCCCCAGTGTATTTGAAAGCTTGTCAGGCAGTAATTCTATATTGCTTTGCCAATTAAAAGATCTGATTAGATATGGAGTTCTTAATTAGAATGCCTTAAAATGCCATCAGGACATTTTGGAATGGCTGTTAAAATACGTAAAAGGCTGAGAATGGATCCTGAGGCTAGCTGGTATAAGAACCTGCAATAACTATCAAATGCTGGACTTGCTCAATGAAAATGCATTTACCAAAATTAGGGTTTTGTAGTGGTCAATCTTGGAAAACTGGTGCAGCAGTTATATAACAGTTATATAAAACCACTTGATAATAAAAAAAAATGTGTATAGACTTTAGAGCTGTGCACCGTCCAGTATTGGTTGGAATTATAAATGCGTTTTGAATTAAACTCTTAAATATGAATTAAAAATTAAATTGAATTAAAATTACCCAAAAATGACAATTTTGTCATTAATTAGTCACACTCATGTAGTTCCAAACCCTTCAGACCTTCGTTCATTTTCGTAACACAAATTAAGATATTTTTTTAAGAAATGCAGAGCTTTCTGACCCTGCATAGACAGCAAGGCAACTGAAACGTTTTATGGTCCAGAAAGGTAGTAAGGACCTCGTTAAAACAGTCCATGTGACATTAGTGTTTCAACTGTAATGTTACGAAGCTACGAGAATACTTTTTTTTTTGCGCGGAGAAAACTAAAATAACTTTTTTCAATGCAATTAGAAATTGTTGAATAAAGTCAATATTTTTGTTTTCATTGCACAGAAAAAGTGTTCTCGTAGCTTCATAACTTCACGGTTGAACCACTGTCACATGGACAATTCTTTATCAATGTCCTTACTATCTTTCTGGGCCATAATACGTTTAAGTTGTGTTGCTGTCTATGCAGGGTCAGAAAGCTCTGGGATTTATCAAAAATATCTTAATGTGTGTTCTGAAGATGAACTAAGGTCTTACGGGTTTGAAACGACATGAGTATGAGTAATTAATGACACAATTTTTATTTTTGGGTGAACAACTAAAATTAACATAAAATTGAATTACAACTAAAATTAACAACAACAAAACGTTAACTAGACAAACTGTTTGTCAAGAACGCTTTTAATTTAAGCTTGACAATGTCTTGTTTGAAAGTTTGTAAAAAAAAGTTTAAGACATCTTAAAGTTTGAAGGTTTAACAGACTCACGTCATTCATGCCACACTTCCTGTGGGGTATGGCAAACGGTTGAACCACTGTCACATGGACAATTCTTTATCAATGTCCTTACTATCTTTCTGGGCCATAATACGTTTAAGTTGTGTTGCTGTCTATGCAGGGTCAGAAAGCTCTGGGATTTATCAAAAATATCTTAATGTGTGTTCTGAAGATGAACTAAGGTCTTACGGGTTTGAAACGACATGAGTATGAGTAATTAATGACACAATTTTTATTTTTGGGTGAACAACTAAAATTAACATAAAATTGAATTACAACTAAAATTAACAACAACAAAACGTTAACTAGACAAACTGTTTGTCAAGAACGCTTTTAATTTAAGCTTGACAATGTCTTGTTTGAAAGTTTGTAAAAAAAGTTTAAGACATCTTAAAGTTTGAAGGTTTAACAGACTCACGTCATTCATGCCACACTTCCTGTGGGGTATGGCACATTTAAATTCACATTTTTAAAATAAAAACAAACTAGTTCTTCCTTAATACACTTTGTGATCAGAATTTCTATCCATCCAAAAGTGAAAGGTATTCATTATTTCACAGACATCATTTAGATAATCAAGTCTGTGAAATAGTAAATACCATTAACTAAATTCTCATTCTAACATAGTACCAAACGGACAGATTTACTTCTTAGAATCAAGCACATTAAAGAGTTTCCAGTATGAATGCTTTTAATATTGGCTTACAATTCATAAATATTGACTAACAATCCATCCTGCTTCCCCCATTCCATCAAATCATTGAGTGGCAAATCCATTTTATGTGCTTTCACAATTCAATCCAATATTTGCAATGGCTTTAAATGTTATTGTGATCAAATCATGGACACTTCATCAAGTGAGCCAAATGGAGCATTTTACAATTTTTCAATCCAGGGATTGTCATTGCACAACAACCACCCAGATGCTCCCTTTAGAAAATCCTATGAATTACACACATAAAATATTCAGTCTCTAAAAGTGTGCAGGAAAACTATGAACATAAAACGTCAGGCTCAGACAGTGTGACTGAAGCGAGACCTTAAAGTAAAATTATTAAAAAGTATTAACATGCAAAATGTGAAACTATTGGCAGTTCAGTGTACCGTTATTCCAGAGTTTGCGTTTAGCTAAAAGATCTTTTAGGGTATGTTTCCTTAAGGAAACAGCAGTAATTCTCTCATTTGCATAGGATGTGTGGCGTTTACAATGGAAGGAATATTACCAAGGGCATGCGCTCCTGCATGAAGCTTTCATTACAAGTATCACACTCAGACAGCTGGCTGCCCATTCTTGTGCATGAAAAGCAGTCATTATACTCAGAAAGTGTGTTTGTGAATGTGTGTGAGAGAGAGATAGTGAGAGCGAGACCCACCGGACTCAAATAAACTTTCATCTGTGACCATTCTGACTGCATGCTGTCCACATTTATCTGTTGATGTCAAGCGATTTTGCTAACTGTGCTGCTGGTTAGACCGCTCTAATTGAGGTGCGAACATTACAGGCATAGGGCAAATTAATAGGCAGAACTTTGTGCTTTCACTCAAATGTCGAGCTGAGATTCACGGAGGCTATTTTAGGTGGCAATAAGATTAGAATGCATCTAGTTGTCACTGCAGAACTCAGGTTGTTTGCATCGAGACAAAGGCCAGCAATGAATAATGAAATGTCACAGCAGACAGCATTAGCAATGGGCCAAAAAAAACCCTCGTAGGAATTAACTTCTCTGTATCAGCTCCCGCATTGGCTTTCACACCATTACATTAGATTGCATCACAAACAAAATCACGGCAACATCAATCTAAACCCATTGACCCATTACGGAAAATCACAGCGCTATCATGATTCCATTAACTCCATTTGCACAAGGCCACTCGATAACATCGGTCAGCAGGATTAAAAATAAAGATTAGCATGGGAATTAGTCTAATTTGCTTAAAACGCTGACACACATCTGACACAGGTACTGCCGGATCTTTTGAGATAGGATGAGTAGTGTGATGGACATAATATGTTTATTATTATGCTCCAGGAAAGGAACTCAGGGGACAGGAAATAAATCTTCCTTTTCTTGGCTTCAGTTTCAGGGTTTTGCTTTAAAGGTCATTTCCCTGAAGCTGATGCTGATTTATAGATTGAAGTGAGGTGGAGGTTTCATAAACTTAAGATACCGCGCAAATAAAATATTAAAGACGTTGAAAGTTTGCCGCACAGCTCGGCTATCAGATACAGACAGTTGCTATCATCTACTCTTCCTTTTAAATGAAAAGTGATTCACTCAAACTCCTTTCTCTGAAAAACAACAAGGAAGTCACGCAAACCGTGAGACATTATTCATGAATTCTAGGATGAATTTTGAGTCGCAGAATAATCACGGACTGAATTGTACAGCCGGTAGCTATTTGACAGATTAGGTTTTGCCTGTGTTTTGCTGAAACCTGTATTAAACTTGTATAAAAGTACTGAAAGAGCTGATCATTCAATAAACAGGTCTTTATCACACACCGGCAGTCATTGACTGCCTCTTTTGTTGACTAACGCTATGCTATTGTGTTATTAGAGGAAAATAGCACCGAAAGGCTGTCATTTCCCATCATACTGAGTGCAGTAGTTCTCAGCATATTGCCAACAAGACCATCATAAGTTTCAATTTGACAATATAGAACTACATAACATTGTACATTTTATCACATCCCCAACCAAAAAATAAATGCTTGCGCTTGATCAATACATCTTTAGATTGCCAACTCATGTATGCTAAAATTCCACATGTAGGCTATCAAACATATACAAATACAACAAAGCACTCTGATCAGCACAGATATTGTTCAGAAATGTAGATGGTTGCAGGAGATTAACTACATCTTGTGCTATTTAAAAGTTTTTAAAGCATACTTCTTAAAGCCATAGGTTAGATCTATACATAAAAAATGCAGGTTCTTCGCACTTAATTGAGCTTAATATAGAATACATTGTGACCCAGACACAAAGGTGAACTCAATGTAACGAGCCAGAATATGTAAAAGCGTCACTGACTGAGACTGCTGGTTCCATCTGCTTGCACTTATTTATGCGAAGCAAGATTCGCGGTTATGTTTGCAGACCAAATAACTACAGATTAGAAATCAAAGCAGAAATGGAGTATAAGGGACCGTTCACACAGGACCTGCTCATGCCTTCAAAGAAACTACCAGGGCTGGGAAGGTTACTTTTAAAATGTATTTCACTTTTACAAAATACATGCTTTAAAAAGTCATCAGTAATGTATTTCGTTAGATTACTCAGGTTTAGTAACTTAATCTAAATACTTTAGAATACTTTGAAATACTTAAGCTATACACAAAGGAACATATTAATGTCTTGTTTTTATGTTTTCCAACTCTAAATTAAAGTGACATCTAACAGTAATAAGATTTGCGTTTTCCTTGCATTTTATTTTTAACAACATCAGTTTTCCACAGCATTTCTCTGAACAACAAAAAAAATGTTGTATCATTTAAATCTACCAATCAATACAAATTCAATTTGAATACAATGAATGGGATTCCGTGCTGTTTCATGCTGCATTCCAAGCTTCAAAACGAATCCAAACATATCATAAAAGTAGCCAAAACAACAGTTCTCCAAGTTATACAATAGATTTGTTTAATGAATGGACCAAACTATCCATTTAATAGATTGAATCAAAAGAATCATCGAGAAGGGTCTGGCTGCAGACTTGCACTTTCACTCTCAGACTTGTATTCTCAGACTTGCACTCTTAGACACTTGCGCTTCCGCAGTTGACATCACTTGCAGTCTATTTTATTTTGTTCTATTTATTGATTACTTTTTGTTTGAATCGCTCAACATTTTACAACAGTAGCCAGGTGGTGAAGACAAGAAAAAAGTAACTAAATTACAATGTCACTTGCAATCTTCACTTGCACTTTCCGCTACCTGCGACGTCACTTGCAGTCGACACAAATCGTGCATGTTGCCAATGGAGACAAGAAGCTGTGGTGGTGATTAAACGATTAAAACTAATTTTATACTATAACGTACAGGGCCCTGCAAGAAAAAGACAAGACCCGCAAATCCGTGGCCACAGAACAGCAGAATATGAACGCAATGTGCAGTCTCTCATTAAGCGTTTTCCTCCTGTAGAAAAACGTAAACACTTAATATGGCTTAATGTATTAAGATACATTAAGTGCAATTAAAAGATCAAATTCGATATATAGTTATTATTTAATGTACTACAAGGCAAGCAGATGGCCATGGAAACAATGCGCAAACTTTCACTTGTCCTCCCATACAATCCCAAAATGCTTAATGTGGCATAATAACGGATGATAAAGACAATTCAGTAGCCTATATGTCTTGTTGTTGACTCAAAGTATATACAGAACAGCAAATATGAACGTGCATTATGAAATGCATTAAGTGATTTTAAAAGGATCAACTCCGTACAGGCAAGCAGATGAGCCCAGAACGCAATGCGTTAAATTGCACGTTAAACATTTTTAAACAATTTAGGCTCCTCCCATAGAATATCATTATAAATAAAACACGTAATGTAGCTTAATGGACAAAGACAATGATATAAAAGAGCTGTAGACAGTTTATTCTATATGGAAAAACGCTTAACACGAAACTGTGCATGTTGCGTTTATTCTGGGCTCACCTGCTTGCCTGTACATATTAGTTATGTATATTAATAATGTAGATTATGCCACATCATGCCACGTTTTGCGGTATGGGAAGAAAATACTATATACATATTCATTATATTAATAAACTGTATATTTAATTTTATATTTTAATAGCATCTTAATACATTAAGCCATGTTAAGTGTTTATGTTTTTCTACAGGAGGAAAACGCTTAACGAGAGACTTTGCGCATGCGTTCATATTCTGCTGTTCTGTGGCCACGGATTTGCGGGTCTTGTCTTTTCCCTGTACGTTATAGTATCTCCATTGGCAACATGCACGATTTGTGTCGATTGCAAGTGACGTCGCAGGTAGCGGAGAGTGCAAGTGACTTCGTAATTTAGTTTCTTTTTTCTTGTCTTCACCACCTGGCTACTGTTGTAAAATGTTGAGAGATTCAAACAAAAAGTAATTAAAAAAAATAGAACAAAATAAAAAATAAAGACCACAAGTGACGTCACTAGCGGAAGCGCAAGTGTCTGAGAGTGCAAGTCTGAGAGTGCAAGTGCAAGGCTGCAGCCAGACCCTTTTGGAATCATCTGTTCACTAATCGGATCATGAACACGCATTACCGCGCCAAAGATAATCTATTCTTGAACATTTCGAATGAATAAAGACTTCAAGTTCATCTGTAAAGCACACAAAGGTATCGTTTGACTTTATAAACTTTTATTTCATGCATGATTCGTATGTATCTGTTAACTGAATGCAAAGTGTGAATTCTAGGAGAATTTGTTGTCATTTTTAAATTCTTAGAAATATTAAATGTAATGATAACCATTCAACACTCAATAAGAAAATAGAAACACTTTCTAAGAAAGTAGAAAAACGAGTTACTGGATAAAATTTTTCAAACATCAAGAACAACTTCCCTCAAGATGCTTTTTCAGATTAGATGTTGAATCCTTCGATGCTTTAAACGAATGCAAAGTGTGAATTCTAGGAGAATTCATTGTCATTTCTTCAATTAAATTCTTAGAAATATTAAATGTAATGATAACCATTCAACACTCAATAAGAAAATAGAAACACTTTCTAAGAAAGTAGAAAAACGAGTTACTGGATAAAATTTTTCAAACATCAAGAACAACTTCCCTCAAGATGCTTTTTCAGATTAGATGTTGAATCCTTCGATGCTGATAGAAGTTTTGTTGCAGGTAGGCATTGCATTGCGCTGAGATGTTACGTCCTTTCTCAGATTTATAAGTAAAATAGTCTTTATATTTCCACGAGAGAAATGCATTACGCGAATGGCTTTCTGTTGTGTCGTCCATTTTTGTGTCGTGATGATGAGCGTATGCACTCTCACTATGAGTTGCTAAATGGACAGGCTGCTGCACGCAGTTTTTTTTTTTTTCCAACGGAGAATCAGTTGCCTTATTGGTTAAAATCCCCAAACTTAAATATTAAATTAAGAAATTACATTAAAATTCGAAGTAATCACTTTGGTAATCTAAAAAACTTTTCGGATGTAACTGTAATTTGATTACCACCTTTTTGAAATGTAATTATAACGGAATACAGTTACTCATATTTTGTATTTTAAATGCGTAACGCTGTTACATGTATTTCGTTACTCCCCAGCCCTGGAAACTACACAGAGCACATAAAAAAAAATTATGGAAAAAGGTGTGGTTTTCATCACAATGCTTGCTAATCCTCTATTAAATACAGCATATATTTTGTGTAAAGACATTTCCTATTCATTCATACACACCGAAGGTCAAGTTGAAAATGAGGTAACTGATAGCATGATGACGAAAATCCAACATCCTTTAATGAAATCTTGGTTTATTTAGGCATGCGTAGTGTTACCCAATGATCTTTTGGAATATTAATGGAAACTGTACAAACTGATAATTGAAAGTAACATGGGTTTACCCATAGGAAAGAAAAATCAAAAGTGAGATCTCTTTAACATCTCAAATATTTCTCCTAGACAGAAATTAGGTTACTTTAAGATCAAATGGAGATTTTTGCTCTAGTCTCCTGCTTCTCAAACTTGTCTCCTGAGACAAAAACTCTAACACTCTCACAATGGTCTCCTTTAAAGCTTTAAAAGAGACCTCAACAACATCACACACTGTGCTCAGATATTTCTCCTTAGCTAGAGACTCTGGATCTCTCACATTTGTCTCATTTAAAGCTTTAGAAGAGATCACAACAAAATCACACACACTGTGCTTAGATTTTTCTCTTTAGCTAAATAATCTGGGGGTCTCATATTTGTCCCCTGTAAAGCTTTAGAAGAGATCTCAACAACTTTACAAAGTGTGCATCAAGTCAAGTACTTGAAAAGCACTAAATAAAGGGGGGGAAATAATAAATTCAGAGTTAAAGGCTATATTGAGAGATAAATTATGCAGAAATAAGGATACTGCTACTTTTTATGGGAGAATGTTTATGTACTTAGGCACATAATTTGTTGTTGGAAATAGTAATGTAACGGATACCTTAATCAAAACTGATTTACAGAAAATGTAATCCTGGAGCTTTCTTTGCTGAAAATCACATAAATGGCTTATGACTCAGTCTTGATTATTAATTGACTAATTTGATTATTAATACATATTATATGGAATAAATATTTGAGCTCATATCGAGGCATTTGACTTGGTGCACACTTTGTAAAGTTATTGAGATCACTTCTGAAATTTTGAGGAGACAAATGTGAGAGCTCTCGAGTCTTTAACTAAGGGGAAAAATCTGAGCACAGTGTGTGATGTTGTTGAGATCACTTATGAAATTTAGAGGAGACAAATGTGAGAGCTCTCGAGTCTTTAACTAAGGGGAAAAATCTGAGCACAGTGTGTGATGTTGAGATCTCTTCTAAAGCTTTAAAAGTGACAAATGTGAGAGCTCTCGAGTCTTTAGTGTTGGAGAAAAATCTGAGCACAGTGTGTGATGTTGTTGAGATCACTTATGAAATTTAGAGGAGACAAATGTGAGAGCTCTCAAGTTTCTAGCTAAGGAGAAAAATCTGAGCACAGTGTGTGATGTTGTTGAGATATCTTCTAAACTTTTAGACCATTGTGAGAGTGTTAGAGTTTTTGTCTCAGGAGACAAGTTTGAGAAGCAGGAGACTCAAGCAAAAGTTTCCATTCAATCTTAAGGTAACCTCATTTCGGTCTAGGAGAAATATTTGAAATGGTAAAGAGATCTTTTTTATTTTATTTTTCTTCCCTCTGGTTAGCGCTAATGTCATTTATCTACACCATTTCAATAAAAGACAATACATGCATTGTCATATTTGAAGTTGTTTTATGTAGATAGTGTTTTATTGCACAGTGATTTAACAGAGGAAACCATAACCTATATTTACATGCATGCAAAAATGGGCTGTACAAGACAAAATTTTAATACTAAACAAAGCAAAAAAAAACAACAACAAAAAAAAAACCACTAGTACACTAGTGCTACATTTGTTTTTTAAAAAAAAAGGTATTGCTCTTATACTAAACATCTTGCACTTGTAAGTCCTTTCTAGTGTGTTTGGAAAATGTGGTGTATACAATGCTGGACATTGAAGATCAATTTAAACATTTAAACTAGTAACCCTTGATATTCTGAAATGTTTAATGCTATTTAAACTACTATTTATATGATATTAATAAATAACTATTTAAATGACAGTTTTAGTATTTACGATATTAGTGAAAGTTTAATGTTTCTCCTAAAATAAAACTGACGGCATCTTGAGACAAAGCTGATATCTCAATGAGACATATAAGAGAATCATCCCTTAGTATCCTGAGCATACAGTAAGCTCTGTCAGAGCCATAGCCTTGTGGACAGCACATCGACATGAAGGCACTACTGCACCTTAGACAACATGGGTTCGAATCCCAGCTAAAGGATACTTTCCTGCTCCTGTTCAATTCTCACCTGTCTAATTATTTCCTGTCTCCTACTGTCCTGACCATTAAAGGTAAAAAACCCCATTGCAATAAAAAAGCAACAACAACCTCTGAGCAGTAAAACATTTTTATAATGGAGTCTTGCAAGAGATTACAGCAAGACAATAAAGAGATCTCCCTTGTTTCTCTCCCATTGTCATTTTGGATTCCTTTCTTTCAGAATTTTCTCATGTCTCAGTTGTGTCTACTTTTATTTCTCCTAAGGATTTTTAAAAGAAGAAATCTGAGACACTGTTGATACTAAAATGGAAAATACATGAGAATCACAAGTCTCCTGAGGTTAGAAAGAGCAACCACTGAGCAATAAAATATTCCTATAATGGAGTCTTGATAAAGATTGCAGCAAGACAATAAAGAGAGATTCTATGTTTCTTCCACCATATCCTCTGTTTTGACTTTTTTTCTCAAATATTTCTCATGTCTCATTTGTGTCTACTTCCATTTCTCCTAAGGAATTTTAGGAGAAACATCTGAAATGCTGTTGATACACATTTTTATAATGGAGTCTTGCAAGAGATTACAGCAAGACAATAAAGAGATCTCCCTTGTTTCTCTCCCATTGTCATTTTGGATTCCTTTCTTTCAGAATTTTCTCATGTCTCAGTTGTGTCTACTTTTATTTCTCCTAAGGATTTTTAAAAGAAGAAATCTGAGACACTGTTGATACTAAAATGGAAAATACATGAGAATCACAAGTCTCCTGAGGTTAGAAAGAGCAACCACTGAGCAATAAAATATTCCTATAATGGAGTCTTGATAAAGATTGCAGCAAGACAATAAAGAGAGATTCTATGTTTCTTCCACCATATCCTCTGTTTTGACTTTTTTTCTCAAATATTTCTCATGTCTCATTTGTGTCTACTTCCATTTCTCCTAAGGAATTTTAGGAGAAACATCTGAAATGCTGTTGATACTAAAATGAAAGATATATGAGAATCTCATCTAAGTTTCCTGAGCTTAGGAAAAGCAACCACTGAGCAATACATTTTTCCTATGGGTAGTTCTAAATTTGAGGTTGCAAATTTGTTGCAACTAAGCAGAAACACAAGCAAACATAAAAGTCATGTCAATAGATTATATGATGAAGAGCAAATCTATAACTTAAACAATAGAGTAAGATGATAGCAATGCCAAGGTCATGGGTTTGATTTCCAGAGAATGCATTAACTGATAAAATGAATACCCTGAAAGCAATGTAAGACACCTTGGATAAAAGTGTCTGCCAAATGCATAGACACATACAATTTCAAAAGTGTGACTATCTCTAAAAACCTGATTTCATACTGATTTAAGTTTTTTTTTTTTTAAGTTTAAACTTGACCAAATAGCATCAAACCTTCACTACTACACTGAACAAAATTATAAACGCAACACTTTTGTTTTTGCCCCCATTTTTCATGAGCTGAACTGTGTAAACAAAAGGCCTATTTCTGTCAAATATTGTTCACAAATCTGTCTAAATATGTGTTAGTGAGCACTTCTCCTTTGCCGAGACAATCCATCCACCTCACAGGTGTGGCATATCAAAATGCTGATCAGACAACATGATTATTGCACAGGTGTGCCTTAGGCTGGCCACAATAAAAGGCCACTCTAAAATGTGCAGTTTTACTGTATTGGGGGGTCCGGGGGATTCCGAAAACCAGTCAGTATCTGGTGTTACCACCATTTGCCTCACGCAGTGCAACACATCTCCTTCGCATAGAGTTGATCAGGTTCTTGATTGTGGCCTGTGGAATGTTGGTCAACTCCTCTTTAATGGCTGTGCGAAGTTGCTGAATATTGGCAGGAACTGGAACACGCTGTCGTATACACCAATCCAGAGCATCCCAAACATGCTCAATGGTTGACATGTCCGGTGAGTATGCTGGCCATGCAAGAATTGGGATGTTTTCAGCTTCCAGGAATTGTGTACAGATCCTTGCAACATGGGGCCTTGCATTA